>NW_003852608.1:1151232-1208649 GCF_000181295.1 Otolemur garnettii | reverse complement strand
CATCACAGCTCACAGCAACCTCCAACTCCTGGGCTCAAGCAAGTCTCCTGCCTCACCTCCCAAGTAGCTGGGACCATAGGCACCTGCCACAGTGCCCAGCTATATTTTTTTCTTGCAGCCGTCATTGTTGTTTGGCAGGCCTGGGCTGGATTCGAACCCGCCACCTTGGGTGTACATGGCTGGCGCCTTAGCTATTTGAGCTTGTGTAAGGGTTTATATATTGGTTTCACCCTGAAGAACAAAACTAATTTTACCACAAAGACTTTGCACCAGAATGTTTATTGCAGCTCAATTCATTATTACCAGTTGTGGAAGTAACCCAAATCCCCATCAACCTATGAATGGATTAACAAATTATGGCGTATATATACCATGGGATACTATTCAGCCATAAAAAAGATGGAGGCTTTACATCTTTTATGTTTACCTGGATGGAGTTGGAACATATTCTTCTTAATAAAGTATCTTAAGAACGGGGGAAAAGTATCAAATGTACTCAAGACTGATAAAACTATAGTTTCAAAAGTAGTTTTGATCTGAATTTTGAAGCTATTTCATTATGTTCAGGGTTTTTGAAGAAATCCTATCAAACTGATTCCCCTTTTCTGTCTTCCCTAGAAATCTTTAAGAGTTCATATTTATCCTTATTTCCTGATATGTAAACATAATATATAATTTGAGTTTCTTCATTCATTACTCTTGTCATGTACAGGGTCCTTTCCATCTGAAGACTTGTGACTCCTAAGCAAAAGATATTTTAATTATTTACTTTATTTTCTGGCTATTTTATTTTTCATAATTCACTAAAATGAAAGTCGGGGATTGAGGCATCATTTCCAGATCTCTTGCTTTTTTCTAACACTTTCTCTTTGTTTATTGAAGTTATATGTTGGGAGATTTCTTCCCCATTCATCTTCTAGCCCATTAATTCCTTACTTCACCTATATCTATGGTACTATTCAGCCAACCTATTGATTTTTTTTTAATTCATGATTTAAATTTCCAAGACCTCTGTTTGTCTAGTCTGTGTATTCTTTAGGGCATATAATACTGTAATTTGTATAAGAATATTAATTATACTCAGAATAGCCTTTTGTTTGTTTGTGCTGTCACACATGTCTCCTAGGGTATTCTCCTTACTGTTGACTTTTGTCTTTTTTTTGTGGTATTGATTTTTAGCAGCTCAAACAGTTCCTGATTATACTTGACTGTCTGCTCACATTTGTGTTTGTGAACTCTGTTTGCATCTCTAAGTGAACTCTGTTTGCATCTCTAAGTTCTGACTATGAGATGTTGCTTCAGGAAAGCACACTCAGGCTTGCATCCAGTCCAGGGCACCCGGGCCCTGCCTTCAAGTAGTATCCACCACCTTGGACACAGTTTGCCTTTCCATTCCCAGCACCTAACTTCACCACTTGATCCCAGGGGCAAAGGTATGTGTGCTGAGCCCCTCAGCTCCTGCATAAGAAGTTCCCCATTTGATCTGGGGATTTTCTTCATAATTCCTTATTGCTCCTGCTTCTATTAATGCTGCTCAGTAGAGCTCAGCAGCTCTGTCATCTCTACAGCTGTCCCTCTAAGGATATGACCTCTCCAGCCTTCTTCCTTCATCTGATTACTTCAGCTTAAATCTTTCAGAAACCTCTTAACTTATTTTCTGCCAAGTACTGGTTCTATTATTTTTCCAGGGTGGGAGCAAAAGAGATGGTAGATAGACGTGATGAGTTGCTATCAATGACCAATTTCCTGCCTGTTCTTGATGTACCTCACCAGTTTACTTTCAAGGGCATAAATTCTAAATTTTTAAATCCTAATTATGTAACAGTTATTATCCAATCATCAGTATCCATTTCTTAAGCATTCATTCATCTACTTGTATTCCTCTTAGATACTTCATCAAGTTTAATTTTAGAATCCATACAGAGCTGATAAAAAATTTTAGAAAATATGACTTATGACTAAAGAAATACTACCAAGGAGTGGCAAATCTTATGATTCTTATAGATACTCCCTTACCATTTATTTACTGTCATTCTCCCTGGTTTTTGCTATCACTGACCACAAGTTATTTCAAACCTAATTATTAGTCACAGATTATTAGTGCGAGTTGGTCGTTATGATTATGGGGTTTTTTAGCTTAGACCTAGAAAAATAAGGAACTGTTTTATATTCATTATACTTTGGAAGTATTCTTGGGCAATATATATTTGTATAAGTGACATTCATATAACCTTTTTGTGCCTAAATTTTCCAAGGCCAACATTCTCTTTTCAGAGATTCATTCATTATAAGCATGTTGTTTCTGAGGAACTCCTGAAATCATCAGATATTTAGCTAATGTTAAAGAAAAGAGAGTGGGAAGTGTGAAATTAAACCTTTGTCTATAAACTCATTTTGAATTGAGAGTAGCAAATACAAATATTCTGAAACACAAGAAGTAGAAATTAGGATTTGCATGAAACACGCTGACATAGTGACAGAGTAGGGAACCTCCTGAGAAGCAAATGAAGACATAAAGTGGTGGGTATTACGTGTACTTACAACACAGAGTCATGGGCCCCAGGGCATGATTTTCAATATAATTTGTAATGATATGTTAGGGCCCTCAATTCTTGGCTTTGCTTTCATTCATTATTTTTTAAAAAATACTTTTGAAGTACTTTTAATTATAAATCAAATGCTTTGGATACTTTATATTACTGATAATTTCAAGATAAAAATGCCTTTGCTCTGAGAGAATTTAAATTCTAGTAGATTAATAATAACTATTATTTCCTAAGCACAGTCATGTATGTGCTGTGTGCCAGGTAATACTTTATATCCTCACAAAAAGCATAAAATATAAATATCATTAACCCCAAAAGAACATTGAAACTCAAAAAGGCTAAGTAACTTGACAAAGGTCATGCCCTCAAAATTGTAAACTGAACCTACCTGACTCCAGATTCTTAAGTAATTGTAAACTAAGCCTATCTGACTCCTGATTCTTGCCACTAAATGCATTTCTTCCACATTCAGCTCTGCTAATAACAAGAAAGACAATGTACTTGCAAGTTGCTTAATTTCTATCTCTGTTTTCTCACCTGTCTGTATGGAAGTTGAATCAGATGATTTCTAAGGTGCTTCCCAGCTCTCAGCTTCTTTTGACAGAGTCACTGTTGTTATCTCAACACGCACCAGATGGCAGTATAGAGCAACGACCAGCTAACCTAATTTCTTCTCTTCAAGAGGACCCTATGATTCCCCAAATGATAATTCCTCTTCATTTCTGTTATTTGATATTACATAGTCACTACAAATGTAAAAACAACAATGTTTGCTGTCAAGAATATGTTATCAAGTGTGTTAAAAATATATAATTGTGCATCATGTTTATCAATATATGCAAATAACCTAAAATCTGACTCAGTCCACGATATTACTCCTATTTTAAATATCTGGAAATCGGAAGAGTATAGTCCTTTCAAAATGTAAACATATGACTGGTGGGCTCCAAGATGGAGTGTCGAGAAATCTTCTCACCAACTTCCCTGGGTAAGGTCGGGGAGAGGAGGGACAAGCTGCCTCCAGCTGGATGACCACACCGGGAAACAATGGTGCAAACGCACAGAATGACAACGTGGGACACCAGGAGTGGAAAAGATAAGAAGGAAAGAGGCCAGCTCAGAATTCAGATGCAGGGGAGTGTGGTAACCCAGGGATGGAGCTTGCATGTGGAATCCCGGGGGGATTGGGGCTGCCAGAGAAATTCCATCCTCCATGGGCCCTAGCTGGGGTGGACCAGGGACTGACCCAAATGCTGGATGGAACTTCCCTCTGGGAAGAAGGTGGGGGCTGAAACAAGAAGGAACAGGGGATCCACAGGACTGCTGGGGCACAAGAGCTGGCCCTTTTGTGAATGGCTGATAAGAGTGCGGACCGTCCTGCAGCTTCTTTGGGACGGAGTCAGTGGCTCGCAGCTGGTTACTCACCTTAGATGTGCACAGGTGGGTCTTGGCATGGGATCTGGTTAACAGGGAACCTGGCAGCCCAGTAAGCACTGGGGCGACAGAGCCCCACCACCCCACTTCAGCCAGACTCAGAGGAGGCGGGAGTCACTGAGGCCCTGAGTCACTGGCATCTCAGTGGGCCTGGCTTGATGTGACTTTCCAGGGACCAGCCACACTGCAGGGTCTGGTTCTGCCTCACATGCTTGGGCAGCCATCTTCGGGTTGATCCCACGGCGCCACAATCCAGAGCAGGGAGATCCCACCTTTGGCATGGACCTCCTTTTGGTCTCTGGGTAAAACATGGATCACTGATCATGAGCCCTGCCTCAGAGAAGTCACATAGGACCCTGACTGGTCAGAGAACTGTGTTGTTCCACCCAAGAATATCCAAGTGCACTCTCCGGTCCCACCACCTGGGACTTCAGGATTCACACAGCAGTCACTCCCAGAATAAAACAGCAAAATCAGATTTGATCTCCTCGGCAACCAGCTGAAAAACATCCAGTAATCCAAAATCCAGCCAGACCATCACATCCTGAAGAGGCTGTATTTTTTTTCCTAATTCTGCAGCGCCACCTATTGTCCTTGCTAAAAAATGCTTTTAATTCTTCTGTACACCTAATTACATAGTAAGTACAATTAAAAATATTTTTTCTTTGTCTTTATTCTTTTTGTTCTCTCATCCAGAACACCAAAGAGTATTATATTAACCTCAGATGTATATAGATATATGTATTTTTTCTCCCCTTCTCTTTTTTGTTCTTCTTTTTTTCATTTTCCATTAATTTTTACCTCATTATTATCGTTTTCTTTTTTCCTCTTTTTTTTCTTTTCTTTCCCTTTCTTCCTTCTGTTAAAGGGCCATTTCAACCTCCAAGCTTTGAGGAAATGAAGATCCAAGGGAAGGAAGGAAGTAGGGGAAGGAAATAACCACACATGCGGAGGAGTGAGCAAAAAAAACACAACATGAGAATCAGAACAGATCACCTCCCCCAAGGGATCACAATGTAGCTACCACAGAAGATTCCAACTATAAAGAAATTGTGGAAATGACAGAAATGGAATTCAGATTATGGATGGAAAAAATGATGAAGAGAATTGAAGGGAAAATGGAAAACCAACAAAAAGAAATCCAAAACTTGCTACAAGAAATTAATGAAAAACAAGATAAAATCTTCAAGGGTCGGAACAAAATTTGAAAGGATATAGCAGAGCTTAAAGAATTGAAGGAGTTTCAAAACAGTTTCAATGACAGATTAAACTATGGAGAAGAAAGAATCTCAGAGCTTGAAGACAAGGCTGTAAAACTAACTCAGTGGTTTAAAGAGGCAGAAAAGAATGGAGTAAAGGCAGAGAAATATCTCAGAAAATTATGGGACTACATGAAGTGTATAAGCATATGAATTACAGATATTCCCTGAAGAAGAAGGGAGTCCCAAAAGCATGAAAGCCCTAGTTGATGATATTTAGCTGAAAATTTCCCAAGCATCACAAAGATTCAGACATACAACTATCTGATGGATGATGAACTCCATGTTGACTCAATTCAAATGGGGCATGTCCCAAACATGTTGTGATTAACTTGGCCAAAGTCAAAATGAAAGAGAAAATTCTATAAGCAGCTAAGTGTAAGCAACACTTGAACTGCAAAGGCAAAATTATTAGGGTGGCAGTGGACTTTTCAGTGGGAACTTCAGTGGAAAAGAGAGTGGGCTCTCACCTTCAGTCTTATCAAAGAAAACAACTGCCTGTAAAACTGAGTTTCAGATTTGATGGAGAAATCAAATCTTTTACTGCCGTGTAATCATTGAGGAAATTTGCCAATACAGCTCTTCAAAAAGTACTAGGACCTGTATCTACACACAGACCAACACAATGGACCACCAGCAAAGTAAAGATGCCTAGAAACTAAAGGAAAAAGCCTAGTTTCCACAATGGTCCAAGTGATAAAACAAGGGAACAGAGTTCCTCACAGTAGATGAATAGAACTCCACTCTACTTACCAATTTTTTTAATAAATATGAATGGCCTGGTTTCCCTACTGAAGAGGTACAGGCTGGTTAACTGGATAAAGAAATATAAGCCAAGTGTATGTTGTCTTCAGAAAACACATCTAACCCCTCCAAGGACAAATCAAGACACAGGGTGAAGGGTTGTAAACCAACATTTCAGGCAAAAGGAAACCAGAAGAAAGTAGGAGTTGGAATCCTTTGTACAGATACAATTGAATTTCAAGCAGTAGAAGTAAAGAAAGACAAAGATGGACACAATAACTGGTCAAGGGAACAATACAAAAAGACATTTCGATCCAAAATGTTTATGTAGCAAATGCAAACCCTCCCAGATTTATAAAAGAAACCCTACTTGGTCTGAAGAATATGATAACCATCAACACTCTTGGTACTTCAATACCCCACTAACAGAACTGGACATATCTTCAAAGCAAAAACTAAACAAATTAATGATGGATTTAAATATAGCTCTAGAACAAATGGGCTTAACAAATATATACAGAACATTCCACCTCATGATTACTGAATACATATTCTTGTCATCAGCTCATGGATCATTTTCTAATATTGACCATATCCTTAGATATAAATAAATCCTCAAAAATAGTTTAAAAATAGAAATTATACCTGTTTTTTATGAAGAAGACTTTAGTAGCAATTGCAACGGCAACAAAAATAAACAATTGGGATTTAATTAAAGGAAAAGCTTCTGCACAGCTAAGGATACAACAATTAGAGCAATAGATAACCTTCAGAATGGGAAAACATTTTTGCATGTTACAAATCTGACAAAGGATTGATAACTAGAATCTATATAGAACTCAAAGTAATCAACACAGAAAAAGCAAACAATCCCATCTATCACTGGGCAAGAGATATGAACAGAACGTTCTCTGAATAAGAGAGATGACTGTCCAACAAACACATGAAAAAGTGCTCATCTTCCCTAATTATCAAAGACATGCAAATCAAAACCACTCTGAGATATCGTTCAACTCTGGTGAGAACGGCCCACATCACAAAGTGAGTGGATGGAGAGAAAGGAACCCTCACCCACTGTTGGTGGTACTGCCGTTAGTACAGCCTCTATGTAAAGAAGTTTGGAAATCTCTCAAAGAACTAAAAGTGGACCTTAAAAGACTGGGTAAGTTTTAGATCCATGAGGGGATTTCAGGTGGGTGAAACTTCAATAGGAAAGGTTCGGATTACTCTGTAATCCCATTACTAAATATCTACCCCAAAGAAAAAAAGGCATTTTACCACAAGGACATTTGTACTGAAATGCAGCTCAGTTCACAATCACAAAGATGTGGAAACAACCAAGGGCCTTTCGGCATATAGGTAGATTAATAAATTGTGGTATATGTGTATCGTGGAATACTATTCAGTCATAAAAAGATGGAGATTTTACATCTTTTATAACAACCCGAACAGACTTGGAAAACATCCTCCTAAGCAAAGTATAGCAGGAATGAAAAGACAGCCATCACATGGACTCAGCACTAAAGTGAAACAAGGAGATTAACAACTTCAGGCTCATAGAAGGGGGAATCAGTTGGATTAAAGTAGCAGGGAATGGAGGAAAGGATTTGGTGGGCTCCCACCCCACGGTGCAATGCATGAGTATGTGGCTCACTTCCTGGGTGAAGGACACAGCTACAACTCAGCCATACACATGTGAACTATGTAACCTGATTCTACTTACCCTCATATTCATCTGAAATTTTTAAAAATGTAAGCATACATAAAGTATGTAACATTAATATGTATTATATATCATATGTATACACAAATTTATATAAGATTAGTATACATTTTAAAATTTATCCCAAAATACAAAGTATGTAGTTCACTCATTCATTCAATATTCATTGAGGATGTACTGGTTAGGCACTATTACAAGCTTTGATATAGAGTAGTAAACAAACTACTAATCCTGCCCTCATTGAGCCTATATTCCATTCTAGAGGCAACTAGAATAAAGATATAGCATATGCATATACATACATACATATGGTATGTGACAGATGTACATACATATAGTATGTCACATGATAGTATGTTACCTTCTCCTTTGCAGATGAAACAAACAGGGAAGAGAAATATGTCTACATGGGAAGGAGGGTGTGCTTTTATCCTAGTTTTATACAGTGTGTCCATAAAATTTGTATGCGATTTAAAACAGTTTTACATTGTAAATTGCACATGAACTTTATGGATACCCTATATATATAATACCTGTTATGTATATTACATGTATATAGTTTTATGATAAGAACTGATTGGAGAACATAAAAGATATGTAAGATACTATTCTTATAATTTAAATGAGAATCATTTACTGAAAAAACCAAGACAGAAACTAAGTACTAGACTGTGATATCTGTAAGATAAGATCAAAGATAACAAAACCTTGGAGTACTATTGCTACACCTTAAAAAACTGGGCAAAGGCCCAGCACCGTGGCGCATGCCTGTAATCCTAGCACATAGGAGGCCAAGGCAGGTGGATTGCTTGAGCTCACGAATTCGAGAACAGCATGAGCAAAAAGAAAGACCCTGTCTCTACTAAAACTAGAAAAACTGAGGCAAGAGAACTTTTTGAGCCCAAAAGTTGGAGGTTGCTGTGAACTATGGTACACAGCACTCTACCCAGGGCAACAACTTGAGACTCTGTCTCAAAAAAAAAAAATGGGTAAGTTTTAGATCAGTGAGTAGATTTCGAGTGGATGAAACTATGTTAGGAAAGTCTCTGATTTAAGAATGAATTTCTTTCTTTCTTTCTTTTTTTTTTGAGACAGAGTCTCACAGCGTTGCTCTGGTTAGAGTGCCATGGTGTCATAGCTCACAGCAACCTCAAACTCTTGGCTTACACGATTCTCTTGCCTCAGCCTCCTGAGTAGCTGGGACTACAGGTGCCCACCACAACGCCTTTCTATTTTTTGTTGCAGTTGTCATTGTTATTTACCTGGCCCAGGCTGGGTTTATGGTTTATCTGGCTGCCAGCCTTGGTGTATGTGGCTGGCACCATAACCACTGTGCTATGGGCACTGGGCCTAAGAATGAATTTTTTAAAAATCCTCTCTCTGCATCTTATACATTCAGTTAGATAAGAGACACTGCTACTATGCAACACTGATGTAGCTAGGTTTATATGCAGACTTTTGAGCTTGACATATAAAGTTATTCCCAGATATCATGGGTAAAAAGCAACATTTTGCAGATTACAGCAAACTTGAATATTGAATACTGATGAGTATATGTCACATCGCTTCAGTGACTTTGCTAAGGCAAATATGTTAGCCGTTGGTTTCCTCCCCTTAGACAAATTCAACTCTTACATCTGTCACCTACAGACTTCTGTTGGATACCGTCCTTACTCATAATGTATAGGCTCTGAGTCCCCAATATTAGCTTTTTTAGTTGGTTTACACGTGTTTGTCCAAACTTAGAAGCATTAAACATACTCAGATGAATGTTTCAAAATATATATATATATAGTCGGTTGGTAATAAATGCAAAGGAGAAAAAGAAGGAAATCTACAGGTCAGATTCTGCAGTCTGCTACCAAACCTACCCAGTTAGTCTGATTATCATCTGGGTGAGCATGTGGATTAGAAAGTTGCTAAATTACATTGGACTTAGATTAGTGTAGAGTAGCCCTTAAAATAAAAGGGCTCTGTAGATTCTTTTGAGGTATTCTTTGGGGTTGGTCTGGGTATTTAAGACCAGATCAGACTCCCAGGTATTTTTTAGTGTACATCTCAATTCCCAGGTGGCCCTTGGTTAATACACAAGAGGTCTTAACCTCTCTTAATTCTCTTTGGAATTCTAAGGCTAATTCCAAGCTGAAGTCACAGACTATAGCCCCAGGTGACAGTACATCTTTTGGTTTCAATGATGAATTAACATTCCTTGACTTCTGAAGTTGTTGGCTGATTATTGACCAGCTGTTAGCTTTCTTTGGAATTGTACCATCCAAGGAAAACAGAATTCACAAGTTCTAAAAACCATGCTTCATAGCCATAAAAATGCACCCTTTTTGCTTTGGGAGCATAATTTTCTGAAGGCCAGTGACAACTGCCGGAATCTACCACCACATTTGTGTCAAGGTTTGTGTTTTCCATAGTCTGCTTCTCTGGCCAATGACTAAGTTCATCATATCTAGGAAGAGAGGCCCAAGCAGAAAACTGTGGGACCCCTCCCCTGAGTGACTTTGGCTTGTGGAGCAGCCATCAGCCTGCCCAAACCTTTCTTAGAAATTCCTTGTAGTCCAAGACTCCCCTACTCTTTCCCCTCTCTTCCACAGGGTCAGACCTGCACCATGGTCCAAATGCCCCCTTCCTTCTCCTAGTACCTTCTCCACAAACATACTGCATGTCCAACTGCATCTTTGGTGTCTCCTTCATGAAAGACCATAATTAATATATCACATGCATAGTCCCAGCTACCTAGGAGGCTGAGGCAAGAGAATTACTTAAGCCCAAGAGTTTGAGGTTGCTGTGAGCCGTGATGCCACAGCACTCTACCAAGGAGGATATAGTGAGACTCAGTCTCAAAAAAAATAAAAAATCACATGCATATGTATCAATCTATAATGGGAAGACAATTAACTATATTTTCTCCTTCTCTGCATTTACACCCTTTATAAAAGTATTGTCCTCCTCTGAGAAAGTCATCATTTTGGATAAAATATTCCCAAAGCACCCCAAATACTTCAGTTTAAATACCTAATGAAAGATTATCTAAATCATAAAATTGGATCTCAATTTGATTCAAAGGTTTGGCACTAGCCTCCTAAATGTAGAAAGAGAGTTTTCTCTTAATCCTTCTAGGAGTATGAATTTCTCAAAACCAGTGCTCAAATATACACTGAAGAAAATATTCATTTTCTTTGAACAAAACTTAATTAAAGAAAGAATGTTATGACGAACTTGATATTGCAACTAATACTGAACCGAGATTTCAGTGTCACCAAGATGAACAATCCCAGTTGAGATTAACATGAACATCATGTAGCTTGATTCCTTTTGGGTGTGTTTGGGTCTTTTTTGCTTGTTTTTTGAGACAAGGTCTTGTGCCGTCACTCAGGCTGGAATGCAGTGACACAATCATATCTCACTACAGACTTGAACTCCTGGGCTGTTCTCTCAGCCTCCCGAGTAGGTGGGACCATCTCAGCACCCACCACTCTGCCCACCTAAATTTTCTATTTTTGGTGGAGATTGGATCTAACTCATTTCATTCTTTTTATACTTTCATGGTTTAGCTGAGAAAACAATTGAAAAGAGTTGTAAAGTTACGGGGAAATTTCAGTTCATGAAATTCATCCTGATACATAAACCAGTATTTTCTGCTCTTCCTGAAGGAATGATACATTCCTGTTGTCTCTCTGTGCATGTTGTTGTGTGGTTTTGATTTGTACCTGTGATTTCCTATGTCTGTTTACCTGGAGGTATTATATGAACTCTGATCCCATACAGAATAGGGATTCTTTTTCAACTTGGAAGAAATTTGCACTCCTCAATGACAGACTAATTGGTCACTTTGCTATCCTGAGAAAGGTTTTTGATTAAAATCTTGGAGTAAATAAATTAATTTTAAAAGAGCTCACAGCATGAGAGATTTGGGGGTATGTTTCCTTCCTACCAATACAATATTTCTCATGGGGCTGCCATGGCAACAGGTTCGTGATACTACCATAGAAATCTTTCAGAGAGTAATTATTTAGACCTATAGGATCAGAGAGTTAATGGGGACCATAAAGAAATCACCTGATGACAAATGGCATAGAAGCATCAGGGTGGCAGACATACTTGCCTCTGACCTCACCCCCCGATGGCTGTCAAGGTTGTTCTTTGCTTAATGGAATTAAAGAGTTGTGAAATGACTTTTCCTATTTCTAGAATCCCTTTGCTTCAAAGTAATCAACACACTATAACATCACCTTTAAGGTTTATCTACATGTACAGAATCCATGTAAAAAGGAAACTTTTCATATTTTAACCACATTTTCATGGAGTGATGCCAAAAATCAAACTTTTCTCATCATTTCAGAAGTGGAATGGAGAAGCCATGCTCTAATGTGACATGCCTTCAAATTTTACCTGGGTGAACTTAAGGAGGCTGACTCTGAAAGAAACTCTTAACTGCAGTTTGGGGGAAATTAAGTCAAATTGGTATGTGAAGGAAAAATAAGAAAAGAAGGAACAAATGCCAAGTAACACCACATTCTGATGAATCAAATTAATATGACAACAGATGATGAAAGAGTGAGCCTTCCCCATGAGGGTGAAGGGGAGGAAAATGTCACAGCAGAACTACAGTCATGAGTCACAGTCTCTAAGTGTTCTTTGGAAAATGTTTCAGGAGCTACCTGCTGTTTTTGTCAGGGCTTAGCAGTGATCTCACATCTTTCAAAGATAAGAGGCAAATGACTACATCTTTCTACCTCCGCACTCAGGTTCACTCGCAAAGTAATAAGCACTCATTGGAATCTAACTCAACACTTTAGAGTTCTGTGTATTGTCTTTTGTTGTTTCTATAGAACAGGTGATGTATAAAGACATCCTGTGAGCATTATTAACCCACTTTAAATTTTTGATAGTAATAACTGGAAGTGAATTCTTTGAGTTTTCAAAATTGTACAAGTTTCCACTGAGTATTGATAAGGTGGATAAAATCTAATATTGTCAATAATGAGGATCCTTTTTAGTTTGCACTTTAAGCTTTGTTAAAGCTATTTTATCTTCTGTAAACCTTAATTTCTTTTTCATAGAGTGAAGATGAAAATAAAGCCTACTCTGTATATTCCTCAGAGGTATATTCTGAAAAGCAAATAAAATCTGTTAATAAAAGCATATACATACTGCAAAACTCCATACACATCTAAGGGGCTAGTATATAAATATGCATATAACATTATGACTTGCTCTCCTGACTTCAAACGCTAATTTTCCCCCTACAATTCTCAAAAACATTCTCAAAATGTTACCCTATTTTGCATCCACAAAGTCTAGCTGTGCATGCATAGAGAAGTAGGGTAAGAGAGAATATATGGGAACTTGGCACTGGACCTCCCTTACTTAAACAGATGTGTAGGAAAGCTACTTATTGTTCTTTCTTAGAATTGTTTATTTTACTATCTGTCTCCCCTGCTAGAGCAGGGATAATGTCTGTCTTAGATACCATTGTATCTCCAGTATTAAGCACAGGGTCTAGTATAGAAAGCCCTTAATCAGTAAGCAAGAATAAATGAATGAAGAGCTGGAAGGTTAAGAAGAAGGAAAGAAAGAAGGAAGGAATGAGAGAGGGAGAAAAGGGAGGAAAAAAGGAAGGGAAAAAAGTGGGTAGATAGGTAGGTGGGTGGGTGGATGGATGGACAGGTGGATGGATGGAAAATCCCAGAGATAATTAAGACTACAGTCAGAGGTAAAGTCAAACCCAGTCCAAGCTGATAATTACCAGAGGGGTATCTGATCCAAGAGTGCAGGGCTGATGCTCAGTCCCCATCTGAGGAGTGTGTCCTGGTGTTGCATGCTGGAGATGAGAGCTAACAAGAGCAAAGCAAAGCCTCAGACTCAGCAGAAGTCCAACTTAGAAACAGGACTAAAGCAGATGCCCAACTCTGAGAAGGGAGCTGGAATGGTGAAAAGTTTAGAAAAAGAGAAATTGCATGAGGAAACAGGCAAAATCCAAACTTATGAATTGGAGTCCAGATGGATGTCATGTTTGGAGCATGATTTTGAAGACAGCGATATGGTAGGGCCCCTTGGGATAACCAGCGAGTGCTTTAGCCAAGGGGAGAAGAAGCCCGGCGGTCAGGTCCAACTCAGGCATGGGGCGGGGATGAGCAGGCGGGGATGAGCTGGTGGGAGGGCAGCAGCTGCGAGCACCGCCCCACAGAGCTAGACGCTGCCCAGGCTGTGACGTATGTCTGTGTGGGGAAACCTTCTATGTATGCCCTTGTACATCACATTTTAAATTCTGAAAGATCTAGGGGTGCATGCAGATTGATGGCTTGCAAAGGATAGAAACATTTCAAAGAGCTGTGCACACAACCTAGGTGCCAGTTTGTAGAGTATGTCTCATGCTGAGAAAAGTGTTGTTTCAGAGACAGTGACAAATGTCAGCTCTTCTTTTACAATTCCAAAGAAGTCTTTTCCTACTGCTTTTGCCTGGCTAACTAATATTCAGAATATTCAGACTTTCTATAATTGCTGACATCTTTAATAAAAATGGCCCCCCCACCCTCCCCGACTGAGTGCAGGATCCACTTGGCAGAAGCCATTACTGATTTGCTCACAGTTCTCAATTCCTCTCAGTCCACTCATGTTGTGGGATTTGTCTGAGTGTCAAGGAATGGGAGGCAGGGAAGTCTCCAAACCCCCTTCTGTCTTGCTTAGATCATTACACTGTAGAGGTGAGTGACTGACAACCCTGGTCTCAATAAATGACACTTCCTTGGCCAAAAAAAAGATGTGTCACAACTGCACACTTCATGCTGGTCATGCTGTGAAAAGCTCTGAGTAATTTAGAAATCAATATGGCACTAGGCAAATATAAAAGGCAAAATTTGAATTTCATTACTTTAAAATGTCAAGAATGGGTTCTGATAGCTTAGATTAGTGTTTCAATCCTTCATCTTAAATCTGAGCAGTGTAATGAGCATTTATTCAAATACCCACATATTTCTTGAAAATGGCTGAATTAGAGTTTTGTCTACTGTCTACAATGCCATTCAAAATTGTACATTTTATTTTTCTAATTATCTATTCAAATGAATATGGCATACTTGGGATGAACAGTCTTCTAATTCAAAAAGTTTTGTTCCTCATTAAACCTTAATGATCTAATAGAAGGAGCCATTTTATAGGTGATTCTTGATCAGGATGAAGCCATTCTTGATCCGATAAAGGTGATTGATCAAGTTTTTTCCACAGGTAATGCGTTTCTTGAGACTTCTCAGACAAATGGACTGAAAGTAACAACGTGAGCATCCCCCTAAGCTCCTGAGACCTAAGTCACTGGGAACGTGGTTTCTTGTCTGTCAATTTTCCTTAACATATTCAGCTCCTGAAATTGTGGTTCATAGCTAAGTATTCCCCATTTCGTGAGGCTCTGGTCTTTCGCCTGTATCCATTTTGTTGTTATTGGCTACTATATACGTAAAGCTGATCATGATGTGAGCGATATGAGTAGAGTGACTAGACGTCCGGATTTTGGCGGGACAGTCCCGCTTTTCAACAATTTGTTCCGCATCCCGGGGCGTTTTAAAAAAGTCCCGATTTTTGGAAAGAATGCACGAACGGGCTGGAGAACAAGAAGGGAATATACGGTTTTCGGCCGCCATATGGCTATTTTGCCAGAATATGAGTTTTATATTATTTTTGTTAATTTTATAATGTTAAACTGTAATAAATAATTGCTGAGAAGTGATTATCGAGAACAGCTTATCAAAGTTTGCCTTGTTGTCAGGCCCTGCCCTGTGCCATCCCCTGCCCTGCGCCCTGGGTCGTCTCCCCCGCGCCCCGGCTCCGCTCCGGCTCCACCCCCTGGCCATGTTGTCCAGCCTTACAGATGTTAGAATCTGGTCACCCTAGACATGAGGCAACACAGTTTTTTAGTTATAACTAAGAGATCTCATTACATTCACTTCAGTAAGATTTGTAAAAAGCTCTTTCCATATAAAAAATATGTTGGATAATTAGCAACTCTTTATTCTACCATTCTCCATATACAGATTGATCAGGTAATTGTGGATTTGTAAGGGTAGTTATTTTATTCGTCTGAAAGATCACTTGAGAATTTCTTATGAAGACGAGAAGCTCCTGGAGTGGAATTTGGAAACATGACCTAAACAACCTGTTCTTTCTGCACTGTTCTCATTCAAAGCAGGGTTAAGGAAGATTCACTGTAAGTTTCTTCTGGAAATCACATCAGAATGAGTTACTAGAGGAGGCTGGAAAAGATACTTTCTTATAATTCTGTAACAGAAATCTCTGTCCCAGGATTTGGAGGCTGAGAAAAAGCCTCACAGCATCTGCTTCAGGAAAGAGCTAAACATGCAAACGCAATCTCCAAATGGGAAAGGAGCCGAGAAACTGAAGAAGGAGGCAGACAAATCCAGTCTGTCAGTAGAGGGTGATTTACAGGGAAGCTGTTCACAAACCGGCAGGGGGTTCTCTGTTGATCAAGTTTTATGATCTGTTGTCTGTTATTTGTGGTACAGAAAGTCAGTTGTTGAGACAATGAGGATCGTCAAAAAAGAGAGGATTTATTGGGTTTGATGCATCTACTGGGAGGTGGGAACAATGGACAATCTCAAATTTGCCTACCTGACCAATGGGAGAGGTCAGGGGTCTCAGGGGTCTTAGAGGTGAAATGAACACTGCACAAGAGGAGTGAGTATCATTTTATGTTTGGGGTAGAGTGTAAGGCATGGACGTGCGGTGGGAAGTCATGTTAGGATAGATATTCCATGATCAAAAAATGGCAGAGAATTCTCTCTCAGGGCAGGGATTTTAGCTGTATAATGAGCCAGGGGTAATATTGGTCATTTTTTCAGCCTTGTGTACAGGCAAGATACAGGATTAGGCTGCTCAGCGAGTCCTTAGGCACAGTCTATGGTGAGATGTCACTTGTCTTCTTTGGACAAACAGATGGGGTAAGACTCTTTAGTTATCTTGTAGCTGCCAAAAGCTTCTACCATTTCTGGGACAAAAATTCAATCAGCGCAAAAGTAAGTTACAAAGTTCTGGTCAGGATACCCTACTGGACTGGGAACTTGAAACATAAAAAAATTATTTTTTACAAAAAAATAGTTTAAAAAAATTTTCTTGCTATGGATCCAGTTACAGAACTTACAAACAGAAACGTGGTTTTGAGCAGCCACAAGATAGGTAGATCTTCACACCATCACCACCACCCCAGATCCAGGGCTGTAATATTAGAGGAAAAATGTACAAAACAATTAAGGCAGCCCTCCAGAATGGGAGAATGCTGTGTGTGATGGAGCACATAATTTGTGCGATAATATCAAGGTTGCTTTGACGTGTTCTTACACTATGACAGTAAATAAAGTAGAAATCAGGAGACATTCCCAGGACTGCAGTTAGTCAGAAGCCAACATGGAGAGTTCACATCCAGGATGGACACACTCTTGTCTCAGCATCTCGGTATGGTCTTATCAATGTGACATTTAAAAATCATCACTTTTATTCTGAGGTTAATTTAAAAAGCAAAGGTGAGGGCACTGCTGTCTGCAGACATGGGCTCCAGACTTGTGTATCTCCCTCTGTCTGCACTTCAAACTTAGCCACTCCAAGAAATAACTTTTTAATCAACCCACAGCCTCCAAGACTCAAGGGTTCAATGTGTTCACTCCTTTGATTATTAGTGATCATTAGTTATTTATTTTTCTTTCACAAAGCATCAATTGAGAACACTTCAGGCATTGTCCTAAGCTAGGGATATACATACACACGCCCAGCGTGTTTCATAGACCTATAGGTGAACACTTTATAACTGATTTCTTATGAGACTGTGAGCCTCCCACGATATTTTAAATTTCATTTTTATATTCTAAGAATTGTGCAAGCAAGATTTCTTGCATGCTATTGATAGCTAAGATGAGAAAGGCACCCATGTTTCTTAGGCTAGGAACAGTAAGTTTGTGATCCTGCTCAGTCTGATCTATAGATAAATATTGAGATTGGAGAAATACAGTGTATCCCAAAAGTCCCCCCTAAAGGCACCATACATAGAGAAAATGGGAAATTGTACCTAAGTGGACCTTTATTTATAAAATATTCTCTATGTGTGTCCACAAAATATTTACAAAATATTCTCTATGTGTTGGCCAAAGAATTTTACAAAATATGCTCTGTATGTTGGCCACCTCTTTGTAAAATTTTGTAATGAAAATTTTGTAAATAAAGGTACATTTAGCTACAATTTCACATTTTCCCTGTATGTGGAGATTTTAGAGGTGACTTTTGGGACACCCTGTAGACAACATGCAATCTTTATAAGCTCTGCCAATAGGCCACCAATTGTACAACCAACCACAAAAGTATTTACCATAAAACTATATGTAATCTTTTTCATCAAAATTCAAAAATAGGCCAGCCAGTAACCTTAGCTCTTTGGGAAGCTAAGGTAGGAGGATGGCTTAAGGCCAGGAGAGTGAGCTGCTCTCTCTACAAAGAAATAGAAAAAATTAGCTGGGCGTGGTGGCATAAGCCTGTATTCCCAGCTACTTGAGAGCACAGGAGTTCAAGGCTACAGTGATCACACCAGTGCACTCCAGCCTCAGCATCAGAAAAGACCACCACCACCACCCCTTTCTCTCTCTCTCTTAAAAAAAAAAAAAGAAAGAAAGAAAAAGCTTACATTTCAGACTACAGGTAAACTAAAGTTTCTTTTAGAATCATATAATTTTACTGCTGTAAGTAAATTTGGCTCATTTCTATTCTTAGTAAGAGTTTAAAGTAATTTAATTTGCATACATTTTAAAAAGTTTAAAAGATTCTGAAGGAATATTAAAAGACTAGCATTTCAAATAAAGAAATGATGGGGAAATGTTATATACAGAATGAACAAAAACAAAAAAAATCCTAATTAACATTATATTGATTTACTAATCACCTAAATGGTAGGAAAGCAAGGCAGGGATATGATTATCACGACAATTTTTTAATTATATGGTATAAATGTTTGCTACAACCTGATCTCTATTTCATAGGAACTCAAAATGTAGGTAGCTCCAGAAATTAAAAGCTAATGAAAAAGAATTATTGAACGATACCAAGGAATTATCCATTCCTTTTTTCTTTTCTTGTGGGCATGTATGAAACCAATTGCCTTTTTGTTTTTTTTGGGGGGGGGGTTGACTCATAGTATTGACTTTGTTTTTTATTTTTTTTTAAATTTTATTAAGTCAAATACACATAGAACATGAATACATTCATGTATATGAGGTACAATGTGCTGATTTCTTTTTTTTATACAATCTGACATGGTTACATCAAACCAATCATCATAGCTTTCACCTCAGTTACTTGATTATTGTGCCAAAACATCTATGTTCTACACTTCGCAGATTTGACTTGTACCCTTGTCGTATGCTCCATAGGTGTGGTCCTGCCTTTTACCCTCCCTCCGTCAAAACCAATTGTTTTTAAGTGGAGGGAGTGAAAAGAGAAGACAGAAAGAAGGCTCCAGGGAGTGTTACTAAGGAGAGGGTGCAGTTGAGTAGGTAAAAGCTGGGTGGCCTTGGAATACTGTTACCCACTACAACAGGCCAATTTCTTCAAAGGTACAAAACTGTAATGCTTACCTGTGAAATAAGTTTGGGGTAAGGATTGTAATAGCTTGTCTTTAGTTACTCGTCTCATACATTTATAGTTAGTTTATATTGGTGATTGTTGTGGTTTGATTTCTTTGTGAGGAAGAGAGGTTGTAATACCCAGTGTTTCCCAAGCCTAACCAATGATAAAACTCAACAATGAACTTATAATAATGGACATTATTGGAATTCTTACCTGGCTTTCTTTTTTTTTTCTTTTATCTTCATCCTTTTTTCTTTATTCACTCTGTTGGTGGACATGTAGATTGATTCCATATCCTGGCATTGAGAAGAATGCTGCAGTGAACATGGGAGTACAGATATCTCTTAGATACTCATTTCATTCCCTTTGGGAATGTACCCAGCAGAGGGATTGCTGGGTGATATGATAGTTCTATTTTTAGTTGTATTTTTTTAATTAAATCATGACTGTGTACATTAATGCAATTATGGGGTACAATGTGCTGGTTTTATATACAATTTGAAATACTTACAACAAACTGGTTAACATACCCTTCACCACATTTTCTTAGTTATAGTATTAAGACATTTATATTCTACACTTAGTAGATTTAACATGTACCCTTGTAAAATGCATCATAGGTGTAGTCCCACCAATTACCCTCCGTCTGCCCATCCTCCCCTCTCCCCTCTCCCCTCTCCCTCCTCTCTCCCCTTCATCTTGGGCTGTACCTAGGTTATAGCATTCATATGGAAGTGTGGGTTTATAAATTGGTTTAATAGTAGGGCTGAGTACATTGCATACTTTTTCTTCCATTTGTGAGATAATTTGCTAAGAAGAATATGTTCCAGCTCCATCCATCCATGTAAAAATGAAAGTGGTAAAGTCTCCATCTTTTTTAAGGCTGCATAATATTCCATGCTGTACATATACCACAATTTATTAATCCATTCGTGGGTCGATAGGCACTTGGGCTGCTTCCATGAATTATAAATTATTAATTGGGCTTCAATAAACATTCTGGTACAAATATTTTTCTTATAATGTTATTTTTGGTCTTCTTGATATATACCTAATAGAGGGATTACAAGATCAAATGGCAGGTCTATTTTTAGATCCCTAAGTGATCTCCAAACATCTTTCCAAAATGAAAGTATTAGTTTGCATTCCCACCAGCAGTGTAGAAGTGTTCTCTTTCCTCCACATCCATGCCTACATCTCTGGTTTGGGGATTTTGTGATGTGGGCTAATCTTACTGGAGTTAGAAGCTATCTCAAAGTAGTTTTGATTTCCATTTCTCTGACGATTAAGGATGATGTATTTTTGCATGTGTCTGTAGGCCATGCGCCTGTCTTCTTCAGAGAAGTTTCTCTTCAAGTCCCTTCCCTACCCTGAGAGGGGATCACTTGTTATTTCTTGCTAATACATTTGAGCTCTCTGTGGATTCTGGTTATTAAACCTTTGCCAAAGACATACCCTGCAAATATCTTCTCCCATTTTGAGGGCTGTCTGCTTGCTTTATGTACTGTGTTCTTGGCAGTATGTAGAAGCTTTTTAGTTTGATTAGATCCCAGTAATGTATTTTTGGTGTTGCTTCAATTGCCAGGGGGGAGGGGGGAGTCCTCTTCATAAAATATTCCCCCAGGCCGATTTCTTCAAGTGCTTTCCCTGCACTTTCTTCTAGTATTTTTAGTGTCATGTCTTAAGTTTAAATCTTTAATCCAGTGAGAGTCTATCTTTGTTACTGATAAAAGGTGTGGGTCCAGTTTCAGTCTTCTATAGGTCACCAGCCAGTTCACTCAGCACCTTTTGTTAAATAGGGAATCTTTTCCCCACTCAATGTTTTTGATTGGCTTAGCAAAGGTCAAATGACAGTAAGTAGCTGGGGTCATCTTTTGGTTCTCTATTCTGTTCCATACATCTACCTCTCTGTTTTTGTGCCAGTACCATGCTGTTTTGATCGCTATTGATTTACAGTATAGTCTGAGGTCTGGTGGCATAATTCTTCCTGATTTGTTTTTAATTCTGAGTAATGTCTTGGCTGTTCAAGGTTTTTTATGATTTCATATGAAACAAAGTATTATTTTTTCAAGATCTTTAAAGTATGACAGTGTTGCTTTAATAGGGATTATATTAAATTGTGTATTGCTTTGGGTAGTATGGATATTTTAACCATGTTGATTCTTCCCAGCCATGAGCATGGTATGTTTTTCCATTTGTTAACATCTTCAGCTATTTATTTTCTCAGAGTTTTATAGAGATCTTTCACCTCCTTTGTTAGGTAAACTCCCAAATATTTCATCTTCTTTGCACTACTGTAAAAGGAATAGAGTCCTTGACTTTTTTTTTCAGCTTGGCTATTGTTGGTATATATAAAAGCTACAGATTTGTGAGTATTGATTTTGTAACCTGAGACACTGCTATATTCTTGATCACTTCTAAGAGTTTTATAGTAAAATCTCTGGTGTTTTCCAGATATACAGTCATATTATCTGCAAAAAGTGAAAGTTTGATCTCCTCTGACCCTATGTGAATACCCTTGGTAGCCTTTTCTTGCCTGATTGCAATGGCTAAGACTTCCATTACAATGTTAAAAAGCAGTGGAGACAAGGGCAACCTTGCCTGGTTCCTGATCTGAGTGGAAATGATTTCAATTTAAGTAATTCAATATTATATTGGCTGCGGGTTTGCTGTGATGGCCTCTATCTGTTTAAGAAATGTCCCTCATACCTGTTTTCTTAAGTGTTCTGATCATGAAATGATGCTGGATATTATCAAAAGCTTTTTCTGCATCAATTGAGAGAATCATATAGTCTTTGTTTTTTAATTTGTTTATGTGATGAATTGTATTTATAGATTTTCATATATTGAACCATCCTTGAGACCCTGGAGTAAAACCCACTTGGTCATGGCATATAATTTGTTTGATATATTGCTGGATTCTGTTTGCTAGGATCTTGTTGAATATTTTTGCATCAACATTCATTAAAGATATTGGTCTATAGTTTTCTTTTCTTGTCGGGTCTTTTCTTGGTTTGGATGTCAAGGTGATGTTTGCTTCATAGAATGTGGTGGGTAGTACTCCTTCTTTTTCTTATTTTGGAAAATATTAATTAATATAGATACTAGTTCCCCCTTTAAATGTTTGGTAGAATTCTGATGTGAAGCCGTCTGGTCCCAGACTTTTCTTTTGGGGGAGACTTTGTATAGTTGATGCTATTTCAGAACTTGATATAGGCCTGTTCAACATTTCCAATTCATTCTGGCTAAGTCTAGGAAGGTGGCATGCTTCCAAGTATTGGTATATTTCCTTCATGTTTTCATATTTCTGAGAATAGAGTTTCCTGTAATATTCACTAAGAACTTTTTAAATTTCTGAGGAGTCAGTTGTTATTTCATCTTTGTCATTTCTGGTTGATGAAATTAGAGATTTTACTCTTTTATTCCTGGTTAGGTTAGCTAAAGGTTCATCTATTTTATTGACCTTTTCAAAAAAAACCAACGTTTTGATTTATTGGTCTATTGTATAATCCTTTTGTTTTCAATTTCATTTAATTCTGCTCTAATTTTGGTTATTTTTTTCTTCTGCTGGTTTTGGGATTCGAAACTCCTTTTCCAGTTGCTTGAGATGTCCCATTAAATTGTTAACTTCCTCTCTTTCCATTCTCTTGAGGAAGGCTTACAATGCTATGAATTTCCTCTTAGGACTGCCTTTGTAGTATCACAGCAGTTCTGGTAATTCATTATCATTTTGTTCCTAAAATTTGGTAATTTCTTTCTTAATCTCTTCTATGACCCAGCTATCATTCAGCATAAGGTTATTTCGTTTCCAATTTATTGTATGAGTATGCAGATTCCTGTTGTTACAGAGTTCCGCTTTTATTCCATGATGGTCTGAGAAGATGCAAGGAATAATTTCTATTCTTTTAAATTTGCCGAGGTTAGCCTTGTGACCTACGATGTGATCAATTTTGGAGGATGTTCCATGGGCTGAAGAGAAGAATGTGTATTCAGTTTTGTTAGGATGAAATGTTCTATAGATGTCTGTTAAATTTAATTGTTGAATGGTTAAGTTTAAGTCTAAAATTTCTTTGCTTAGTTTCTTGTTGGAGGATCTATCCAACACTGCCAACGAGATATTAAAATCTCCAACTGTTATGGTGCTGGAGGAACTCAAGTTGCTCATGTCTGTTAGAGTGTCTCTTATAAACTGAGGTGCATTGTGGTTGGGTGCATAAATGTTTATAATTGAAATATCATCATGTTGAGTGTTACCCTTAACAAATATGAAGTGATCATCCTTATCGTTCCTTAATTTTGTTGGTTTAAAGCCTATTGTATCTGCGAATAAAATTGCAACACCTGCTTTTTTCTGATTTCCATTTGCCTCGATTATAGATGACCAGTCAGTCAACCTGTGCCCCCTTACAGGACAATTTAAGCCATTCACATTAATTGAGAGTATTGATCAGCCTGGTAGTATTTTGGGTATCAAGTTTTTCAAAAGTCCAGTGGACATTTTTAATCCTGTCACCACTGTGGAAGTTGGAATTTGATCAAGAGTTACTGAAAGAGTTTATTTTGGTGGTAGAACATTCTGCTTGTCATTGTGGAGAATGGGTCTGAGAATATGCTCAAGAGCTGGTTTAGTTATGGCAAATTTCTTCAACATGTGAATGTCATTAAAGCATTTAATTTCTCCATAATAAATGAAACTCAGTTTAACTGGATATAGGATCCTGGATTGAAAGTTATTTTGTTTTAGGAGAGTAAAGGTCGATGACCATCCTCTTTTAGCTTGAAAAGTTTCAGCAGAGAGATCTGTAGTCACTCTAATATTCTTCCCCTTGTAGGTTATGGTTTTCTTATGTCTAGCTGCTTGCACAATTTTCTCCTTCATCTTAACTTTGGCAAAGTTAATTGTAATGTGTCTGGGAGATGTATTATTTGGATTGAGTCATGCTGGGGTTCTGAAACTGTCTGCCATGTGAATTTCAGAATCTCTTGCCATGTTTGGAAAGTTCTCCTTGATTATCTCTTGGAATAGGGCATTTGGACCATTCGAAGCAACCTCATCACCTTCAGGAATTCCTATAAGGTGAATTTTTTTTTTTAATTATTCCACAGCTCTCTGAAAGAATGATCCATTTTTGCTCTCCACTTCTCTTCCTCTCTGACCATTAGGGAGCATTCAAAAGCTTTATCTTCAATGTCAGAAATCCTTTCTTCTACCTGCTCCATTCTGTTACTGAGGGATTCTACTGTATTTCTCATATCTTGGAGGGCTACAAATTCTTTTCTTAATGTGTCAAAATCTTTGGTGATTTTGTCTTTAAATTCATTAAATTCTTGAGATAATAATTCTTTGAATTATTCCTAGAATTTCTAATTCCAGCTTTACTTCCTTTCTGTTAATCTTATTTGCCATCTAAATTCTAAACTCAATTTCTGACATCTCAGCCATTTGTTTATGAATGACATCTTCTGGTGTATCTGCCTTATTGTTCCTTGAGGGAGTTGATCTACTCTGATTATTCATGTTGCCAAAATTTTTCCACTGATTCCACCCCATGATTATTTTTTACCATTTGGCTAGATGAGCAGGTAAGGTGAAACTGGATTGGGGGCTCCTGGAGTAGTGATTAGCCAGCCCTTTGCCCAAGAACTGGGACTGGTGACTGCAGCTTTTCCCCTACATCTTTACAAAGGACCTGTACAGTACTACAGCCTGAGACACTGGGGACCTGCTTGGTTTGGTGGTGCTAGGTGGCTCTGTTTTGTATTCTTCTGGTCTTTGTCCAATCCTAGTGAATCAATAACTCTGGGTCAAAGTCTTAGCTATGGAGAAATACAAGCAACTAAGACACCCTGCCTCCCATGGGCAACAACTGAAAAAGGAAAATCAAACTTTCCCATAACAACACAACCAGGGTACCACCTTCAATGGTCCTCGGGTGACTGGCCCAGGTCAAGAGTTCCAAATTAATTGTTCCAGTCAGCACCAAGTCTCAAGTGGGAGTGTACAAAAGGTCTCCAGCAACTTGTCTGCTGGCAGCTCAAGTTCGTCTCACTCCAGTGGAGTCAGAAGGGCCCACCGAGCAAATGAGTTAGTCCAGGCACATTGATGCCTCCTTCCCCACCTTACACCTCTATCACACCCAGTCATTGGTAACCCCATAGGGCTGTGGCCCAGTTCTCTCCAGTGAGCAGATTCTCCAGGGGGTTGCATCTGCCCAAGTCACAGGGAGATCAATGTCACCTTGGCCAGGCTGCTGCACTCTGCCACCAGCCAGTGGGGGGAGGCTAAATGCTGACTACCTTGGATGCATAATGGAAGCTTGGGAGTGTCACTCAGTTCTAGCCCCATCCCAGATTGATTGATGTTGCTGCCACTTATATTCTCATAGAATTTGCATTTCTGCCCCAGCTCTATTCCACTTTAGGCCAGGCGCTGAGTTCACAGAAACTGTGACTCAGCCCTGCCCTGTGCCACTGCCACTGTACCAATTCTCACGGAGTTGGCATCTTTGCCTCTGCTTCACTCTGTGTTGGCACAGGTACAGGGAGAGCTCACAAAGGACTCTCAGTTCCTGCCCCTCCCTGAGCTAATGCTGCTGCTATGCTTGCTTTTTTCCCAGCTATGCTCCACTGAAGGCCGGGTACATCTTGGGCTCACAAAAGGAGCAATTCTGACTCAGCCCTGCCCTGGATGTATTCTGCCTCTGTGCAGGCATATTCTGGTCTCTGTCTCTGCCGTGCCTCACCTGGGCAGGTATTGCCTCAGGTATACCCTTTGCTCATGGGGCCTGCATTTCCATGGGTGCCACAGGGGTAGAGGCCCAGCTCCCTCTGATTGCTAAGAGAGATGGGAAGTGTTTCTCCAAAATATTACCTGGGGTTTGAGCCCTATTTTTCCCACTGACGCCACTGCCGCTGCTGCACTGTGCTGCAGGTCACTGTTTCTCCCTCTGCTGTATGGCTCCCTTGCACCACAGTCCCCACTTTACACCAGTGCTGCTGATTCAGCCCAGACTTGTAACAGCCCATGCCTTGTCCATACCTCTCAAGAAAATGCCCAAAATTCTGGACTCTGTGGGGGACAGGCTCCCAGACCTAGGGATGGGAGCAGAGGGGAGCCCTGGGAGTTCAGGATTATGGGTAGAGTATATGTTCGGTTTTATGTCTAATGGGAGAGTGCCATGGCACACTAGTGAGTCCTCTTTGCAGCCCTCTCACGTGGCATAGAAAAAAGAGAGATCTGAACTCCACTCACTTGTTTATAGAAAATACACTGTGAGTTGTTCTCATGGAGGAGGGGACTCTCGTCCACTTTGCAATGGGTTTTGTACCTATTGTTTGTTTCCTTGGGTTGCAGCTCTCCTCAGCAGGGGTGATGTGTACTCTTCAATTTTCTCTCTTAGCTCAGCTCCAAACCATCAGCTTACTTGATAAACTTTTGTCTTTTAACTCTCCTTCTGGATGAGAGCCTCTGTGGAAAGTTGGCTCTAGTTGGCCATCTTGCCTCCTCACCAATACTATTTCTTTTGCCTAAAGATTTGTTCCTGAGCCTAGAGACTTGTATTTTTAACTAGTATTCCTGTTGATTCTCAATTCTGGGCTATTTGGAGAAATGTCTACTTGCTTTTGTGTGTTGATTATTTGAAGTGTACAAAATAGTAAAGTGTGGAGATGTTCTCACAGCTTTTTATTTTTGGAAGTTTTTACCTATTTGTGTGAAGCCCTAAACAGCATTTAGATGGCACTGATTCACTCAGGGGTGAATGACTGTCCCAATACCCAAACATTACTAGAGTGATCCAACTCTCCAGGAAAGAGAAGTAAGATCTTAATAAACATTGTAAAGGAAATATTACTCGTCCTTTATTCTTGGACTTTGTCTTTTTAAAGAAAGTTACTGTTCCTTGATTTTTAAAGTTTTTGAACGAGGCAAACTTTGCATTTCTTCTCACTTCTTATTGTCATCTTCGTATTTTCTTCTCTTTTGCGGATGGTGCCCCAGTAAGTGTCTTGGTAAATATCACTGCCGTGTCTATGTTCAATACACAGAATAGAAGAAATACTCTATACCTCTATACATTAGCCAGTTAGTATTTAGTACTATTTTAAATCCCTTTGAAATTCATAGCTATGACATTTATCAGTCTTCATTACTTGACACTAAGGCAATAATCAAAATTTTTTATCAATTTCTCCACTCTTCTTTACTCACACGTGAGAAATGATAAATTAGGATCTCACCACCAAGTGTCTGAATCAGCTCTTTTTTTTCCTTCTCTGTCTGCTGAGATTTGCTAGTCCTGTTGCTCCAATGTATCCTTGAATGATACACACAAACAAAAATAAATCGCTTCTGTGGATATTATAAATCAGATTAGTGGTCTGTAAAAGCTTAGTGTATCTTGTTGCTCCAACTTATTAAATCAAGATGTGAATGTCAAAGTATAAAAGAAAAAAATGTATCTGTATTTTGAAAACAATCTTCCCAGAAAAAAGTCAAAAAAAAAAAAAAGAAAAGAAGAAGAAGAAGGATGTAGGTTATCTCTAAACTGATCATCCTTTTGAAATCTTCCAAGCAAATATTTTCCATTTGGGATTTATGGCTGAGCTAAGTATAACATATGATTTGCTGGAGAATTTTTAATATAAATAAATGCTAGTTTTCATCAGAATACAGAAAGGATCTATGTAGAAACCATGGAATTAGAGGCTATTATGCATACATTTCTGCCTTGACAATGCTGTTTTAATGTCAGACATTTGGTGATTAATTTCAAGTTTGTCATTTATACATTTGCATAAGGTCCAGCCAGACTGGCTATGCAAATGCTTTTTATTAATGAAATTTGATTATATTGCCCATACTGAATATAAAAATTATATTTACAACAAATATTTCCAATAGCAATTAAGTACATGCAAATATTGCTCTAGTAATGAAAATTATATTAGGAGGTAGATTCATCCCTCTGCTTCCAAAAAAAAAAAAAAATCAAGGGAAAAGTTAAAGTCTAAATTTTTGGTAAAAAGAGGCATATTTTTTAGGGATTGGAATATACAATGTTATGTTTTGTCTCAAGCAATTTCAAATTATATAAACAAATCACTTTTAGAAGAGAAAAATTATCCTAATGTTCTACTGTTAATCATTAATCATATATAAACTTTGAACATTTGGGGATATTCATTTTAGCCAATATGATAATTTTAGGGGGTGATTAGGTGTTTTAATACAGAAATATTAAAAATTAAAATAAGCTGTTTACATTGTTGCTTTGAATCATAATTCTTAAAAATAAATTATCTTAGGGGATGGTCAGACTTGTATTAGTTTTCTGTCACTTTATAACAAATAACCACAAACTTAGTAGCTTGAAGTTATGTTCACCTCTATTTAGCATACCCTGTTTGGGTTATCTTGTGGCTGAAATCAGAGTGTCCACTCACCTGGGCTCTTACCTGAATGCTCTGGAGGAATAGCTTCCAGACACGTTCAGGATGTTGGCTAATTTAGCTCCGTGCATTTATTAGGCTGTTTCCTTGTCACTGTTGGCCAGAGGTTGTTCTCAACTTTTACAGGGTATCACACTCCTCGGTTCGTCGCCCCACCATGAGCAGAGCTAATCCACAGTGCTTTGAGTCTCCCTGGCTTCCCATCTGCCTTCCTCTGCTGCCTTTCAAAGTCCATATGATAAAAATCACCCAATTTGGGACCTTAATTACATCTGCTAATTTCTCTCAGAGCAGTGCCAAGAATGGTGTTTTATTGACTAACCAAATGACATGAACTTTGAGGACCATCTCTAGAATTCTGTCAACACAAAACCCTGTAATGCAGCTACCTGAAGACTGTCTTCATCTCAGTGAAAAATAAACAGCCTGTGAATTCTCATCTCGCAGATACACACTTCATAAAGTATCAGCAAATATCATGCAGTATAATAATGAAAAGGAACTTAGGAAAGGCTGAAGTACTTTATTAAAACCACAAGTTACATTTGATAGGGAATGAAGGGAATAATATTACTTCCATTAGCCAGGATATTTGGAACATTTGATTTTCGCAGACATTGCAAGTGACTTGAATGATCATAATAGAACATTAAAAAATGTACCAACACTTACAAACTGTTCAGTCTGGTATTATAGGAAGAATGGCAACTCCCTGGGGAAAAAAAATGTGGCATGTCAAATATAGGAAATTTCTTGTATTGTTCTCTTTTTTATTATTGTTTGGGATTCATTGAGGGTACAAAAAATTAGGTTACATTAATTGCATTTGTTAGGTAAAGCCCCTCTTATAATTGTTCTTTTCTAAGGGAACTCATGATTCTTAGAAATTCAGATTTTATCAAGGCATTTCTATAATACAACTGAATGGAAAAATTATTCTCCATAAAAATCAGCCCAAGTTATTATTTATAGTATGATAATAACCTTTGCCCACAGCAATTTGGAAAGTTGTATGAATGAAAGGTCAGGAGAGCCCCATCCTATACTGTTCTTTGGTTCTTTTTTGTCATAATAACTATTCTAATCTGAGAATGTTTCTTTTTAGGGCATCAGTAAAATACAGAAGATGCTTTAAGTTAAAAGTAGGTTGGCCAGGTGTGGTGGCTCACATCTGTAATCCTAGCATTTTGGGAGGCTGAGGAAGATGGATTGCTTGAGCTGAGGAGTTCCCAAGCAGCCTCAACAAGAGTGAGACTGGGTCTCTACTAAAAAAAAATAGAAAAATGTAGCTGGGTGCTATGGCTAAGGCAAGAAGATCACCTAAGCCCAAGATTTTGAGGTTGTTGTGAGCTATGACACCAGAGAAGTCTACCAAGGGCAGCAGAGTAAGACCCTTGTCTTAAAAAAAAAAAAAAAAAAGTTAGAAGTAGGTCAATTATACAAGAATATTCCTCAAACTAAACATGAATGTTATGTAAAGAAGACACCATGGTCAGAAATTCTATAAGGATGCCACATGCTGCTGTTAAGAATGGTTCTTACCTTTGTACCAATTTGACCTCTGTAACTAGTCTAAGGAGGAATATTTTCCATTTATGTTTCTCATCTATAAAAGATGTTCTAAGGACTGATATGACAGACTTTCTATAGAATCTTTCTATAGAGGATGAAGAGGATGAAAAATGTAATGGAACAGGTTATGATGATGATGATGATGAATGTGAATAAATATCTTAACATTAGATGTCTCCATTTCCTGCTTAAAATGAGTCACTGGGTCAACAAACTACAGAGAAGTAGAACATATTTTATATTAACATCTCCCCACAATTGTATTGCAAAACCAAGTTAAGGTATGTTTGCAGCCTTCCAGATTTCCAGAAAGCCGGGTTTGCTTTCTGTTTCCAGCTGCTGCCATTACTTCTCCCTGCTGCTTGGGAGGGAGTCTGTACTGGGAGTATAGAAACATACACTCCATGTCTATTCAGGCATTGCTGAAGTTTCAGAGAAACTTCTTCTGAAAGTTTTTCTCCAGGATACTCTATTGTGGAGGAAAAATTTTTTTCCAATCCAATAAGCAAAGGTGTGATCTCCAAGGACTATACTATATCATTGTTAATCCTGGATCTCTAGGAAGCAGTCCTTTGGCAGGTTGCTTATAGGCAAATGTGGAAGTACTTTTAGCTATCATGGTAAAGCCATTCCTTGGCCCAGAGAAAGCAGCTCTTTATCTTGTCAAAACATACCTTGTTGAAACCCAAAGCCCACTTGAGTCCTATGCAGATGGCTCATTGATGTCAGCTTCCAAGACATTATCTTCTTCTCCTTGAGCTTCATCTCCTGAATAATTTGCTATTGAGCACAGCTTATTACCAAGATGTGGTATCTTGGCTGAAATGAGTCAAGTCACTCAGTTTTTTTATGGCATATGAAGATTTATGTGACAAAGGGGAAAAAAGAGATAGAAAAGAAATTATATGAATAGTCTTACTTGGTAGTTTTCACCCCATTGTGAAAATGAGATGCTTCTTTTTTTCTCTTTTTACATGAGCAAAGATAGAAATCTTTCTGCTCTTAAATGATGCTTAGATCTTGTTTTGGACAAAAGTTTTGAGAATTGTATAGGAAAAAGGTATCCCCTGAACTTAAATAATACCCTATTTATATCTTACATATTTATACATTGTTTTCAACAATAAAATCCAACTTTATTTTATTATGACTACAGTTACAATAGCCAACATTTAGCGAGTGTTTACTGCCATACTTATCTAAACTGTTTACAGGTATGAATTTATTTAATTCTCACAAACACATATGAGTTAATATTATTACCTCCCTTTGATAGACAGAGGCTCAAGGCACAGAGAAGTTAAGGAATTTGCCTAATGTCACATTGCAGATAAGTGGTAGAGTTGAGTGGCTCAAGTGAGCCCAGAGAGTCTGAACTCTTTATCCTTATGCTATCACTGTTTTGAAAGGCATATTAACTTAAAATGGCTTCAGATTAGAAAGTCCTTGATTAGAAAGCTTTTCTGTAGATTAGTGGAAAGGTGCTAACTTGAAAGAAAGCACTTTTCCAAATTTTTATTGCACCCTCAATAAATGTAAAGTTATAATGCTGATTCAAAATTGATTTATCTCCAATAATAATTATAACTAACATTTGCAATGTTATTTTAAAAAACCTTTCATATGTAATTTGTATATAATAATAATTATATGCTGTTCAAAATGGTAAGTGCATGCAAAATAGCATGGGATTGAAAATATTGGTTCTTGAAGACTGGAAGTAAGATGGCTGACTAGAGGCAAAGGATCCCATCCAGAGGGAGAAATCTGGGCAGAAATGGACTCAGTGAAGCCGAAGGTGGGGAGCTGAGCTACTGTATGAAAGAAGATAGACAAATGCACATCATCTCTGCTGAGGCAAGCTGTGACTCCAAGAAAGAGGATCCCAAAAAAACAAATTCCATGTACAAAGCCCATCACTAAGAAGACAGGAAACCCCTCCCCCAAGCAGGAGGCTCACTGTGGGCTCTTTGCAAACAAGCAGGAAACAAAAGACCTCTCATTTTACACCATGGGAGGGAACCACTGAACACCGTGCCTCCTTCTCCAAAGAGGTCTCACCTATGTGCCTACGCATCATCCTGCCTGGCATAAAATTGAACAAATATTTTTCCCACAATTCTGAACTCCCAGTACACCATTTCTCTCTTGCCTGGTAGTCTGAAGGTCTGCCCCGTGCAGAGCCTAGAGTGTTTGAAATTCTCTGAGAGGCCTGGGCATTGTGTGGGCCTCTGGATAACAGTGCAGAGACAGTGATTAAAGTGGAAGTTAGGTCATTATGGGAAGAGAGGAACAGAAGAGAGAGAGATGTGCCACAACAGTATGCTAAGGGCAATCTTTTTGTCTTGTTGAGCCACCAGAGGGGTCCAGGTTCCATCCCCTCAAGTCTGTGGGATGGAACTGCCTATGGATCGCTATTATCAGGCCTCTGGAGACCCTTTGAACTCTCCCTGTTGAGCAGTGATTGTACTGCCTACGACAATCTGATTAGAACTCTCAACCTGAGCTCTCCACCTGGGGACCTTCTGAGGTTGAGCAATGGTTATTTTGTAGCAGGAAAGGACTGATTCACTTTCTCCAGCTGTAACTGGTTGGAGGTTTGTATCTCTCCCCAGCTGAAATTTCAGACTAATACTGTGGTTTGGTAGGATTTGGTAGAAGTTGGCTGACTTCAAGACAGAGCCAGCTTGCACTATCTCACCAAGTCTCTGACTGCAGTTCTGAAAGGGACATTTGTAAAGCTGTAGGAGAAAAGACACAATCATGAGCCCCAGCTCATTGGTAAAGGGCTAGTTAACGCCATTTCCTGGGGCCCACAATCCAATCTCACCTACCAATTTTAATTGCCAAACTACAGAAAATTCTCATGGGGTAGAACCAGCAGAACTCTGGCAACATGAATAATCAGATTAGATCAACTTCCCTAAGGAATAACAAAGGAGATATAATAGAAGATGACATTGGATGGTATCAGACAAATGGTATCTGAAGATGCCATTCAGACAAATGGCTGAATTGTCATAAATAGAATTTCAGAATATAGAAGATAAATAAGATGAATAGAATGGAGGAAAAGATGGAAATATAAATCCAAAAAGTAGTTCAAAAATTATCTCAAGAAATGAATGAATTCAAAGACAAAATTACCAAGTATATGGACATAATTAGAAAAGATATAGCAGAGCTAAAGAAAATGAAAAAGTTATTTGAGGAGCTTTGAAATGCAGTAGAATTTTTTAGTAATAGAGTTGAGCATGCAGAAGAATGGATCTCAGAAACTGAAGACAAGGCTCTTGAATGATCCAAAGCGTTCAAAGAGGCATAAAAATTTAAAACAAGAATAGAACATTCCATGAGAGTGTTGTGGGATCTTTCCCAAATATCAAACATCAGACTTATAGGAAGTCTTGAAGTAGAAAAGGATGGTCCTAAAAGTACAGATGCTCTACTCCAAGGTATTTTGGAGGAGAATTTCCCAAGCATTGCAAGAGATACAGAAATTCAGATAATAGACAGTTTCAGAATCCCAGCAAAACTCAATCCAAATAAAGCATCTCCTAGACACATTATAATTAACTTTGCCAAAGTTAATATGAAGGAGAAAATCCTGCAAGCATCCAAATGTAAGAAAAGCATTACCTACAAAGGGAGAAATATTAGAATGGCTGCAGGTCTTTCACCCAAAACTTTTCAAACCAGAAGAGAATGGTCATCAACCTTCAAAAGCAAAACAACTTTCATCCCAGGATCCTGTATCCAAATAAACTGAGTTTTCATTTGTGATGGAGAAATCAAGTACTTTACTGACTTACACGTGTTAAGAAAATTTGCCATAACTAAATCAGGTCTCCAGGAAATACTCAGACCCCTTTTCCATAATGACCAGCACATTGGTCTACCACCAAAGTAAATTCACACAGGATTTATTGAACAAAAACCTAACTTCCACAACGGTGAAAGCATTAAAAACATGCACTGGACCTTGTGAAAACATTATGGCCAAACACTGCTGTAATTATTAATTCTCTCCATTAATGTGAATGGCTCAAATTGTCCTCTAACGAGGCACAGCTTGGCTGACTGGATAAAAAAACTCAGGACTGGTATCTGTTGCCTACAAGAGACTCATTTTACCTCAAAAGATTAAAAAAAGACTCAGGGTGAAGGGATGTACATCTATAATACAGGCAAATAAAAATCAGAAATCAGCAGGGGTTGTAATTTTATTTGCAGATACAATAGGATTTAAACTAACAAAGATAAGAAGAAACGAGGAGGGACACTACATATTTGTCAAGGGAAACACTCAACATGAAGACATTTCTTTTCTTTTCTTTTCTTTTCTTTTTTTATTGAATGGTAACTATGTACATTAATACACTTCTGAGGTACAGTGTGAGGTTTTCACACACAATCTGAAACACTTCCATCAAACTGGTTAACATAGCCTTCATGTCATTTTCTTAGTTATTATTTTAAAACGTTCACATTCTACTCTTAGAAAGATTCACTTGTACCCTTGTAAGATAAACCTCAGAAGTGATCCCTTCAAACCCCCTCCCTCCACCCATTCCCCGCTCCCCCCTCCCTCCCCGCTTCCCATATTCTTAGGCTGTTATTAGGTTATAGCTTACATATAAAAAGGTATAAATTAGTTTCATAATAGGGGTGTGTACACTGGATACTTTTTCTTCCATTCTTGTGATACTTTGCTCAGAAGAACATTCTCCAGCTCCATCCATGTGAACATGAAGGACATAAAGTCTCCATCTTTCTTTATGGCTGCATAGTATTCCATGGTGTACATATACCACAGTTTGTTGATCCATTCGTGGATCGATGGGCACTTGGGCTTCTTCCATGACCTGGCAATTATGAATTGGGCTGCAATAAACATTCTGATACAAATATCTTTGTTGTAATGTGATTTTTGGTCGTCTGGGAATATACCTAATAAAGGAATTGCAGGGTCAAACGGCAGGTCTATTTTAAGTTCTCTAAGTGTTCTCCAGATGTCTTTCCGAAAGGAATGTATTAGTTAACATTACCACCAGCAGTGTAGAAGTGTTCCCTTTTCTCCACATCCATGCCAGCATCTCTGGTTTGGGGATTTTGTGATATAAGCTAATCTCACTGGAGTTAGATGATATCTCAAAGTAGTTTTGATTTGCATTTCTCTGATGATTAGGGATGGTGAGCATTTTTTCATATATCTGTAGGCCAAGACATTTCAATAATTAATATTTGTGCTCCCTACCTGAATACTCCTCAATTTATAAAGCAAACCCTAGTGGATATGAACAATTTGATATCTTCCAGCATTATAATAGTTGGAGATTTTAACACCTCTTTGTCAGTTCTGGATAGACCTTCCAAGAGAAAACCAAACAAAGAAATAATGGACTTAAACTTGACCCTAGAACCAGTGAACTTAACATAATCTACAGAACATTTCATCCTAATAAAACTGAAGACACATTCTTTTCATCAGTCCATGGAACATCCTCCAAAATTGCACATATCTTAGGACACAAGTCTAACTTAAACAAATTTAAAAGAATAGAAATTAGTCCAAATATCTTCTTGGACCTTCATGGAACAAAAGTTGAACTCAACACCAACAGAAATCTTCATACTCAAACAAAGTCATGGAAACTAAATGACCTTAGACTGAATGTTAGGTGGATCAAAGACAAGATTAAGAACAAAATCATCAAATTTTTGGAATAAAATGATAATGAAGACATGAATTAGCAAAACCAGTGGGATACTGCAAAGGCAGTTCTAAGAGGGAAATTTATAGCTTTAGAAGCCTTCATCAAGAAAGAGAAAAAGTCAAAAACATAATGAGTCATCTCAAGCAACTGTAAAAGGAAGAACAATCCAACCCCAAACTCAGCAAAAGAAAACCAAAATTAGAGATTAAATGAAATTTTTTAAAAAATCATTCAGAAGACCAATGAAACAAAAAGTTGCTTTTTGAAAAGATTAATAAAATTGATAAACCTTTAGCTAGCTTAACCAGAAATAGAAAAGTAAAATCACTAATAATCTCAATCAGAAATGATAAAGGAAAAATAACAACAGATACCACAGAAATTCAAAACATCCTCAATGATTACTACAAAAAAAACTCTATTCTCAGAAATATGAAAATATGGAAGAAATGGACCAATACTTGGAAGCACACCACCTTCTTAGACTCAACTAGAAAGAATAAGAAATTTTGATTAGGCTTCTATTAAGCCATAAAATAGCATCAAGTATACAAAATCTCCCAATAAAGAAAAATATGGGACCAGATGGCTTCACATCAGAATTCTACCACATCTTCAAAGAGGAACTAGTACCTATATTACATAACCTTTTCCAAACCATAGAAAAGAAGGAATCCTTCCCAACACATTCTATGACGCAAAGATCACTTTGATCTTCAAACTAGGAAAGGACCAACAAGAAAGAAAACTATAGACCTATATCATTAATAAATATTGATGCAAAAATATTCAATACGATCCTAGCAAACAATTCAATGACACATCAAAAAAATGATACACCACAATCAAGTTGGTTTTACCCCAGGGCTACAAAGTTGGTTCAACATACATAAATCTATAAATATAACACAACACACCACATAAATGAAATTTTTAAAAAAGTCCATATGATTCTATCATTTGATGCAGAAATAGCTTTTGATAATATCCAGCATCCTTTCATCATAATACTTAACAAAATAGCTTAGAGGGGACATTTCTTAAACTGATAAAGGCCATCTAGAGCAAACCCACAGCTGATATCATATTGAATGGAGTAAAATTAAAAACATTTCAGCTCGGATCTGGAACTAGACAAGAATGCCTATTGTCACCATTGCTGTTCAACATAATAATGGAAGTTCTAGCTACTGCATTCAGGCAAGAAAAAGGGATCAAGGGTATTAAAATGTGGTCAGAGGAGGTTGAACTCTCACTCTTTGTGGATGACATGATCTTATACCTGGAAAACCCCAGGGACTCAACTACAAAGCTCTTAGTAATGATCAAAGAATATAGCAGTGTCTCAGGATACAAAATCAATACTTACAAATCAGCAGCTTTTACATATACCAACAATAGTCAAGCTGAAGATATAGTCAAGGACTCTATTCCTTTTACAGTAGTGCCAAAGAAGATGAAATACCTAGGAATTTATCTAAGAAAGAACATGAAAGATCTCTATAATGAAAATAATGAAACCCTGAGGAAAGAAATAGCTGAAGATGTTAACAAATGGAAAAACATACCATGCTCATGGCTGGGAAGAATAAACACTGTTAAAATGTATGTGCTACCCAAAGCAATCCACAGATTTAATGCAATCCCTATCAAAGCACCAATGTCATATTTTAAAGAACTTGAAAAAATGGTACTTCATTTTATACAGAATCAGAAGAAACTTCAAATATCTACATTACTTGGAAATAAAAACAAATCAGGCAGCATCATATTGCCAGACTTTAGGTTTCACTACAAATCTATAGTGATCAAAACAGCATGGTACTGGCACAAAAATAGATAGGTAAATGTATGGAACAGAATAGAGAATCTGGAGATCAACCCAGTCACATATTGTCACTTGACCTTACATAAGCCTAACAAAAACATACATTGAGGAAAAGATCCCCTATTTAACAAACAGTGCTGGAAGAACTAGCTAGCAACCTGTAGCAGACTGAAACTGGGCCCTCACCTTTCACTATTAACACAAATTTATTCTCACTGGATAAAAGAGTTAAATTTAAGACATAAAACTATAAAAATACTAGAAAAGAATGTAGGGAAAACACTTGAAGATACTGGCCTGGGAAAATGTTTTATGAGGAGGACCCTCCTGGCAATTGAAGCAACATCAAAAATATATTACTGGGATCCCATCAAGCTAAAAAGCTTCCACGCATCTAAGGGCACTATAAGTAAAGCAAACAGACAGCTTTCAGAATGAGAAATTTTTGTAGGTTATGATTCAGACAAAAGTCTAATAACTAGAATCTACAGGGAACTCAAATTAATCAATAAGAAAGGAACAAACAACCCCATGTCTTTGTGGGCAAGAGACTTGAACACAAACTTCTCTGAAGATGACATAGCCAACAAACACATAAAAAAGTGCTCATCATCTTTAATTATCAGAGAAATGCAAATTAAACCGACTTTGAGATATCACCTAACTCCAGGAAGATTAGCCCACATCACAAAATCCCCAAACTGCAGATGTGTGGAGAGAAGGGAACACTTCTACACTGCTGGTGGGACTGCAAACTAATACAGCCTTTTGGGAAATAAGTATGGAGAATTCTCAAGGAATTAAAAGTTGACCTAGTATTTGATCCTGCAATTCTATTACTAGGTATCTACCTCAATGAACAAAATCCTTTTACAAAAAAGACATTTGCACCAGAATGTTTATTGTAGCCCAATTCATAATTGCCAAGCCATGGAAGTAGCCCAAATGCCCATCAATCCATAAATGGATTAACAAACTGTGGTATATGTATACCATGGAATACTATGCAAACATAAAAAAGATGGAGACTTTACATCTATTATGTTTTCCTGGATGGAGCTAGAACATATACTTCTTAGTAAAGTATCTTATACTATTGTGAAACCAATTTATAATCACTTACACATTTATATGCATGATAAAATACAAATATAGTCCAGAAAGAAGAAGGGGAGAGGAGGAAGACAGGAAGAGAGGGTGGAGGGCGAGTGGAGGGAGGATATTTGGTGAGATCTCGCCTAACATTCACAATGCAATTTCAAAACAACCAAGTATATTATAAATGTCTTACCACAAAAAATAAAGTTTGATTTAAACAGTCTACATTGTGTATCAAATCATCACATTGTACCCTATCAATGTATACAGTTATAATTTAATAAAAATTAAGTTAAAAAATAAAAAAAAAATGACTAGATACTATCTAGAAAAAAATACTGGTTCTTGTGGTTTTTTTCACTGCTTTTATTTGTATATTGTTTAACTATCTCAGCAAATAAGTAACATAAATAATATTGTCTCACCATCATTTTACATTTTAGAAACACACTCTAAAATGTTAAAAGATTCACTCATGCTCACTGTACCTCATACTGGTGAGCCAGACATTGCACGAACTCAGCATTAGTAATGGCAAGAAGAACAATTAGGATCTTGTTCCTCTGGCCACAAGGTGTATTCCCTTTCTGTTCTGCCTGCTTTGCCATTGATGTTTGACTGAGGTTTTATATTTTGCTTCACATTTTCTTAGAACCTTTTTCTAGGGAAGTATTTAATTGAATAATGTTAATGTTGGGAGTCTAGTGGACCCCAACCTGGGACAGTGGCCAGCAAGGGAGACTGTGCTGAGGAAATCAAAAGACTTACACCAAACTTAATTCATAAAACCAAAAGCCTGTAAGGGCATACACTGCTTCATGTACCTCGTGGCAGCACAGGAACAATGCAGCATCTATCCTGTTTCCTGGAGCCTTTTTATTGAATACCTAACAGAATATATATGCAAGGATGTACAGCAGCCATTAGTCAGCAGTCAAGGTTAAAAATGAGAGGAGAGAGATTACAGCCCCAAGGAAGGTTGGGTAAAGGGTAATTAAGGACATAGCATAATGGATATCTGATGAGGCCAGATAACAGTGAAACCAGAATGGGGTGGGAGAGCAAGTCTCATCTCAGACAGACATCTCAGCTTCTCTAACCTAAGCTACCAGTTGATGGTATCAGCTGCCTGCCCTGATGATTTTCCCATGCAGGGATAGTCACTCAGACATGTCCCTGACTGGGCACCTTCACACTCCTTTCTTCTCAATTAGGAGTGCAGGGAGGGCCCACCCCACCTGCAGGCTTTACCCTGGCCTTTGAAGACCCCATGGAGTCTCAGCCTATCTATTCCCACATTAATTCCATAATTAATAGGAAATTTTCTCTTAGGTAAGTGATGTCCATCCTACCCTATCCCAGTATCCATCCTGAGCACCTTGTTAAGGAAGTGAAATGAATATTGCTACACTGTTGAGCCCTCAGCATTCATTCAAAGACATTAATTGAGTGCCTCCCATTGGTGAAGGTCTGCATTGAGATACAGAGGACAGTTGGTGTTAGAGAAGGAATATGTGTAAATAAGCAGTCTATCATCTCTGCCCTCAGTGATGTTGCTAATGACTATTACCTTACTCTCTAGGAAATTTAATTTGCTTTCCAATTTTTATGAAGGAAAAAATGCATTTCTAAAAAAGTAAACCAAATATTTTTCCTTCTTTTTTCAGAGGTTGGGGGGGTGGAAGTATCATAACCCCAGGAGTTTCTAGTTAACTCTCCTGCCTGGTGCTGCCCTTTTCTTCCTTGCTGTTGTGCACTTGGGGTAGAATAATTCTCCATGGCTCTAAGAAGTGATTTATTAATTCTAGATACTCCATACAAGAAAGAGAATCAATTCTATATCAGGACAAAAGACTTGATAACAAATTTCAATCAATGTCAAAAATTTATTTTAGCCTGTATTATGCCATTCATTTTTTTTAAGTCCTTTTATAGAGACAGGGTCTCCCTATGTTGCCAAGGTTGTTCTTGAACTCTCGGCCTCAAGTGATCCTCCTGCATCCTCATGTGCTGGGCTTACAGGTGTGAGCCACCATGCCTGGCCTCATGCCATTCTTTTAGCCAGCGTCAGTAACCTTTAATAACCCACACTTACATACATTCCCATAAACACACATCCTTGAAGTTATGTGTATGGGGTTTAGTTTGTGGGATTTATGAATGACTCATTTCATATTTCACAGCCAGTAATTTAAGTCTATAAGAGGACAGTCAAAGTAGACAAAGAATGATTAAAAAATAAGAATTTGTAGATAGCAATTTTAACTTTTATATACTTCCATAACACAAATATTCTATAAAATAGGTTTGTTTAAAATTTTGTTTTCTCCTTCTCTTTTAGAAGGTGTGGACTAACTAGATCCTTATCTACTGCCTTTCTCCCCTTTCTCTCTTTTCACACTCAGACAAAATATGAGTCTGAAAAGAGAGGAGGCAGTAGTTACGGATCTGGCTAGTTCACAAATATTGAATGAATAAGCAAAACAACACAGAAAATATTTTAAAGATGTTTTCTGGGTTATTTTTCCCCTTGGTTGTTCATTTTTCTTCCCCCTTTTTGCCTTCTTACCTCTTTGCCCCAGGGAAGAGAAAGTCTAAAACAGTGATTTTTTTTCTTTCCTCTTTTTTTTTTTTTTTTTGAGACAGAGTCTCACTATGTTGCCCTTGGTAAAGTGCCCTGATGTCACAGCTCACAGCAACCTCAAACTCTTGGGCTTAAGCAATTCTCTTCCCTCAGCTTCCCAAGTAGCTGGGACTACAAGCACCGGCCACAATGCCCGACTATTTTTTGATGTAGTTATCATTGTTGTTTAGCAGGCCCTTGCCAGTTTTGAACTCACCAGTTTTGCTGTATGTGGCTGGTTCCATAACCACTGTGCATGGGCGCTAAGACAGAACAGTGATTTTTCAATGAATATGCTATGGAACACTGGTGTGCTGCAAGAGGATCTTAGCTGTGCCCTGAAAATTTATAAGGATCATTAATTAAATTACTTTTGAAAGCAGTTCAAAGCACAATAAATAGATTCTTTTTTAAAAAGTCCTTTTTGATCAACATAATTTAAGTGTGCTGTAGAAGTTTAACTATAGGTTCCAGTGTGCTATGAGATTAAAAAAAGGTTGGAAAACACTAGTCTAGAAGTACAAAAATTCCATGGAGTGAGTGTATTTGTTTCTCAAGGCCATAGTATAACAAATTATTACAAACTTAGTACCTTAAATCTGCATATTTATCCTCTACAGTTCTAAGGTCAGAATTCTAAAATCTGTTTCACTGGACCAAAATCAAGGTGCCACACAAAGGCTGTGCTCCCTTGGCCCCCACCCCTATGTTGCTTGATTATAGATGTAGAATTATCAGGATGAGCAATTTATCACAGAAAGACTATCTAGAGAAACTTCTGGATATGGTAGTCTTGTCTTTGCCTCTGGTCAGAAGGCAGTTAAAAGGTAAATTCAGTTTATTCTCCCTACATCTGAAAAACTTTATCCAGAGTTTCAATCTGTGAAGACTATCTTTGTTCAATAGCCCCAAAAGAGAGAAGGGATGGCTCAACTCAGAACAAAGGGAAAAGTTGTATGAGAAAAGGCCCTTATCTTTAACTGTAACTAAGTACAAAAGCCTAAGGTTCAGATTTGATAACAGTGACATAATATGTATCACCTAGTATAGATTTAAACAAGTCTAAGAAATTTTAAAATGAAGTCTCCATCTAATACACATAAATGATAGTTAAATTCATGGGCTATGTATATTGTTAATAATCGAAGCAATGGATATTATCTTCTTCTCTTTTTCTCATAAACTGGCCATTTTTCTCAGCATAGACTCCATATTCATATGTTTCTATTAATAATATTTATTATACTATTTCTATAGTGACAAGTGGAATGATAGACTTTTATAATGGACCCTACACTGGTGTTTCTCAATTGCTTAGATGTCAGACACTCTATTTCAGAACTGATATCTTGTTATTCTTCCTCTCACCCCTCTTCACTTTTTGGCAGTACAACTTTTCCTTTTGGTATTTTAGTGCCAGCCAATTATCAAGTCTCATAATTCAATGAGCAATGAGTTATGGCACTATACAATATGAACTTTCTCATTAATGAACCAACTGAAATCGGGTTTACAATTTATAGACTACTCAAGGGAATTCCATCTACAAATGTCATGTCAATTTGCCCCTATTAACAAAGAAAATATTACTAGAATTTGAAGGATAGACTATCCTGTGGAGAAAATAGAGCTACTTTAGTTTCTTGAATACTTACCATATTGAGCTTTATTTGGGGGGGGAGGACTGAATTCTTTCTTTTTTTCTTCTTGCTTATTCTTAAGTGTGAGAAATTGATATATGCTCATTTTCTACAACTTCAGCTCCTGAAAAATTCTTAAGTTGTAACTGATTGAATGATACACAGTTATGGCTTGAAATGCACACTCACTATTAAAAGACAGAACAAACAATCTAACACACTCTTCATATATAGCAATCTTCAATTTCTCTTGAGAAAGCATTTAGAACAAAAGTGTACAGTGATGCAAGGAGTTGCGTGTTTTAGCAAAGAATCTGTGAAATGACAACCTAAGACTTCATTCAGGTTCTTGAGAAAAATACTTGGAAACAAGAAAAGTTCTACTTAAGTTAAATGAACTAGAAAATTGGAAGTAAGAGACTTTGTAACAAATTGCAGGTTAAAAAATTTTTTTCTGTCTCTGTTTTATCATGTTAGGACCCAGTTTCTTCATTTTAAAAGTAGGAAGTTTAATTAAAAGCTCTCTAAGATCCTTATCCACTGCTGCATTTTGAAATTCCTCAAGACATGATCAGAACTTTCTCTAAAAAAGACAGACGAATGCCTAACAAACATATGAAAAACTGATCATCATCCCTAATCATCAGAGAAATGCAAATCAAAACCACTCTGAAATAATACCTAACCCTAGTGAGAATAGCCCACATCATAACATCCCAAAGCTGAAGATGCTGGCACAGATGTGGAGAGAAGGAACACTTTTACACTGTTGGTGGGACTGCAAACTAATACAGCCTCTTTGGAAAGAAGTATGGAGAATCCTCAAAGAACTCAAAATAGATCTTCTATCGGATCCGTAATCCCACTAGGAGTCATCTCCCAGAAGAAAAAAATCCTTTTATCATAAAGACATTTGCACTAGATTGTTTCTCTCAGCTCAATTTACAATTGCCAAAACCTGGAAACAACCTGAGTGCCCATCAACCTGGGAATGGATTAATAAACTGTGGTATATGTATACTATGGAATAGTATTCAGCCCTAAAAAATGGAGACTTTACATCTTTTGTATTAATCTGGATGGCATTAAACTATCTTCTTAGTAAAGTATCACAAGCATGGAAAAGCAATTATCCAATGTACTCAATACTAATACAAAGCCAGTAGATGAACTAATACACACCCACACAAGAGAAAAACTTGATTCAAATTCAAGATGTAGGGAGGAGTAACGAGGGAAGGTACAAGGAGAAGTGGGAGGGGGATAGGGTGTGCCTCCACTTAATGGACACAATGTAAGAATGTATGGCACCCCTCCTGGGTGAAGGACACAACTACAACAGGGACTCTTCCTAACAACCAAATTTTTGTACCCTCACATTAATCTGAAGTTGTTGTTGTTTTTAATGCAGTGCCTTGCACCAAGACTGGCATGCATGTCCTCCTCACACTCTGGCTTTGACTTTTAACACATCTGCTTTTGAAAGATGCTTCTTTTGATGTCCAACTGTGTTCCTTCTAGCATTAACTCATACCAAGGGCTTGGTTTGTACAGTAGTGCCCAACAGCTTAATAAACTTTTAAAAGCTGTCACAGAACTTGCAAATAGAACTGCTAAGTTTAAAAGTATCTGATGCATTTTCCCCATACCAAATAAATAAATAAATAGTAACCTTTTTCAAATGACTTCTCTGACACCTTTAGGTTTTCTCAACAGTAAGTGTCAAAGAAGTTCATATGAGTTGTGAATATTGAACAAAATGTCACCCAAATTAGACTGATCGTGTACCTAAGAACTTTCAAGACAAAATAGAATTGAGGGCTGCATTTTAGACTCAGATTAGTCAGGGGACTGTGATTGATTTAGAAAGAGATGATCCCTTGGCGATTAAAACAGAGAAAATCACAACCTTAGCCAGAAACCATTAGCAGCTAATACAGTGTCAAGTTGAGTGGGTGGCTTCCTAGTGACACCAAAGCTTTTTAAGTTAGTAAGTGGCAATTTTCTGTTGTTTTGAGCTTAACATATTTATTTGAGGAAGGTTCCTAAGCCTCATTTCCTAGTGAAGGAAAGGGTATATTATCTCCCCTCACCTAACATTATGTTCTGTGAAATAAAGGATCAATTTTTGTATCTATCCATCTCTATAGGTTTTTTTTTAATTCTTATTTTCATCAATAGCATATAATATAAAACACTCCTAGATCACAGCCTATGACTTCTATACTCAGCTACCTTGTAACCTATAACTTAATAGAGAATCTTTTCTCTATTAGCATAAGGAAAATGAATTTTAATCCATAAGGTAAGACAGATAAGTAGAAATTCATAAAGATGACCAAGATAGTTTTCTTCCAATTACATGTTGAAAAATAATAGGTACAATTTTGAGTGTAGCAATTTGGTTGTACAGTATTTTAGCAAGAATACTTAAATTGAATGAAATAAGAAAAATGTAAAGATAAAGAAGAAATAACACTGCACTATAAATGCTGTTAATAGAAGTTTAGACTTGATGAAAAAGCTGGTTAGGAACCAACCAGCCAACATACTTCAAAATCTGAGGATAGAAAATATTAAATGACCATGTAGCTAGTGTCTAAAAGATAATCATTAGCTTTATATTCTTTATATTGTTCAAGTATAAATTTTTGTGATCACACTGAAAAATCTTGAGTAGGGGCTAGAATTGATAGATTTCTAGAGATATGTAGTGTCCTTCTGGTGGCTTTAATTTAAAATGTATTAAGGCTATTTTTATCTCACAATTTATGCTTCTAAAACTTCTTCAAGTCATGTTGCTTTAAAATGCTAAGCTAACTAAAATTATTCAGAAGTTTACATATTCCTATCATACTTGACCCTTGAACAATGTGGGGGTTGGGTTGCCAACCCCTGTACATGTGAAAAATTCCCATATAACTTGACTACTCCAAAGCCTACCTACTACTAATAGCTTACTGTTGACTCAAGCCAAACTGATAGTAGAAACATTTGGTTCCCACTTATTTTGTATTTTATGTGTACTATATGCTATGTTCTTACAATAAAGTAACCTAGAGAAAAATAAAATGGTATTAAAAAAAAAGGTAGAGAGAATATATTTACTATTGATTATGCAGAAGCAGATCATCCTAAAGTTCTTCCTTGTCCTCTTCAAGTTGAGTAAGCTGAGGAGGAGAGAAAGAGGAGGGGTTGACCTTGCTGTTCCGGGAAGAATGGTTTTTCAATTTGTCACAAATCTCAAAATATTTTTCTATTATGTCTATTGAGGGGGAAAAAAATCCACCTATAATTTGACTTGTACAGTCAAACCCTCGTTGTTCAAAGATTGGTTATAATTACTTATAAAAATGTGACATGAACTTCCTCAGGTAGGTGGAAAGGTGTAGCCCTCCACTGATGAAGGGTCCCTTCCTCTCCCAGCCCACCTCCTCCTCCCTCTGCCTTCAGTCTTGCCCTGAGTCTTCATGAGAGATGAGAAGAAAAGTGTGAAGATGCTAAGTGGATTTGGACACACGACTTCTTGAGTCTTTCCTGATATCTCACCAATAAATAAGCCCTTTGGGGAACTCAAACTTTTAACTTTTAGAACATGAAGACTACACAGATTTTCATCCATCCCTTAGTTGCACATTTGAATGACCATAATGTCTACTTTGCATACAAAGAAATGAAATATGCCAAGTGAGCCTTACAGGAACTGGGAAGCCTGTAAGCTGAAGGTGGACAGTTGTACCTTGGCTCCTGACATAGGACAATGGGCCCAGTGGCTAGATCACCCAGGATTTGAAAAAACACTTGAAATACTTACTATCTTCATGTGAAATCTGTAATTATTTGATGTAGGAAGATAAATCAACAAAATAGAGTTTGCGTCTTTCAGTCTGGCCAAATCCCTAGTTTTACTCACTAAGACACAAACATTCGGAAAAATAATCACATTGTCACATGGATATTTAGTGTCAGAGTCCAAACTAGAATGTAGCCTCTTCATTTCTTAGTTTAGTCCTTTTCTTTTGTGATTACAAAGCTTGGGGAGATTGTTTGTAACTGAAGAATGCTGGGAGGAAGAATTTAAAGTTACATTATTTGATGAAGTATTTCTAGCATCTAAAACAGTTTTCCTTCAGTCTAAAACTATCTCAATTATTTGCATCAAAACAGTAATTAATGTCTGATATATAGAGATTTTTTCTTACTTATTAATTGAAAAATTACCTAGATAAACAAGAAAACAAACTATTTCAGAATCTAAACATTAAGTTGCCAGGCCGATGGAAATCTACATTTTCCTTGACAGTGAATAACATTTTACTTAAATAAAAGCAAACTCATTTCTTTAAAAAATGGCAGAATTATTCATGACAAATACGGTTTGAAAATAACAAAGAACTGTTAAGTTTCCCCTTTTGTAATAATTTTCTTATCTAAATAATCCCTGTTCAAAAAAAGTATTAATTCAAAAAATATCTAGCATTACATTGTCCAATTACTATCACAGGATATGTGTGTATGTGTGTGTTTACCAGTAGATCACAATAGTCTTGTCTACTTTGATCATGATTGTATTACTTGACAGCACAGAAATACTTTTTTTTTTTCAAATGATGATAGACTTAGCATTTAATATAGGAGAAAGTAAAGATAGTATATTATTTCTAGAAGTTGAAGGTTTACTATGACTGGGTTGTTAAGTCTATTAGAATTGTAATATATTTGTTTCTTTGATCTGCTCAAAACTGTGCTAGGCAAAATGGCTACAGAAATATAAATATATTCTCTGTCCATACGAAGGTAATATTCATGAGGGAAGATTCACTAACAAAGCAAAAGAAGTGATATCTTCTTGAAGGAAGTATTGTTTGTCCAGAAGGGTAAACAACTTTGTGTAAGGGGTCGAAGCTCTCCAACTTCCTACTAAGGAGGATTATAAAATCTGTAATGCTAGATCTTTTCAAGAGCCACATCACTAGACAACTGTATATTTCTGAACAGTTTAAAGGGACAGTTTTACTTATAATAAGGTAAAAGGACTAGATAATATCTAGTGTTGACTTGTGGTTTTTATGTTTTTAATATGATTTTAATGTGACTAAAAATAGCTTGGCTGAAATTGATACAGTGACAAATAGTATTTGAAATGTTGCTAAACTTCACCAGTAATCAAGGAAGTGCGAAATAAAAGAAGATAACATTTTTTACCCAAATTATTAGAAAAAACATTTAATTTGATAATAAAAATATTTGGCCAAAGTATAGAGTATGCACATGCTGTACATTGTTGGCAAGAATACAAATTTGGTAAGCCGTTTTTTGGAATACAATTTACAATATTTGAATTTTAAAATTTACGATCCATTCTGTTTTTCAAGGATATGTCTGATCTGGGATACAAAGATGTTCAGTGATGCATTTCCCATCGTAGCCAATCTTGGTAACATGTAAATGTCTACTGATGGGAGAAAACGAAATCTCTTATAGTACAACCATTTCATAGAATCCTCTGTAGCCTCTGACAAAATTTTAAGTAATTTGCATTTCTTAAATTAGAAAGACCTTGAAGACAATAATCTTGTGTGCCGAACCAACTCCATGATTTCCAGCTGACGGCGGGGATTGGTGGTTGCTGGTTAAGGAGATATGTTAGCTTTATTTAAAATGTTTGAGGGCTTTATAATATAATGTATTATGAAATTTAAAATAAATATGTATTTTGTACTAATGAACAGCAGAAATTAGGGAAGAGTTGAGAACAATTATATTATTCTAACACTTTTCAATCTAATGGAAATGTAGAAAGGTGATAAAGGACTATGTTATTTAACAGCTATATTTGGAAAGAAGTAGAGTTCAACTGGTCCAGTATTTTGTAGAGTACAAGAACATTCACTCAATCTGTCATTAATTCAATGTATATTTGTGTATTCAACATCAACAAAGTCCCAGAGCCCATGGACAGGTTACTGTCATCAAGAAGCTTACAGAGACAGAGAAACAAAGAGGCTGACAGCCTGTCAAGAACAATCCCTGAGAAAATTCATAGCACTGTCACAGTGATCAACATGTGTGAGTCTGGAATCCTTCGTAGCAGCCTCAAATCCATGCCATAAAGCTTAGTTAAGACTCTGGCTTCCAAGTGCCTCATTTCCAAACAGTGCAGTGCGGTCTCCTGCCTCTGCATTTGACACAGCCCTGTTGTAAAAGCTTGCTGTGGATGGCCTTTTGGAGGAGAAAGGTTTCTTTCTACCTCCTGACTCCATCAGATAGAAGGCCAGTCTTCCTCAGAAAACGTTGACGCACAAAGCAAACTGGACCTCGCTTTTTTCACCCTGGAAGAGTGCCATGGCATCTGTAGCTTGCAGCAACCTCAAACAATTAGGCTCAAGCATCCTCTGCCTCAGCCTCAGCCTCTCAAGTAGCTGAGACTACAGGCACCTGTGACCACACCCTGCTAGTTATTCTATTTTTAGTGGAGATGGATCTCACTCTTGCTCAGGCTAGTCTAGAACTTCCGAGCTGAAGCAATCCACCCGCCTCAGCTTCCCAAAGTGCTAGGATTACAGACGTGAGCCACCTCACTCATCTTTCCCCTTGCTTTCTTTATTATTTTTAATGTTCTTTTTTTTTTTTTTAATGTTCACACTTCACTAGAGAAAATCCAAGTTAGCTGTGTGCTTAATGCACTGCTTCCTAATGGCGCTCTGTAAAACAGTCTCAGGATATCAGAGGATAGACTAGAAAAAAATAGCCGGTTATCAAAGAAGGTGGGGGAGAAATGGATTAACTATAACTGAGTCATTTGTTTTGTTATAGAAATTTTTAGAGGCTTTAATAATTGTATTATGAATCTCCAAGAGAGGTCAGATCTTTTTTAATGTCACCCCCCCTTTTGTCTGTGAGCCATGAAGCTATTATTATTTGGCAAATCCTCCAGAAGTCACAATTTGGGAAATCGCTTTCAAATGTCAACCTGAAAATATCAGTAATCACCTTCCATCTGAATCAAGTTGTCCTTTAGCCACTTTAGGTATTACCTGTGCTCCATGATCAATACATGTTTTTATCATTATTATTTTATTCCTTACACTAAGAAATATCAAAAGAAGGGAAGACAGAGAAAAGAAATTTCTTTGCTTATTGCTCATAATGCCACATTCAACTTTGCCTATGTACATATTTTTATATAGCCATAGTCACCACATATGGTTTCATATATGTAAAGAATTAAATATTTTTTCATAATATTTTTCTAAATTGCTCTCTGGTCTTTATCATTGTTTTAACTGAAACATCATTTTCTAGTCAGCAACTTACTTGACCATTTCCTTATTGTTTAAAAGCTAGATTCCTTCCAATTATCTCTTACTATAAAAACTGCAAAGAACATCTTGACATTAATTATCTTTTAATTATTATCAGACATTCCTCAAAGACTCATCCTCTTTTGAAACTCACTGTTGTAAAGCTGTTTTATGAATCTTATGGAAGATGATTCTTCAAACTATCCAGCAACCCCTGCAAGTTTTACAAATGGTACTTCAACAAACACTGTTTTAGATTTCTCATCAACTAATTTTACTTTTATTTCTTTATTTTGAGACATGATCTTGCTCTGTCCCCACGGCTAGAATGCAGTGGCATCATCATAGCTGACTACAATCTCAAACTCCTGGGCTCAAGTGATCCTCCTGCCTCAGCCTTCGAAGTGGGGTTGGGGGGAGTACTACAGTTGATTTTTTCTTTTATTTTCTAGAGACAGGGTTCTTGCTATGTTGTTCAGGCTGGTTTTGAATTCCCGGCCTCAAATGATCCTCCCACCTCAGCCTCTCAAAATGTTGGGATTCCAAGTTTGAGCCACCACACCTGGCCTATGAACTAACTTTAAAGAGATCATAAAGTTCCCTACTGAGAAAGCAAGACCACTTTTGGGTGGACAGACCAGAACACTGATGGTGCACCCGCTGGATACACTTCCAAGGGATTTTCATAAATAGGTCATTATTTTAGGTGAAAATTTAGCTTCATCTATGCTATAGTCACCAATGCTTTCAATGTAACACTTAATAGATCATTACATGTGAAATGCCCAATTTCAGATCAAAAGTTATTTTCTTATATCTCAAACAAGAAGCAGTACAATTAATCAAAATATGTGCCCAAACCATCAACACAGTTTTACCATCTTAATGGTAGCTTGTCTATGCCAGCAGCGAAGAAGCCTGAAGAGTGAGTGGTGATGAAATTGCAAAAGGTGTTTTCAACGGCTTGTTGAGAATTGAACATTTGCTTGAAAGAAGTGGTCCAGTGCCTGGAAAAAGTAGCAGTCAGTTGGTACAAGCTCTGATGAATGCAGTGGATGACCAAGGGTTTCCAAGTTCAGGTTGAGCAGTGTTTCTTGTGTGACATGTGGTCAAGCATTGTCTTGCAAGAGTTTTGGCCTGTCTCTATTTACCAATCTCAGCTGCCTAACTGCAAGAATCTTCATCATTTTGTCCAGCTGGTTGCAGTCAACATCCACTGTAATTGGCCAGTTTTCATGAAGCTGCAGTGGACAATCCCAGTGCTGGACCACCAAGCAGAGACCATCAGCTTTTTTTTGGTGAATATTTGGTTTTGGACAGTATTTTGGCACTTCATCTTTATCCAGCCATTGTGCCAGATGCTTCTGATTGTCTAAAAGAATCCATTTTTCCATACATAACCATACAACCATACACATAACCATACAATGTAGAGATGCTTTGCTTTTATGTCATGAGAGCAAAGAAAGGCAAGCTTTGAGATAATTTTTCTCTGATGCTCATTTAATTCATGCAGAACTCATCTGTCCAGCTCCTTTACCTTGCTGATTTGTTTCAAATGGTCCAATATTGTTGGCATAGTAAGATCAACCTTGCTGCTAATTCATGTCTAGTTTGAAATAGATTCTCTTCTGCTATGGCTTTCAGCTCAATGTTATCTACCTTGGTCTTGGATCTCCCACGCAGCTCATTTTCAAGAATAAAATTACCAGAAAATAACTTTTCAAACTATCAGTGTACTATGCAGTCATTAGCCACATCCTTCCCAAAAACTTTGTTGATATTTTAAGCTGTCTATGCTGCATTGGTTCCACAGTGGAACTCATACTTGAAAATAACCCAAATTAATCTTCTTTAGCAACATGCATAAAAACCCACAAACCTCTTTATTATCAAATATTATAATACCTGACTTATCCAGAAATATAACTCTGTCAAGTTTTAGTTACTCAGACCAGTTATTTTCTTAACAAATATTTATTGAGCACTTACTATTTTCCAGGCAGTATCCTAATGCTAGGAACACAATCATAAACAAAAAGACAAAAATCTTTTCTTCATGGAGTTCACATTCTAGTGGGAGAAGAAAGACAATAAATAAAATAGATTGCATACATGGAAGGTTAGAATATGATTAGTGCTGTAAAGAAAGAAATAAATCAGAGAAAACTGGAAGGAGTGCCATGGGTGAAAGGAACGTTGCTAACTTAAATAGGGAAGACTACTGAGACGGTGACAAATGAGAAACAGCAGGAAATAGTTGAGAGAGTAGATCTTACCTGAATCTCAGGGAGGAACGTGACTGGCAAGAACAAAGGCAATTGCCAAGAGGTGAAATTTGGAATTTAAAGATCTGTATTTTAGAGGGCACTACTATAATATCCACCTGTGTGGCCATTAGCAAGTCACTTAGCTTCTCTAACATTCAAATATAAAATGTAGGGATTGGTCTGGGGAATAGAATCATTTCTGAGTTTCTTGCCTGCTCAATTATTCATTTAATAATAATGAGAGTCGTTGAGAGTAGGTTAGAGGATGTGGAGGAAAGGGAACCTTTGCACACTGTTGATGGGGCTTAAATTAGTTCAGCCATTATGGAAGACAGTCAGGAGATTACTCAAGAAATTAAAAACGGAACTACCATATCATCTAGCAATCTCACTACTGAGTATATATAAAATAATAAAATCAGAATGTGGAAGAGATGTCTGTTCTCCCATGTTTATTGCAGCTTTATTCACAACAGCAAAGACACAGAATTAACCTGGGTATTCATCAATGAGAAGAATGGATAAAGAAAACACACATATACATAATGGAATACTGTTTAGCCTTAAAAAGAAGGAAATTCTGTCATTTGCGACATGGATGAACCAGGAGAACATCATATTAAATGAAATAAGCCAGGCACAGAAAGACAAATGTCATATGATCTCACTTAGTATGCAGAATCCAAAAAGTCAGTCTCACAGAAACAAAAAGTAAAATGGTGGTTCCGGGGTTGGGGGTAAGGAAGAGTGGGAAGATGTTGGTCAAAGGATGCACAATTTTAGTTGGACAGGAAGGATAAGTTCAAGAGATGGATTGTATGAGGTAATGACTATCATGAATAACAATGTACTGCATATTTGAAAAAACTGAAAAAATTAAAAAGTAAGTAAAAGTGCTACTTGCTTGCCAAAAAAAAGAGAGGAGTTTAACACAAAACAGGAAAATAAGTGATGCATTTAAGAAAAAAATTTTTCAGTGGGGCATGGTGGCCCATGCTTGTAATCCTAGCACTATGGAAACCTGAGACCTGGAAGGCGGATTGCCTGAACTCACAGGTTCAAGACCATCCTGAGCAAGAGTAAGAACCCATCGCTAAAGACCCCATCTCTAAAAATAGTTAGGCATTGTGGAGGGTGCTGAAGTCCCAGCTACTTAGGAGGCTGAAGCAAGAGAATTGCTTGAGCCCAAGAGTTTGAGGTTGCTATGAGCTATGATGCCACCACACTCTACTGTGGATGACAAAGTGAGACACTGTCTCAAAAAAAATAAAATCCATCATAGATACTTACAATCAAAGAGTTCAGTGTTTAAATGTTAATCTTGACTAAACTGGAAAATGTGACTACACTAAAGACTTCCTTTCCTGAAATTGATCATGGAGTGTGACTAGGAATGATAAGAATAAAAGGGCTACAAGGGTAGAATTTCATTTTTTTAATGTCTTATTTTATATTTAATTGACAACATACTCATACATACTTACAGAGTGCCGGGTGACGTTTTGGTGTGTGTACACACTGTGTAGTAGTCAGGGTCAGTAATAATGTTTATCTTAAGCAAGTCTCTGTTTACTGTCACATGCACATCCTTTCAACATGTGGGGTGGTGTTCTCTGTCCCTGCATCTTTGAAAACTGTACAATATCAGATAATTTATTTGCTGCTAACTGAAATGCACAAGTGGGTCTGAAAGCTCAGGTCCCACAGAGCAGAGCAAGGCAATGCTGCCTACAAAGTGTTAATTTTATGGTCTATTATATTTTTATAGATATATTTTGTAGGGAGCCACAAATAAAAGCAGTAGATAATACATCAACACAGAGAGATGGTTCCCTATATATTTACATATTTGGGGTAAACTTTCTTGATTAAAAATCTGTAAGTCCTTATACACTCTTTGCAGTAATAGCCATCTCATCTGGGAAAGGAGGAATGGAGGTTTTAAAATCTTCCCAGTGACCTTGGGTTTTTTTCTAGATTTTTCTAGCTGGTAGCAATTTATAGCTTCTTTGGTAGAAGCACAATTTATTTTTCTCCATATTAAATTTATTTTCATTTTGTTGAAACAGAGGACACTACAACTGATTGGATTATCAGGGCCATTTGGGGGAGGAATCAGCATCCCATGTTACTAAGGTAAAAACATCTTGAAGGCACCACAAAGGATGTTTTGAAAACCAGCCTTAAGTTAAGGGATTCAGATTTGAGTTTGTTTATTCCTTAAGCTCTGCCAATTGCTACCAAGCTGGAAAACTAATTACTTGAGTCACCATAAACTGAGCTGTTTTTAGCTCACATTTTCTCTCTGTGTGTTTTTGCAGGAGCAAAATTATAAGTTAATCTTAAGTAAATTTTAATTTTATATAATGATAGAAATTACATCCTCCTATAGAGAAGGGAGAGAGTGTGAGGTAACTAACATTTTTTGAATACTTACTGTGCTCTGGATGGTGGGCTAGTAGCCAGGTAAGTATTCCATGTCACTTACTGTCACTACAGTGCATTGTTATTCTCATTTTTAAATGGGGAAACTGAGGCTGAGAGACAACATATAAATAATTATGCATATGCTATTACTTAGTAAGAACTTCAAAATTTTCTGTACTTTTCCTAAGGAAGCATTCTGACTCCAATTATCTAGCCATGAATCTTACCGCTACAGGTCGTAGTCCCATCATTTTAAACTCAAAACAGCACCATGGCTGCAGTGGGGTCAAGGTGTACCCAGGAAGCAGAGCGGCTACCTGTTCTCAGGGGCACTCTCGACTTCTACAGTTAAATTATTCACTCTGACTCTCACTTGAGGACACCACCACCCCTACAATTCGTGTCTTAATGACAGCTAATGCCTAAATCTTGAGAAGTTACAAAACTCTCAATATGAATCAATAGAACCTCATGCCAATTTACTGTGTGTTTGCTGAGATATTCCAGGACCAAGACTGAGGAAAAGGTTTTAGCATCTCTTTTCTGACAACTATTTTCGCTGAATTGACAATCTCATAACCCAGAAAGTCACTGTGGGACCCCAGAAGCAGAAATAGGAAATTGAGCACTGCTGACCCATAGTTGTCTATTTAACAGAGCATGGTGTGATCTCTTGATGGTTTTTTCCAATCTGGTGAACCAGAAATGGATGTCTAGACTCAGAGCACTGTCTCATAGATTCTACTGCATACCCAGAAAATTTTTATTCTCTCAACTATTCTCTTTTAGTTTATTTTTTAACCTTCTGATAACATCCAACTACTAAGTATTTCTTAGCCAATGTATTCCGACCTGTAGCAGTAGGAGATTCATGGCTAGATAACGGGAGTTCGAATGCCTTCTTGGGAAAAGTACAGAAAATTTTGAAGTTCTTGCTAAGGACTAAAAAATGTTGATTCCTTCCTCAAATGGCCCAGATAATCCAATCAGTTGTGGTGTCCTCTGTTTCACCTCAATAGTTTTTCACTAAAAATCTATTTTAAACCGGAGTGGAATATTTTGGCCTCCTCATGTTATTGACGTAGCATTTTTTTTTAACTTTTGGTAATTTATAGCTTCATTTATGTTATGTTTAAGCAATTTAACAATTCCCTCCTTCATCTCTTCCTTAACCCAACTGTCATTCAGCATAAGGTTGTTTAATTTCCATGCCTTTGTGTGGGGATGAAAATTTTTGTTGGAGTTGAGTTCTACCTTTATTGCCTTGTGGTATGAGAAGATACATGGTATAATTTCAATTTGTTTAATTTTGTTGAGGTTTGATTTGTAACCTAGGATATGATATGATATATTTTGGAGTATATTTTTGTGGGCTGATGAGAACAACATATATTCCTTAGCTTTGGGATGATGTGTTCTGTATATGTATATTAAGCCCATTTGTTCTAGGGTTCATTTAAGTCCCTTGTATCTTTGTTTAGTTTCTGTTTAGATCTTCTATTTCTGCTAGAGGGATGTTAAAGTCCCAAGATGTTATGGAGTTATAGGATATCATATTACTTAGACCAATCAAGATCATTTCAGTTGGGTGCATGAATATTTAGAATTGAAATGTCCTCTTGTTGTATTGTTCCCTTGACCAGTATGAAGTGATCATCTTTGTCTTTCTTAACTTTAGTTTCTTTAAATCCACTTGTGTCTGAAAATAAGATTGCAATCTCTCCTTTCTTCTGATTTCCATTTGCCTAAAATATTGTTTTCCAACCCTTTGCCCTGAGTCTTATTTTGTTTTTCAAGATTAGGTGTGTTTCCTGAAGACAGCACATGGATGGCTTGTACTTTTTTATCTAATGGTCCAGCCTGTTCCTCTTCAGTGGGGCATTAAAGCCATTAACATTTATTGAAAGAATTGATAAGTGTGTTGGAGTTCTAGTCATCTTATTTTGTGAACATCTGTCACTTAGTTGTATCCTTTGTGCCTTTGTGGAAACTAGGTTTTCTTTAGTTTCTAGGTGTTTTCTTTGCTAGTGATTGTGATGGTTATTGTGGAGAATTGGTCTAAGCATTTCCTATAGATCTAGTCTTGTGGCAAATTTCCTCAATGTTTGCATATCAGTAAAAGATTTTATTTCACCATCAATTTTGAATCTTAGTTTC
>NW_003852608.1:1146035-1150769 GCF_000181295.1 Otolemur garnettii | reverse complement strand
ATTCTGTTTTTCTGTTTTCTAACAAATTCCCTTCATTGTTTTTGCCACCCATATTTTAAATTCCCTTTCTGTCATTTCCATTAATTCTTTATAGGTAGAATCCTCTGTGGTAGCTACCTCATGATCCTATGGCGGGTGGGGGGATGTTCTGTTCTGGTTTCTCATGTTGCCAGAATTTTTCTGTTGGTTCCTTCTCTGTGTATTTTCTTCTTGTTCACTTCCTTCCCCTACCTTTTCCTTCTCACTGCCTCTTTAATTTTAAATTGCCTTGTCTCAGAGCTTAGGTGTTGAAGTGGCCTTTGGTATAAGGCCAAAAGGAAGGCAAGAGTAAAGAGAGAGATGGGAGAAAGAAAAGAAAAAGAGATAGAAAAAAAGAAGGTGGGGTGGAAGGAAAGAATTGAAGAAAGGGGAGAAAAAGGACAGCAAGAGAGAAAGAGAATGACAGGAGACATGATGGTGTTTGGCATGGTGCTTTAACAACACCCATAGCTCTTGGGGAGCTGGGCTGGGCTGGTTCTTGGAAGTCAGGAGCTCCTTACCAGCCTGGGAAAAAGCAAGGGCCCACTTCTGCCAAATATAGAAAGAAATCAGCCGTATGTCACAGTGGGGACCTACCAATACCTTTTCTCCAAAGGCCAAAATTAGAAGGACACCCTAGACCATGAGCTTGTGGTGTCCTTGAGCTAGACTTATTCCTATGAACCACTTCCCTCAGAGAAGAGGGGGGAAAAGGAAAAAAAATAGGTACAGAAAATTAAAAATATATAAGATAAAGCAAAAAAGGATATTTTAGCTATTATATGATGAATATGTGACAAAGTAAAGTAGAAAAATCTCTCCAAAAGAGAGAAAAAAGGAGAGAAATAAAAAAATAAAGAAAAAATAAAAGATCTTAATAATTCATTTAAAAAGGAGGCCCCCTTGCTATTTAAGCAAGGAAAAAATGAAAAAATAAAAATACAACTAAACAATAAAAAAAACTACACAACAGCAACAAAAGAGAATAAAAAGAAAAACTAAGGAAAAATTGAAAACAGCAAAAAATGTAAAACAATATATATATGTGTGTGTGAATGCTCCTCTGTGTGTGTGTGTGTGTGTGTGTGTACAGTAGTGGTATTAGTGGTGCTGTGCTATTAGTACACAGAGAACACATGTTGGATTTACTGTATATGATGGGATCAGAAGCCTCCCTCTAGTTGCAAAGGAGACTGGGTTTTGTTTTCCTGAATTCCTTGCCCTCAATCCAGGCCTGTTCACTTCATCAGCATTCAGTCTTCACAGAACTGGGGTCCAAAAGCTCTTGCCAGACTTCCCAGGAGGCCTATCAGATAGTGTCAACAGCAAAGAGGCCCTCTCAGGGGTTTGGGGCCACTCAACTCACCTCAAGGATCACCACTTGAGTTCAGCAGGTGCTCCAGAGCTGACCATGCACTTGGGTCCCGTGGACTGCTCTTCCCATGCATGCAGCCTTCCCCCATTGCCAGTGCCTCCCCTGCAGCAAAGCCAATGGGAAAACCACCCAACCCAAGATTCAGCCCTGGCCACAGGATGCTGTTCAAGTTTGCTCTCTCTTCCAGCAAGCAGCCCATTCCAAAATCAAAAAACTTCAGGATAGGTCTTTCCCATCCCCAGTTCTTAGGAGAGCCAGCCAATTGGGGGGCTTCTGTCCATATCGAACCTGCCTTCTTTGTCAGTTTTCCTCAGCTCCAGACTGTCTCGTTGGTTCCTAAAATCTCCCACTGCTTCACTGTGCCCCTGGAGTGATGTTTCTGGGTAGATTTCCCCACCCAGAAGTGGCTGAAGCACACATTCCTCTGACTCACTGTAAGTAGTTTGTAAGAATTCTCTAGTCTGCCATCTTGCTCTGCCCTTCCTTGACATAACATTTTTAATCCTATTTGCTTCCTGCTCAGAATGTTATTTTAGAATCTGGATAACTCAAATTGAAAAAGTTAGGGGCATTAGGGTGACCTTTGTGGGCAAAGAAGTACTAACCAACTGCTAGCATGGTTTTCAAGAGTTTAGAGGCATTTTCTAGCACCTCTTCAATGAAACTCAACTAAATCTAATTAGTGTGTGGCTTTGTATCAAAGGTCAAAAGGAATCAACTGAAGAGCCATTGTCAACCTTTTATAAAAGGAAGTCCTGTTACAGCTGCAGGAACCTGACTGTGTTGACATCATTCAGTTGGCGCCATAAGCCTGGGAGGAGCAGGCACAGTTTTGACACATAGATTCCCTGCTTACAAGGAGAAAACAATTCTGACTTAATCATTTTATGGCTGTCTATACTTGGCTATTTTAGAGATGAGACTACTTTTATCATAACAAGAGATTGTTTCAAATCAAAGTAACTGTTTTCTAAAAATACCTCAAATAGATTTGCTTGACATTTTAAAACATCAGTTTGAAGAATTCTTTAGTGGTCGTATAAAAAAATTCAAGAAATGTCATATGTATGTATATGTAGTTTGAATTACTTTTAAAACTTTATAATTATCAGCAAGGAAAACATCAATCTTAGAAAGTAGAGAACTAAACTTAGAAAACTTTTAAAGTGATATTTTTGTTTACCTGAAAATGACAATGACTTAGTCCAAAAATAAAATGAAAAGGGCCTTTAGAATTAGAACACTGGGACCTGGATTGAGTGCAAGATCATCTAGATTTTCAGATTTGGGATGCTCAACCTATAAAGGAAATACTCACCTCAGTGAGTTCTTGCATGTTGCAAATGAGCTGTGTGCATGAGATCCTCGGAGCAGATGCAATGAGCCGTGTTTGAGGTCCTCAGCACAGAGTGGGCACATCTGACTTCAAACAGGCTTTCTCCCTCTGAGCACACTCAAGGCCTCAGGCACCATTTTTAATTGTCACGTTTCCTCCATTTTTATTCACTCCTAAGTCCCTGGAACCTAGAATAATACTTGACACCAAGTAAGTGTATAAGAAGTATTGTGGTAAACAGGAGGGCAGGAAGGTTGGTTCTTACTTGGTCTGATTTCCCCACTGTCCGAGTCTCCATTGCTCATCCTGTTTCCTTCACACTGATGACTTGGTAGCACTGTCTATGGGGACTTGGTTTCTGTTTCACTCATGGGTTACTGTCTCACGGGTCATCCATCCAGATCTCATACACTGCAGCCCCCAAGCAGGCCCCTTGTCCCTCCCATGCCAAATCCATACTGTTTAGAAATTAACCTACCCCCAGATCTGCCTTGCACGCACCTTGACCAGGCACAGTGACACTCTACAAGGACAAGGGGGTAGTATCATCATAGCCACAGAAAGTGAAGGCTGCAGAGGGTGGTAGTTATTATGGTCTTCACTAGACACTTCTAGTCTCTACCTTTCCAGGTACAGGCAGAGAAGAGGTGCACTTCCCTGACCTCTTATAGATAGATATGGCCATGTGAGGTACTTTATTAACAACTTGTGAGCAAGCGTAGATGTGTCACTTCTGACCATAGCATTTTAGGAGGCAGAGGAAGAAGATTTGTCATTTTACTATTTGTTGTCTTGGTGAACATGGAAGCCAGTTTCCATGAAATGCATTAATGTTCCCTTTGTGGGAGTAGCTCTGCCTTGATCCAGGTCAGGAGCACTGGGATCCTTCCCAGCTGTGATGCTCCTGCCTAATTAGGCCTCCTCATCAGGGAAGTGTGGATTCTGCAAGGACAGAAGGTCCAGAAGCTCCAGAATCAAGTGCAACTTGCCCTTCAAGTCCTGAAATTGAGAGAGAATCTTTCTGATGTCAATACTTTACCTAGAAAAACAAGTCATTCATGTATGATTTTAGAAGAGAACCAAATAAAATTGATAAGTAGGATGATATTTTAATGTACTATCTCAGAAATGACCAAAGAGGGGAATTTTAATTTGACTTTCAAAGTTTGACTTGGAATTCTGGACTTATACATTAGATTAAAATTCTGTAAAAATCTTTAGAAAAAATAAGAAATTTACTAAGACCCAGAAACCTCAGATCAATTTCATAGAGATAAATGCCAGTGGGTGAGAAAGGAAAAATACACAAGTTTTACAAAAACCAAACACTTTCTCATAGTGCTACACACACAGATCTATGACCCATATATATATATATGTATATACCTTGTCTGTTAGGTAAAATAGAAAGCACGGAAATATTTAAAAATGAATTGATCAAAGGAAAAAAAAAAAGATTTGTTGCAAGGCCATTTCAGTTTTGCCCTTCTCTGTGTCATCTAAACAGTTTCAGGTGACCGCTGTGGTCTTCCAGCTCCTATTTGAAAAATGTGTGGTTGAATTAGATGACACCTGTAGCCTTGTAATTCCGGAAGCCTTTTGTAGTCTTAAGGTAAATGGGAACATTTTGTTCTAGTAAGAAGACCAATTTAAATTAAACAGGTACATTTTGGAAAAAATAAGCTTATTGATTCACTTATGCCTGACTCCTTCAGAGCATCATTTGAGTTAGTTTATGACAAGAGACATAAAAATAAAGTTAATAATGACATTGAAATAAAAAATTAGGTTCCAAGAAAATTAAAAATGCAAATATGCTTGCTGAAAGGGTAAACACAGCTGTGATTACATGTCAAATACGGCTATACATTTTCTGAAAGCCAAAGCAAAAAAGTTTAACTATAATAGTTGTGTAACTTTTAGGAGAGCCCAAAGTTTTCATAGCATTAAAAGCCTTTTTTGAAAATGATTCTCCATGTGACACACTTTTTTTTTAACTTACATA
>NW_003852608.1:1135467-1144950 GCF_000181295.1 Otolemur garnettii | reverse complement strand
AAAAGAAAACAGAAGAGGAAAAGAAACCCAAAAGAAAAAAATAAGCAATGTCTCTGAAGAGGCAATTCACAGAAAGAAAAACCTAAGTGGATAATAAATATTATTAAGAGATGCTCAAGCTCTCTAAAAATCAAGAAAATTTAATTAAAACATTAATAAAATACCAGTCTATAATCATCAGACTGACAAAAACTAAAAAGTTGCATAACATTGAATGCTGGTGAAGATGTGGAAAAATGAAATTTAATATGTTGCTGGTGGGAATATAATCTAATAGAGCTGCCTAGGAAAACAAACTCAGGGACATTTAATCTGTATACACCCACTCAACAACCCAGAAATTTTACTGAAGCATACCCTCCATCAATCACCCAAGTGCTCAAGGAAAAAGACATACCAAAGTTCATGGCAGAGCTATTACTGTTAGTAGACTTACCAACATATGAATATGGCATGTGATGGGGTATAAAAAGAAGTAACTTAATCTTCTTGCAGCATCATGAGTAGATCTTTAAAAACAGTGTTGACTAGAAAAAGTTAGAAAGAAGAAGGTATTTATATAGAAGGTATCATCTATGCAAATTAAACATACTCAAAGCCAAAATTTTTTAAGCTTCTGTGTGTGTGTGTGTGTGTGTGTGTGTGTATAAAAGGTAGGATGGATGAAAGTACTTTAAATATTATAAAAGCTGAGTGTGATAGCTGGGAGAAGGTCATAGGAAAATAGAGAAAAAAGTAAAACCAAAGGAAATTAAACAAACCAGGAGCATTCTGTGAATTGATGATGATAAAATGTCATGAACTGAAGCTCTTTTCAAACTGGCTTATCTGAAGTCCAAACATCTCAGACTGGATTATCTGAAGTCCGAATGTTTTCTGAACATTTAAAAGTTGAGGAGAAACAAAAGAACATGTTAAAAAAACTCCATGAAAGGACTGACTGTATTTTGAGAGCCTTTATGAAAACTGAGCTTGAAGCTCATACAATATGAATTTGCAGTAGATTTAGAGGTGTAGTCCTTCTCACTTGGGAGGGGAAATGCAGTATCCACGCTGTAGTCCCAGTAGCTAAGAGCGGGACTGTCTCTAATTCATTTGAAAGTGTCCTCCTCAGCACAGGACCTGGCTCATAACAGGTTCTCAGCAGGTCTGTAGAATGCATGAATTTGGATTTTAAAAGCATAGTATCATCATTCACATACATAAGCCTTGGGGCAAAAAGTAAGTACAAATTACTAGGCATATCCTTGGACTCAATCCTGAACCTAAGAATCAGAGACATCATGATATCCACTACAACTGGAGAGGATATCCAGTGCTATTTTTGCCTTGATTTACGCTGTGGGTCAAACTTCTCAGAATAGGAATCCAGGTATTTTTTTCCTATAGGGAAAACCAGAAACAAGAGAAGAATAAGAGAAGGTTAGCCAAGCAGTTGCTTAATTTATAGTCAAAAAAAAGAAATGGTTCTATCTTAAGATTTTTATCATTCTTACCTTAGAAAGTAAGGCTCGGGTTACTGACAGAAAAAGAAAAAGAAAATCTACAAAATCATTAATGAGGGTCCCACTGCTAGGTCTAAAATAAAATTTTATTCCTGATTTTAAAAAAAAAGTATTTGTCTTTATAAATGCCTATCAGTAAATGTTATTTACTGTTTACTAATATTGCTAAATTTTTTATTATGATTTTGAGATGATTTTTCATTTATTTGGGTGCTGATTCATACATTAGGTGATAGTTCATGCAAACTTTAGTGCTCCTGTCCTCCACTAGGAATTGGGAAGTAGACATAACTGTTGAGACTCTGCCTCCCCATCACCTTCACGGTTCTCTGTTTAGGGATATTTTAACAGGGAGCTTATCTCTGTACAAAGGATATAATTTACTGTTGGTAGAACTCCAGGTTTCATGACATCCCTATGTATGGGGCAGGGATATGGGGTGGGGGTGTGGTGGATGTATGGGTGTGTGTGCCTATACATCCTTTTTTCTAGATTCCCTGGACAGGTATAGACTGTGATCCTGCCTAATGGTTGATTCTCCAACAACAGAAGAAGTATCTTGTTTAATAGCCTTTATCATTAGAACAACAACAACAACAAAAAGGACCTGACTTTTCATGAGATGCCATTAAGTTGTGTTTGCTTTACGTAGATAGAATATTCTTCCCCAATGATGTTGAAAGGAAGACTTAAATGGGCATGTTTGGAAAAGACACCTTTATACACGCACACACAAAATAAAAAGGGCATTTCAAGAAAAGATTTACTCTTTTGCATAAAAAGATTTAATCTTCAAGAAAAGATTTACTCTTTTGCATAAAAATTAGATCCCCTACATACATTTAAATATTTATGTATAAGCCTTTAATCAGATAAATTATGAGGGACAGAAATGCTTATGGGCTGAGTGGCAGATTGATTATCTGTCAGACTGATGATCTACTCATTGATTATCAAATGCCAGGCATCAGAACATTAGCAGACAAAAAACTCTCTTTCCTCCCCAAACTGTGTGATCTAATTTATGGCATGTGAGTGATTTTCCATGCCCAGATTATGCTTAAAGAGAGTGATAAGTATCAGAATCTACTTTGTTTTGAAGACCACTGAGAAAAGAAAGTAAAGCATCTTCCAAATTAACATTAAGTCCCTAGATAAAACTGATTCATTGCAAGCATGTAATTTATGTAACTTTATAAGGTAAGGAGCATCTTCCAATACAGGAATGCATAATGCCAGGTAAATGTCTTTTGTGATTAAATTGCTGGCAGCAAAGTAGGTTCAAACACTCAGGGGTAGTGGATCATTAGATTGAGCAGGATAGGCAGTCAGAATGACCTTCACAAAGAACTTCAGATGATCATTACCTTAGTTGGAAGGGCTCCAAGCAGGAAGAACCGTTAATTTTGGAAAGATTCAATGGTGCTTTTCACTTCTTTCAGCTGCTTCACACAGACTAATTATTTCCTTTTTAGAGCCTTGAATTTTCTTTCAGGCGCTTACTGAGTAGAATGGTTGTCCTTTGACCAGGAGTGGGGGACCCTGGCTTTCTAATCTTGCTTGCCCAAATCAGAGTCCCTTTTTGATCTTTTCCCTCTACGTTTGTCCTGAGGCTCAATAAATTCAGAATGTGAATGATCTTCATGATTAAATCAAGTTACAGAGTCACAGTGTGGATATCCAGGCTGGAAAATCTTGTGCTCTGAGTGGTTTATTATAATGCTGTGTTTATCCTTGGTTTCATTGTAATCCCTTCGGATGAAGCTTAAACTCATTGCTTATCTTTCTTCATAATAACCACTTACAGATTCAACAAATATTTATTAAATGCCCTTTATATGCAAATGACATGGCAATTACTCTTTCCTAAATACTTTGTTATTTAAACTCGCCAGTTGTAGTGAATGCTGTAGCTGACCACCCAGAGAGCCCTTTGGAGACAAAGGCTCACCCTGCAGGCTGTTGGGAGCTTAGGCATCTGATGGCTGCAGGCCTCCTGCAGCATTGCCCTGGGGTGAGGGAGCTGCCTCCCCCAGATTGTGCTTCCTCTGCTGGGCAGCCCACATCGGAAATCTTGCCTCTGGTGCAGATAAAGCCTTGAAAATACAAATACCCTCCTTGCCTCAAATTGGGACCATTCTGAAGAACCACCCCAGCTCTGGAGTCCAGCATGATCCTCCTCCCAGTTCATCTTCCTTCACTGCTGCAACAGTGATTTCTTCCCACACACACCCGGGTGCAACTCCTCACAAACTCCCATCTCACAGAGAAGCCTCCAGGGAAACAAACCTTAGCCAGAGTAAAAATAAACCCCAGGGGCATCCCCTGTCATAGCCAATCTGCACAGTTCCCGCTGTCGCTTCCACAATCTCTGTTAGTATCCAGAGAAACACTGTGTTTTTGGTTACCACACTATCCATTGATTATCAAATGCCAGGCATCAAAACACAAGCAAACGAAAAACTCTCTTTCCTCCCCAACCTGTTGTGATCTAATGTAAGGCATGTGAGTGATTCTCCATGCCCAGATTATGTTTAAAGAGAGGGAGAAGAAGAATGCTGTCTGCTGGTTTCTTTTGAAAAGAAACATTAACTGCTCAAGCAGATTGTTTTCAATCAAATCCTCTCTAAAGACCAAAATTTCTAGGGGAAAAACCACAGCACATTAGGCTTTAAGTAGACCATCTTCATTGATTTGCCAATCAGCAAAGCAAGCACTGGTAACTAGCAAACCGTTCCATCCACCAGTGAGTGTCCGTACACTGCCAGTGACGACCAACTTCCCTGAGTCTCAGCTGTGGCACTTTACACTGACGTGTAGGCTGGGTGGGGAGAGACTGAGAGGCTCCAAACTGGAGGGGTCTTGAGAGAAACGGCAGTGTCAGCAGGGCCACTCTTTGCTTTATTTATAGCCTCTGGTTACAGCTGGGACCCCAGTTTACTGACAGTTTTTTGGTTTTTGTTTGGGGGGACATTTTTAGTTATGTGCTTGAGGAAAATTAAGATCTATCAACGCTTTTTGTGGTAGAGAATTAAATTCATCTTTTTTTATTAGAAATAATTATTTTCATTCCTGAACTCCAGCAAAAACAGGGTATCCCAGAACATTTCTGTTTTCTTTCTTAGTATTCTATTCAGTTTATTGAATATTTATCAAGCCCCAAATCTGTATAAGGACCCTACCCACTTGGGATATCTCAGCAAACAGAACAGACACACCCCTGCCCTAAGTTCCTACCTTTTATCCACTTTCTCTGTCCTGTTACCCTGTGGGAGAGACAAGGAGGAGCTAGAAGAGGATGCAAAGATTATATATAAAATATTTCCAGTTTTCTGCGCAAGGCTGCTTTTGATTATTCTGTCCTATTCTCAGACCATGTGACTGATTTGTTTAGACAATATGGTCACTTTTATTTTGACTACTGAAATGTGATCTTTAGTGTAAATAAAGGTAAAAAGTTTCACCTTTTCTTCAGCATCTGAAAAGACTGCTGAGAAGATGAGGGGCTGAAAGTGGAAGGAAAGAACTAGTATTTATTGAGCATCTTGTAGCCCTTTCTGTAAGATAGTGCATTTAATCTGCACAGTGAGAGCTGGATACTAATTTTATCTGGGCTTTACCTGTAAGAAAACTGAGACTTAGAGATCAGATAAATAACTTCCTTGAGAACATGCCAGGAGTAAGTCACTGGCCCAGCACCGATCCAGGGTCCACCTGCCTCTGGGTACTGACCCCACTGGAACCTCTTGGGTGGAAACATCACACTTCTGGTCCACCAGACTTACCAGTATACCTCAAGCTTGAGACAGTTTCCTAATTGAGTAAACATTTTTGCAGGTTTTGAAATCAGTGTGCTTTACAAAGGATTTTAACAACAGAGTCTCGTGTGTCTAAGGCATTTAGAATTAGAGAACTGCAAAGACTGTGTGTGTGAGGAGGGTTAATCCTTCCTTCCTGGCAATTGCCACAGACCTCTTCGTTTGCCTGTTGTGGTTCTTAGATGCTTCCACCAAAGCTTCTCCCAGAGAATGTGCACAAGACTTCCTGTCTTTTCTACTCCCTCAGCCGCCCCTCTCCCACGTATCTTTCAACTGGGAGCAATTCCACACTTAGAGTATCTGTGAGCTGTGACAGGTAGAGAGGGACAAAGACAGAAGAGAACCGGTCACTGGCACCACACTGGTGGGGTGAACACACTGAAGACCACTGTAAATTTATGTTGCTTTCTATTTAAAAAATATGTGTTATTTTCCCCTGTATTTAAGCAAGTATAGCATTAAAGGCTATTTAGGTGTCTATAGGGAAAAAGGGTATTCATTCAGTCATACTGGAGAGAAGGGATAGGAAAGAGTCACTAAGATACGTGAATCTGTCAGTGGCATGGATTCATCACTCTCCCGTCTTAAAGTTGTAAAATTCGTGAATTTTCTGAGGCCAAAGGAGGAGAGCTTCCATTTAATTTTCATGGAGTATCTAAAATATTGACATATATGCAATATTATTTCTTTATTTTTATATATTCTGTTTTGTTCCACAAAGGATTTAGTGTGGCTCATAAGTATTGTTAGATCAACAGTGATAGATGGATGGATAGAGATATAAATAAAATTTAGTGCCATATGTGGTGAATTTAGTATCATTGCATGTTGTATAATAACTGACATAAGCCCTTTATTCCTAAAAAGCCAAAGCAAAAGCATGAAAGAAAATCTATAGATTATATCATTTATATTTAGTCCTGTAGGCATAACATTCTTCAGTGAAGCAAAGATTTTTCTGACACCTGGGTTTGACAAGGACATCTTTTTTGATATGTGGCCAGTAATTTTTTGTATGACATTCTGACAACAAAAGTAAAGACAAGCGTCATGGGAAAGTTTTAATAATTTTTCCTTAATAAAGCTGAGGACATTATGACCAATTCAATGGAAGCAACTTGCTGGATCAGTTAGAAAGTATGCAGTTGGCACAGACAGCTTGCAGGTAATCTACCTTAATTTCCAGAGTGGGGAACGCCAGAAACACAGCCCCGCCCCACATGCCCCTCACACAGGGAGTGATGAATGGTAGAGAACTCGTATCTGCCAAGACCACACTGGGCTCAGATCCAGTTTGAAACCATGCTCTGGCCTTCACCACTAATGGATTAGATTTGGCAAAAAACTGAACTCTATTTATCATCATAGACTAGATCCTCCAATATGTCAATATGCCAGTATTCAAAATCAATACTCCAATACATCAATACTTCAAAGAATGCACGGTCCATGAAGGTACACACGTGGTTTCCTGGGGACATCTATCTGTAAGTATGTTTTTCTAGGGTGAGACTTAAGGCTTTCAATCCATGAAAGGGTCCCAGTCAGGAATCCATTGACCACTGATCCTTTAACCACTTCTTCTGCAATATTTCTGTGAAGAGCTTTCCATAAAAGTGAGCAGCATACAGTTCAAAGATGTACTCTGGCAAGGGTCTGGGTCCGGTGTTCTGTGATCAAAAGACAGGACCATGCCTCTAAAGATTAAAGCATAAAGTCAGCCAACATGCTCTTTAGAACTTAGAGCCTAGCCCAGGTGGACACCTGGCAGCCACCTGCATGCAGGCACAGTGGGATAGAACCTCTGTAGAGCCAACCAAAAATATTTCTGGATTATCTAGTGGGTGTCAGAAAATGAGGCAAGAGGGTTAAACATGTTCCTGTACAGACTGAGCTTATTCTCATGATTATCTAATAATTAATTACTGTTTTTGTTTTGTGTTTATTTTTATGAATATGTAATACTTGTACATGTTTGGGGGGTACATCTGATATTTTTCTACCTGTATACAATGTGTAGTTATCAAATCAAAGTAGTTGGGATATGTATTATCTCTAACATTTATCTTTTTTCTTTGTTTTGGACAGTATGATTCTCTTCTAGATATTTTTAAATATACACATGGTTGTTAACTATAATTTCCCTACTATACTATTAAATACTAGAAGTTATTCCTTCTATTTAACCCCTTAAACAACTTCTCTCCATTACTATTTTTGTTATACTATGGTGGACAAAGAGAGATGAAATTACCCTTAAAATATTGGCTGTGTATCTTCCAGAACACAAACAACAAAAAAAACGTGTCTCCTATATTCTCGCCAAGTATAGTCAAGTATGAAGTATTGTTTTTCACACTGTTTTATAGATCAAAAATCATATCAATTCAGGAATAAGGAAATATGATCCTTATAATATAAACAGATTTCAATTTCTCTTGCCAGCTTAAGACTATGGAAATGTGTTCTTTATAACTTTGGTCATAAAACATTGGTAGAATTCAGAGTATCAATTACTCACACAATCAGTACGGGGTAGATTCATTGAAGTTATCTTTAAATATTCAATAATTACTACTAAGGTGAAGCCACAATGACACAACTTTTAAGGAATTTGCTGTTTCTTAATTTTGTAATTGTTAGGAGCATCTCAGAATAAAGGTGACAAACATGTGTGTTGACTCCCATGTGGTAGCTTCTATTTCTCCATAAAGTATGGAAAATCTGCACGGAGAAAGAAAGAAGAAATTTCTAAGATTCAGGGAAAATAGAGCATATTAAAAATTATTATTGAGGCCAGTCATGGTGGCTCATGTCTGTAATTAATTCTGGCCCTCTGGGAGGCTGAAGTCAGAGGATTGGTTGAGCTCAGGGATTTGTGAGACCCTTGTCTCCACTAAAAATAGAAAAATTAACCAGGCATTGTGGTGGACACCTATAGTTCCAGCTATGCAGAAGGCTGAGACAGGAGGATCACTTAAGCCCAGGAGTTTGAGGTTGCTGTGAGCTAGGCTGACACCACTGCGCTCTAGCCTGGGCAACACAGTAAGATCCTATCAAAAAAGGAAAGGAAAAGAAAGGAAGGAAGATTATTATTGTGATTTATCCCATTATGTAAAGGCAAAGAAAAATCTCTTGTCAACATGGAGTTTAGAACTATCTGAAAAGTAGACTGTAGCATCAGACTATCTGGATTTGGATCTAACTCCCTAACTTATTAGCTGTGTGATGTTGGGCAAGGAAATTTATACCCTGTGCCTCACTGTTCTTATCCGTATAAGGATCTTAGTAGCTCATAGTAGGTCTTACCTTAGAGAGGTGTTTTAAATATTCAATGATTGGGCATGCAAATACTTACAGTGGTACAGGATATATACTGTTACTAGCATGAAATGAATATTCAGAATAAATAATTCCAGTAGAAACAAAAATAATTTTTTAAAAATAAATCTTTTAGAAACTAGAATTTAATATTACTAAATTAGTATTTTCAGAGAACGTTGAGAAGATTTTGCAATCACAAAACAAGAATATGAAATAAGAGCAATCTGTTAACAAGATAATCAAAGAAAATGTATAGAATGAAAAAAAATAAAGAAAAACCTTAACTACAGAGCAGACCAGTTCAGGTCATCCATGCAGATTCAGCAAGGTCTGCTAGCTGGCCTGCATTTCCCAGGCCCCCTCCACTCCCCCCGCCAGCAGTTAGATGTAGCCGGCAGAATTTAAAAAGGAATGTGCCCCACACCCAAGCCTGGCTCCTAAAACTCTACCCTGGAGCCTGAGGAAAGGCTGCAAAGTGGGCAGAGATGTCAGTGAGAACTTTCAATGCCAAGCTGAGGAGGTTGAGCTTTCCCTCGGGGCCATAAGGATCGATTGAACTATGTGTTTTGTATAGACAGGGATATAATCAGCTGATGTGCGTTTCAGAAAATTTACACCCTTGGCTGGGTGGAGGATATCTAAGAGGACAGGAGAGGCAGGGTGGGCACTGAGCCTGGAAGCAGTTAGGAGATTTCCATAATCACCAGGTCTGAATTGAAGCAGAGTCAGAGGGAGAGACAGTTGCCAAAGGAAACTGTTGGGTGTGGGAAATCAAAGTGCCACAGTAAAAACTAAAGGTGTTGCTCCCAGATGGAGGGGTTCGTCCACCTGGCAGG
>NW_003852608.1:1128960-1135084 GCF_000181295.1 Otolemur garnettii | reverse complement strand
ACTGAAAAACAACTCCCAACTTTGTTTCATAAATTAAAGCCAGATCAATCTAGTGCAGTCAAAGGTAAAGATGGCTTTGGGGTGCTTATGTCTATGGCCTCCAACTTCCCTCAGAAGTCACAGGGTCATTATCAGCACCCTCTCTGTCCCATTCTACACTCTGCTCATCCCAAACTGTTTGCTGTCTGTCCTGTTTAGTGCTGCCATGCGGGTTCTATTTACTCTGTTCAGAATGCACAACTCCACTTGACATTTTAGAAAGTTGCTAAACTGCCTTTTACCCACATCGAACCTTCCATGAAGGTTTCTCTCACTCCTCCAGACAGGCCGGTTGCACCCTTTAAGCTCCCTCCCCTTGTAGCAATTCTGAAAATGTGGTCATTTTATTCACTTGGTATCTCCACAACTAGGAATTTGTGTTTCTTATGACTAGTGGAGGGTCTTTGATATAACAGGTACTCAGTAAATATTTGAGGAAGGAGCTAATAATTTCATAATAAGAATAAGGGGGTGGGAGAAGGGTGTGGACTTTGATATAGCAGCATCCCCACTCCATTCTCATGAGAAGAATAGAGCCGCTGAGTAGCAACACCTAGAAGGACTAAAAGCATTGAAAAGGGGACAATTAAGGTTGGAGCAGTAACATATACATTCCACATCACACAGTGGTATGGTTCCTATTTTTTAGTTGCTTCAAATCCTCCTTTTTCTAATCTTCTGGCCCTGTGCTTGAAGGCTGGCACTCCAGCAGCTATCTTGGAACATGAGGTGACCTTAAATTTAGAGGATAGCTCCAGAAAGGAAGAACATAAAAACAGTAGACACCTAGGCCCCTGGCTACCAAGGAACCAAAACACCAGGACTGAACTACCCAGCTCTGTACGCCTTTTCTTGAGAGTTACATCTTTATTTCTAGGCCACTATTATTTTAGGTTTTGTCTTATAAACAACCAAACCTAATACTATGGCTCACCTTCTGTTAACTAATAGATGTGCCCTAATGATTCTTCATCCGGTTTTACTATGATTGCCACATAGTTTAGTGTAGTGTCTGCTCAAGAGGTTACAAATTTTCACCTTACTGGGAAATTTAGATAAAAGGCTGTAACCCTGCATTGCATTCTGACGTGTCTGGAAGGGCCTGCAGGTAGAGTCCGTTGTGGAAAAGCAACACATCCCTTCTCCTTGTTCATCACAGGCATGCTCCAGTTCTAGGACATAGTGCGAATCATTGTCTTTTCTACATCTTCAGTCTTTAGAAGGCCAACCATACATGGCAGTCTAAAACTTCTCCTCTCCCCTAGAGAGCTTCTCTTCTGCTTTTCCACCTCCCTGGCCTCCCACATGACCCACCTCTATCCTGCTGCCATTCCTTGTGGTCCAGTTCCTGGGAGGGTACTGGTGGGCATGCCAGCAAATTAGAATAATTGAAAAACGAACCTATCTCTATCAGGAGAACATTAATCATAACTTCCATTTGTTATTAGGCTAAACATTTCTATTTCTTAAAAAGTGAGGAAAGAAAGTAAAGAAAGAAACACAGGGGCAGGAGAACCGTATCCCACCATGGGCAGTTATTATATGTGTCCTCCACTGGACTGTAAGATGACTGGGGGAAGTTAGCACACCTTAGAGTTCCCCTCTATCCCGAATATCTAAGAGGTGCCAGGTACCTTCCTCTGTAATGTTGATTGAGGGAATGAGTGAGTGGTTGAATAAACAAACATAATAATTAGGCAAATGTTTGCTGCTGGTGTGATTGGTATCCTAGCATCAGCTGTGATCTATTCATCCACAACCACTCATCCATGGTCAGAGTCAGCAGTCAAGAGAAGTTTGGAGTTGAAAGAGATGGGTGACTGTCATGCCCTTTCCTGTGTCTAATGTTCGACTGCACCAACGTTTGTCCTGCTTCTGCCTTTGAATAATCCATTTTCCCATATTGTGCATTGGTTTAAACATCAGAAAAATTAAAAAAAGAACCCCCCAAAAGCAGCATACTGAACAGTGTGCTACCTTAATATAAAGCATATGGTAATTGTATAGAAATTGCTATTTTTCCCCATCACTGGTTCTGGTTTGTCCGCCTTTCATAGCATGAGAATAAAATGCTTTCACAGAACAATTCAGAAAGTTAGAAAGTGCTGGACATGAAAAATGATTTTCATTTTTGGACAGATGTGATCTGTCTTCAGAAGCCATTTATATCCCACAGCTGTACCTATCTTTGAGAAACTTGACTTTTTAAAAAGAATTATAGCCCAGTGAAAGGCACTACAGCCTTCTACAGAGTCTTTGATTAAGTCTTTTGCTACTTCTTTAAACCTAAGAGGCAAAAGAATGTGCAGGGACTTTGTGAAGATAGGTAGTTTTTCTTAACTATAATTGAAAAAACCATAGCTGGGTGTGTGATTTTACAAGGCAATGACAAGATGGTGTTTATTTTACACACAAGCTGGACATAGTCATTCTTTAGTAGGGGTCAGTACTGTTATCATTTCAGATGTCCACTGGGGGTCTTGGGGCATAACCCCCACAGATAAGGGGACACCGCTGTTTACCATATAGTTCTATAGGAAAATCCCAGTGGATGGGGAGTCCAGACAAAGAAAACAGCCTGGCAGGGTTTATTGGTGACTGATTCCATTTCTGAAAGACAGTGAGACAGTCTGTGTAGTAATTAAGCAAATGAATAGTCATATTTTACAAACTGGGAGACCTTACTCTCCATTCCCAGAAAAAGCAGCAGCACACCAGGGAGCCACTCTTAGACAGGACATGGCAGAAAGCAGATCTCAGACAGCCTGGAGTTACAGACTCCCTTCTGGTTGATGCCTGAGAGAATGCCAACTGGGTCCTTAAGGCTTATGCAGTAAGTGTGTGTAAATCCTGAGACAAGTCACTCTGTAATGAGCAAAGAGCAAACCCATATACAAACACACATTTTTGCTTTTGAGAAAACTTTTGGGTTTTATTCTGAGCCCTCACAGCAAGGAAATGACTTATGGTAACAAAACAGCATGTGGGAAATGTGAGAGAGAAACCCCAACTCTTCCTCAGGGTCACCTGCTCCTCAGCCAGGCCTCCCTGACTGTGACCGCCCCTTACCCCAGGCTCCAACTCACCTCTAAGGCCCATAACTGCTCTCTGACTCATTCCCAGGGAGTCTTTTCAGAATTTCTCTCTTCCTACCATTAAGAGAATGCGTGCAGCCATGATTATTCTTATATCGAGTGCTCAGCATGGACAGGAGCTATGTTGATTATTTCAACCTGCATGATGTCATTCTTTCCCCCCTACAGCCCTATTTCTGTGCAATGACTATATGTTTCTTATTCCATTGAACATGATTACCTGCATTCCATAGAAGAGGGAACAGAGACACTAATTTTTTAGGAACACCCAACTCAAGAGGGTTGATATGTTATGGTGACTCCAATAATTGCTGCTGTTCCTACAACTGCAGCTGTAGCATCCAGCGAGGTGAAGGTCCTTGGAGGAAGCAGGGCTGTGAGAGTGTGTGCCTCTGCTCCCATCAAGGGCCAGACTAACTTCATGCCAGTTGGTGGGAATAGAGTTGTCATTTTCCTGGAGGGGGCAGGGAAGGGTGTTAGCAAAAAATTGAGAAACCATAGAGGTCCTTCCCCTGGAGAGAAGACAATCCTAGAATTTCAAGTGCTTCTTGGCCTCTCAGTAACAGAAGATTAGAATAACTCATCGTCTGCCTTTTTCAACACAGTTTAGCCCCATGCTGGCCCTAGGAGACAATCAGGGTACAGGAGCTTTGCTGGTTCCCAACACTTGCTGTTTTCCCTCTAACCAACATGGCGAGAGTAGAATACTTGATAAAATGAAGGTGTACCAGGAACTTACTCCCCATCATCAGGCATTAAAGATGGGGTAAAAGGAACTAATACCTTACAAAGGCAAGTGAGGGAAGATGTGGGCAAGTGAGGGCCTCAAGGCTCTCACAGTCTACTGGCAGGGATAGAAGGACACAGGAATATCAGTGTAGTCAGAAAGAGTTAAAACAAAGAACACTAGTGAGCAGCCAATGGTCTCCTAGCTGGAAACCAGGGAAGGCATAACTCAGAGATACGTGAGAACCAAACCCTACACAGGAGTCAGGCTTCTCAGGGTAAAGAAGGGAAAGATGCCGTAGGAGGAGCAGTGTTGAAGGTCACAAGGGCCTGAGAGAAGCCAGGCGCGGGCACAGTGCAGCACTCAGCCAGGATGGTGTGCAGGGAGGAATGGCCAGAGATGGTGCAGAAACGAAAGATTAGGACATATCTTTTCAAAGGCCTGGGCACCAGGGTGGAATTCTTCTATCCTGTAGTTACTGGAAGTGGGGTTCTATCATGACACAGTAGAGATAGGAAAATCATCTCTGGCCACAGACTGAGCAGGGAAGAGTGTGGTGAGAGGAGAGAAACAGTGACACTGCTGTCCCCCTCTGAGGCTACCCTGCACACTGCCACAGAGGGAGGTGGCCCAAGTTTGGTACTTTCCAAGTTACAGGCCTGAAACCCTCATGTCTAATACTCACCCCCAAATCTGCCTTGATTCCACTACATGGCCTCAGCACCCAGCTGTTGGATACTAGTCTGTTCTTACTATAGCTACTTATTAGCTATGTTGCCTGGAGAAACCACTTAACTGCTTAAGACTTGGGAAGGCGGGGGGAGGTGGGGGGTAGGGGGGTTCAATCTGTAAAATAAGAATATCCATAATACATTTGTTTTAGTTATTTGGAGGGTTAACTGAAATAGGTTTTAAACTGTAAAATGCTATTTAGGTATGTATATACATATTTAATTATTTATTTATTTTTGAGACAGAGTCTTACTCAGTCAATCTGGGGTTGAGTGCTATGGCATCATAGCTCACAGCAACCTCAAACTCTTGGGCTGAAGCAATCCTTTTGTCTCAGCCTCCCAAGTAGCTGGAACTACAGGAGCCAGCCACAATGCCTGGATAGTTTTTTTCTTTTTTCTTTTATTTTTCTTTGTTGTTTTTTGTTTGTCTGTTTATTTTATAAAGACAGAGTCTTGCTTCGCTCGGGCTGTTCTCAAACTCCTGAGCTCAGGCGATCCACACGTCTTGGCCTCCCAGAGTGCTAAGATGACAAGTGTGAGCCACCACACCCAGCCTGCTTTTCCTTTGTTAATGTATGTAGGACTAACAAATAGGAATTTACAAAAGGACTGTGCCTTTAAAAAGGGAATTCTGTTGGACGCCTGCAATCCCAGCTACTTGGGAGGCTGAGACAAGAGAATCAGTTAAGCCCAAGAGTTGGAGGTTGCTGTGAGCTGTGATGTCACCGCACTCTACTGAGGGTGACGTAGTAAGACTCTGTCTCAAAAGAAAAAAAAAATCAATAAAAATAAAAAATCCTTTAAAAACATTTGAAAAAAGAAATTCTGGAGCTCTTAAAAATGGAATTTCTGAGAACTCACAAACTCTGGGTTCCTTTTAAGAGGAAACACACAGCATTAGGGTTGAAAGCACAAACTCTGGGGACTGCCTGCTGGATTTGAGTCCTGGTTCCAACTAGCTCAGGATCAGAAACAAATTAACTTAATTTGCTGTGCCTCTTTCTTCTCATCTAAAAAAACTGGGGCTTAGAAATAATGCCTCCCAGGGTTGCTGATATGTAACATTACATGGAGAAAAGGAATCACAAAAGTTGCCAATGGAATTGAGGTTCCTAATCAGCCGACTTTACAGTATCAAGATTATTCTGCATTACCTGGGTGGGCTTACTCTAATCACATGAGTCCTTAAAATGAAAGAAACATTATTGGCTGTGAGAGAGATGAGATGGAAGAAGAAAGAGGAAAAAATAGAAATTTGATGGGATTCAACCCACAGTTTCTGGCAGGGAATGGGCCAAGAGCATGTTGAGAAAGTTTTGCGCATAGTCCAATGTGTGGGGAGCAAAAAAGAGCGAAGGTCCTCTCTATTTTCATTGAATGTACAAAATAATGGAGAAAAAATGTGAATGCACAAAGTAAAAATGTAATCCAATGTAAGGTAATGAAGTGGGCTTTACTGAGTCCCTGGAATGGGACGGTTATGCACCTCAGCTGTTCAGATAAGGAAGAGGCTGATGAAGCCTGCGCCT
>NW_003852608.1:1125020-1128513 GCF_000181295.1 Otolemur garnettii | reverse complement strand
GATCACCCACCCAAGGCTAACAGACCCTCAGTAAAGGTTCCTGGGTATCTGTATCAAAAACAAACACCACCACCACCCCCAAAATGACCAGTTCTTTAAGAATTCTCCATACTTTCATTCCATAAAGGTTGTATTAGTTGCAAATAACATAATGAAGTTAAAAGATAAAGTATAAAAATACCCCATTTTATTATATTTTGTGTTCTCATACTAACTTGCATTTTTTACAAATGGAAGGTTCATGGCAAACCTGAATCAAGCAAATCCATGGAGGTCATTATTCCCAATAGCATATGTTCACTTTGTCTCTGTGTCACATTGTAGTAATTTTCCCAATATTTTAAATTTTTCATTATTATTATATCCATCATAGCAATTTGAGATCAGTGATCCTGGATGCTACTTTTGTAATTGTTTGGGGGGAGCTACAAGTAGCCCCCAAACTGAACTGATAATGTTTTGTGTGTTCTGACTGCTCCACTGACCTGGTAATTACGCTCTCTCTCTCTCCTCCAGTCTTCCTGATCCACAAGGCAAATCAATGTCCTCGATAGACTCTAGGTGTTCAAGTGAAAAGCGAGAGCTACATGTCTCTCCTGTTAAATTTGTGTTTATTATGCAAACAAACAACAAATTCACTCCTTTTGATGCTAAGTTTATTAACTTATCGTCTTAATTGTTAACAAAGGGATCTGACCAATTGTAATGTAATTTTCAATACTATGTTGTCCGTATTTTTAATGTTTCGAAATGTAAAGCCTCTCATGCCTGGTGATTTTGGTCAATAAATTGTAAACTACTGATTATATTGCATTAAAAAAAATGACCAATGCACTGGACCGTGGTGGGTGGGGGTCGGGGGGAGCCCTGCTGGGACATGTTGGACAGTGGGATCCTGCAGCATGAAGCTTTTGCTTTCAGGCTAACTGAAGCCACCAAGCACTTGATGTGGGGGCCAGGCATGATGGAGGGGTCCCTGTCAGAGTGACTACCTGGGGGGCGGTAGAGGAAGAAACCGAAAACTTAGGTGCACTCAGAGGGATGGACAGCGGGAGAGAGGATGCAGACAGCGCCCATGGAGCTGTAGCCTCCTGAGGATAGGGCCTGGCCTCCCACCCCAGACTGACCCAAGTGAGACTCACATGACGTACCAGCTGGATAGATATCTAGGGAATTAATTATTAAATTGAGTAAATATATGAAAAGAAGCCCTGAAAAAAAGAGGGCTGGAGAATATAATATCACCAAAACATAATGAGGACATTAGGAAGAGAAATGTTTAGAGAGAAAAAAGCTATAAATCGATTTTAGACTTAAGTTAAATAGATATAGCAATAGTCTGAGACATGTGTCTCGGGCATTGATTGGTACAAAGGAAAGTCAAGTCACAGGGCTTCTAAATTCTTACAGGACTGTCACCCCCAGCCCATTCAACTTGTAGGCACCAGGCGACTAAAGCATGTGTTGTGCTTCTAACAGGTTAAAATCCACCCTGGGATCTGCTGAGGCCACTAGAGGGTCTGCCAGTCTGCTGCAGAGAATTGCTGAGTGAATGACAAAGGCGCTACCAACAGTAAGTTGTGGGAAGACAGCAATGTGGGAAGAACGGGGCCCTTGAACCCCAGATAGCCTGAGTTAAAATAGAAAAGGTTAAGGTTATGGGGAACATGCGTCCAAATTTCAAAGTAAACTGGCAGCTTTCTACTATGCCTCTGAAGTCAGCATGTCCCATGCAACTCAGTCTTTCTCTCTCTCTCCCCTCTCTCTCTGCCTCTCACTCTCTGTCTCTCTCTCTCTCTCCTCTGATTCCTTTTTTTGGAATCATAATATAGAAAGAAATGCCCAATGGGAAAAGATCAGTGTACAACAATTGATCAGAAATCAATGTTATGTCTTTGAACTTGACACTAACATTGTAACTTTTAAAATGTGCGCCATTGTTTATAGCTTGATTTCCCCTTGGTTTTATATACGTTATTTGGATAAAACTGAAACCTTTCACGTGTTTTTCATCACATACTATATAGCTGAAATTAATAGAATAGAAACACCCTCTTTTTGGTGACTATGTTTTCTCTTCTGACTCATAAGGTTGCCTTTTTTTTTTTTTAACATTATTGATCAGTGACCTTGAATGGCATGGGGCTGGATTAGGGTGGATATTGTTCACATCCAGATGAAGAGGCCAATTCAGATGGGAAGCAGGGAAGGAGGGGCCGCCAGGAGAGAAGGAGAAGGGGGAAGGACCTTCCCTAGCTATTGAGAACTTAATCCACATGTGATATCATAGCTGGGAAGCAGGACAAGAAACGCAATGATTGGAAAAATATTAACACCATAGAAAGGAGAACTGAGTTTCAATTACCTCAATTCCTATGCTCCTTCTCTGATTATGGGAGAAACAGCATCTGACATAGAAAAACCATAAGTAGCTCAAAAATATCAAGTTATCTATTTCTGTGAGGTTGAATGATAATATTCTTGCTTACATGTGAACCCTATGTATGAATTATTTGTTTAATTGTGAAATGACCTTAACTTGCTAATAAGCCCTGGACACTATAGTTTCTGTGGGTTCCTCAGCAATTATCCTGAACATTCTAGGCTGTTACTATCCAATCCAATTTTTCTGCCACCCCCATATTCCCCAGCTCTTATTTATTTGGGGTGAGAAAGAGGTTGGTGGATTACTTGTAATTATTCTAACGTTTTAAAAGAGAAAAACATAAATATGAACTCACCTGATGATTTTATTATTTTAGGTCACATAAAATTCATTTTTGTTCATTTTGTTTATAATGTTTTTGAGTGTGATACTTCCTGAAGCCCTCTCCAGTGTGAAGTCCAGGCTCCCTCATGCACGTCTCACAGTAAACAGTGGTTTCTCTCCTTCCCCCTTTCTCATTTTTTCTGCTGCAAACTGTGCAATCCTTGGTTGATATTTTTTCATTTTGTATTATAAAATGCGTCTTACCATTTAGCCTTTCCTCAGTGTCAGAGATGATGGTCTTCCCCTCTTTCTTGAATATCTGTTCCTCACATTGCTCACAAGCTGGGTGATGAGATTTCACCTGTAAGAAAGGTATGTCTGCACTTTTTCTCCAGCAAAGCAGGTGAACAAACGCAACAACAACAAAAAGTGTTGCACGCCTTCCAACATAGGATCAGAAAGGGCTAAGCCCTTTAATCGCCCCTCAGGACCCAAGTCAGACCAGCAGTTCTTTGACACGTATCTTTCTTCAAACCGTGTTACCAGACAGCTAACCATCTCCTTTCCCCAGACCCGAGGCTGTCCTAATCCTGGCATCCATACAGACCCTAAGACACGCACCCCGTGCCATTATTTATGCACAAACAAACAAATGAATGTATTAAATTTATTTGTACAATGAATGAATTTGAAACAAATGAATGTATTAAATTCATTTGTACAAATGAATGTATTAAATTAAATGGCAGAGTTTAGGGCCATTTCCAGCATCCATTTGTGCTC
>NW_003852608.1:1123891-1124768 GCF_000181295.1 Otolemur garnettii | reverse complement strand
AGGCTAAAAGAATTTCTTAGTTGAACAGTAAGCAGGAATAACTTGAAATAGCTTGACAATAAATCTACTTCAGATGTTAAGTGCCTGAAGAAGATGATGGTCCTCCCCCAAAATCAGATCCTCAGGCCACGGCCTTCCTTCCTTTTTTCACCCATCTGTTCATCTCAGTCGGCCACTTCCCAGCCTTTTGCCCATGGACACCCAGACGATCTGGACCCAGAGCCAAGGCCATGGCACTCTCTCCCTCCCCACCAGGAGCAGAGGATACAAACACGACCCTGAGAGGTGTATTAGAATCACTCAGGAAGCTTTCATCAAGCTAGTGCTTCCTCCCAGTGTATTCCCTTCTCACTTTAATCCCATTGGGGTCATGCCTCTCCAAGCCTCATCTCTACCACATCAATTAAGAATTAAAAAAAGAGATATGTGTGACTGTCCATGGCCTGGAGATCATGCAGGAGCACTTCATGTGGGCAATCCATGTTCCGTTGGCATCTGTGTCAGCGTCCAGAGCACTCAGGCCAGCAGCAGGCAACAGCTTGGAGATTCTTCATAGACTGGGAAGGGGGGGAGCCTGGCAGTGTGAAAAGACATTAGCAGACCCCTGAACTAGGAGAGATTCATAATCAAAGGCGCCAATAGTAATATCCATGAACATCAATCTGATCACCATGATTAAATAGTGAAGTTGACCCTGGGACAATGCAGAGATTAAAGGCACAAACTCAACACAGTCACAGAATTCCATGTGTAACTTCTGCCTAGAGAAAAGAAAATGTTATTAAGAAGAGAAGAAAAAATATATTTAGTATTCATTAAGTGGAAGTGGATCATCATAAAGTTCTCATTCTTGTCATCTTCAAGTTAAGTAGGGCAA
>NW_003852608.1:1119369-1123336 GCF_000181295.1 Otolemur garnettii | reverse complement strand
GGACTGTGCTGGAGCAGCCAACTGGGACTTTTAACAGACATCTCCTCCAAGATGAAGCCACACATGGAAGAGAAACTGCTGTAAATGGAATCCCAATTGAGCAGGAAGGAGGGAATAGGAACAAAGGAAGCCAAGGAAAGAGAAGATCCAGATTAAAGAGAGGAGTAAAGAGCCAGCAGGGATCAGGTGCCTATTTGGGAACATGTTCAGAGAAAAAGAGCAGAAGGAGCCCCAGATCTCTAGAGCTAGGAAGCTATCCCGGCCCACCCTTCCCTTCTACTAGCATAAGAACACTGAGCTCATTTAAACATTCCTGAAGAAAAAACTACAAGGAAAAATAGATCAAGGAAGACAATAATGTCTCTGTGTACTGAGAGCATGCCAGAAAAACATGCAAACAAACGGAAGAAAATTCTAGTCTAATATTTTCAAATCAAACAACAAACAAAAGACTTTTTGGCAGAACGGTGACCCAGAATTTAAAAAACTCAAAATGCATCGAATTGGAGGAAGTGAAGACTTGAAAAGGAGTTTATAGAATTTAGGAAAATGCTAGAATTAAAAGAAAACGTCACTTAAAAATTTCAGACTAAAAAGCAACAAAACAGTGAATGAAATATGCATACAAAAAAGGCAGTAGGCAGAGAAGAATCAAAGTACAGTTACTAGAAACCCATAAAAAAGAGAACTGATGTGACCATTTATACCTCTCAAATGCCCTGAGATGAAAAATAAAAATAATAATAATATTCTAATGTCTCTTTGAAATTTTTAGGGTTGGTAATTTTTAGTTTTTCCCTGCTTCTTGATGTGTCTTTCTAGGCTTTACTGAATTATGTTAAGTTTTTCAAAAAACCAATTTCTGGCCTTGCTGGTCTTTTATGGTGAACATCTACCCTTAATTTTATCGGTTTCTCTCTTTTCTTAATTGTGTCCATTCTTTCAATTTCTTTGTGCTTTGTTTTTAATTTTAACTTCCTGAGGTGGAATTTTAGGTTATTGATTTTTAAACTTTTTTCACTACTACGTTCATTTATACATTTCACTTTCAATACTGCTCCATTACATGTGACAAGCTTTTGGTATGTTTTTTGGTGTATTTTTATTTTCGTTGTGATAAAAATTATCTAATCTCCAATGTGACTTTTTTTGACAAATATTTTAAATGAGAGTCTGTTGCTTATTTTTCAGAAAAATACTTTTCTGACTTAAAAATAGACTTGTTCTACATATTGAAAAGACATACCTGACAAAATTCATCCAGAATGGCCTCCAACTGAACATAGCAGAGTAAAACTATTGAACTTCAAATAAAAAAGAAAAGTTATTTTGGCAGTAGTTAAAAGGTCAGTATCCCTTATAAGAAAAAGAAATTCAAATTTTAATCAGACTGTGATAGCAATCCTTTGTGCCAGAAAACAAGGGCATAACATATTTAAAAAATACAAGGAAAGCAGATGTGACCTAAGGATTTTATATCCAGCTGATTGATAATTGACAGCATCACAGTCATGATTCTTTATGAACATTTAAACAGGAAGTATTTGTGCCCAGGAGTCTTTCCCAGGGAATTTATGGAGAATGAGTCTCAGACACCTGTAATGTCAAAAGAGACATCAACAGGAGAACTGGAGTGACAAACATTAAGTATTAGTTTACTTTTGTAACTCAGAGTGCCCATAGTTTATAAGAGAAAGAATATAAGATGTAATGACCATTTGTTCTATATATACTTAATGGTAAAAAAATGTGGGGGGCATAAATTGAAAAAAGATTATAAAAAGTAGAATACGCTCCCTGTTTGGTGGTAACAGGGAGAAGATGAAGACGGGATCATTAGCTAATTTCCATTTCATTCATAGTAATATATCAAAGATAGCAGTGAAAAGGGATGAAAGGTATTATATACAGGTACCTATCTATATAGAGAGATATTAATAAAATCATAAATCATGTAATAGAAAATTGTAAATAGATACTAATTAAAAAGGCATCTGAACAAAATAGCACAAACCTTCCTAAATACAAAAAATATGCGAGAGAGAGAGAACGTATGCGAACACAAGCAAATAATGTAGACCAACGTTTTGTCGGACTCTCGGTAGTGAAGGACAACTTGTTTTTTCCAACCACTTGTAGGCCATTACTTTTGTAAAATACAGAATCAAATGCTTGGATTAAGTTGCAAAGTGAAATTACTTTAAATGCTTCTAAATGTGTTTTTTCATTTTTTATATATATACATCATCAGGGCTTGGTAGCAAATAGTTCATAAACCAGCATGGATATAGCCCATACCGAGAAAAAATAGGAATGTATAAGATAAAGATAGATAGGTATGTCTAAATGCATATACCCATATGTATGAAAATATATTCAATGTAAATATTATAAAACTAATACCAAACTTTTCGATCCTATAAAAAATTCACCTATTAAATCGATCTTTTAAAAATGATTTTCAGATTACCTAACAAAGCAAAATCTAACACTCCAGGTTACTCTATACAAACAGACTTTTAATAATAATTTATAGTTTTCAGGTGTAGAAAAGTATGTGAAGTATGCTGCCATTTATTTAGTAAAAGAGAGGAGGGATTAAAAAAACATGGTTATATATTAACTATGTATAATTATCTATTAATATATAAACCACAACATTTAAAAATAGTTATCTAAAGGTGGAAGAAGGAAATAGGATAGAGGAGATAGTGGTAGAAACTAGATTTGTTTTGTAAACTTGACTTCAGAGTCATGTAAAACTTTGCACAATTATAAAACAAAATGAAATTTGAAATAAAGTAATTACCTAAACATCAAAGCAAAATGAAATAATTGGGCCTGTCTGTCCAGTAGATGGCGTAACAACACTAAGGGGATGATTGCTAGGGACTAAATAAAACACAGCAATGTGACTGTTAATCTTAAATTGTCGTAAGGACAGAAACAACTGCAAAGAATCTTCAACTCGCTTTTGTAATCATTTTGCTGGTGGTAATCATTTATAATCATTTATTCCAAGATTGCTGTGTGTGTATGATGGATAAAGCAAATAGGTAATTATAATATATTCATGTGTTAAAAACCTGAATTTTGGCCTGGAAAAGGGAATACAGTAAAAAAAAAAAAAAAAAGAAATCCACCTCTCCTAAATTAGAAAAGGATATATCATTATGAATTATTGATGAATATTATTATTTTATTAAAATACATATTTCCTAGCTTTGTTCTCTGAAGAACGTAGGAAGTACTCAACCCCTCACAATGAGATCACGATCTCTGCATACCACTTTCCACTCAGAGGAATCAAAGGCTCCGTGAAGACATCACTGATTACAGGTCTGTGGCAGGAAATGTACAAGATAAGCCTGGAATAGCCCAAGCTGCGTTTGTGATATCCGAACCCTGGTTTCAAGTTAAAGAGGCTCTTGGGACCCAGAGATGGGAAAATATGAACAATAATAAATATAATAATAACAATGGGCTGAAATACATCAAATGTTACAATTTACTAATTCTTAATGATACTATAAAAATAAAACTTATTGATGATCCTTAGGAAATGCAAGGAAACCCCAAAATCATTATTTTACAAACTAGCAAATAAAAGAGATCAAACATTTATTCTGCCTTCGCTATACATACTACTCCAAGTAAACCAGTAGTTGATGAGAGGTTTTTCTTGGTAGACATACTTTATCTACTAAATGAAGAAGGAATTTTAAAATTCCAATGTTCCCATTTTGCAAGTGTTAATGAATTCTTGGGTATAAACGATGATGAACAATGACTGCCAATATCACAAAAAGGCTCCCAAATGAAATGTGCTCTGGATAGAGGTATACATTACCCCCATGGAGTATTTTTACCAAAAATTAAACCTCGATCTGTTGATGTCCCCAGGTCTATGCTATGAAAGGCTAGTCTCATGAGGCTACTGAGCATTTGAAATGTAGTTAGGCCAAAT
>NW_003852608.1:1112108-1118693 GCF_000181295.1 Otolemur garnettii | reverse complement strand
GGGAGATAGGTATATACATAGTTATTATTTCTATACTATTAGAAAGCCTTTGTTTTAAATTCACTTTGTCCGAAAACTCCAAATAACATTTCTACATCTTGTTAAAATGGGCTTTCTGTCAAATAATTTTCTCTCAATTAAAATATAATACAAAATAGGGAAGGGAATAGAAAGGAGGACGTGAGCTTCTGTTGTACCTGTAGTGTTTTCTTAAACGTAATTATAAAAAGGGCTTCCAGTTCCAGGCCTGCTATATAAAGAGCTTAGAAGTTATCTCATTCTTACAATAAGAAAAAAGCTGAACGGACTGAAAATCTGTGGTTTTTCTTGTACTCATGAGAGAACAGAAGTTGCAAGGCACCCTGAAATCTGGACAGACAGGCATACAGAGACCCACAGCTGAGATCAGCTGATCTGGAGCATCAGCTGCTACCTCCATGAACTGGTAGAAACACGTAGCTCGGTAATTTTGTTGAATTATTAGAAGCTGAGTGTGGACTAGTCTAAAAGTGATCAGCACCCAGGTGGCATGATTTTGGGAGATCTCTACATTTTTGTAGTTTTACCTCTAGGATATCTACCAGGTTCTTGTAGTGAAACCAGGAAACAGGACAGCAAGGTTTTAAAAGGTGGGAGGGGAGAACTGGGATATATTTCAACATCTTTGTCCTCTTGAAACTCTAATGTCTTGTAGTCTGTTACTTTGGAAAATAAACCTTTGAGACTAGTTTGATAAGAAAAAAAAGTAAAATAAAATATAATACAAAACTAGTTAGATATATGAAATTTTAGAACTTTTCATTTTCTCCCTCCCATCTTTACTGTTTCCCTAAATTAAAGAGCAAATTAATCAATGTATTTGAAATGTCAGAAACCTTAAAAGTTAAGTTTTGAGTTAAGCTTACTTAGACTTCACCTTTAACATGGCATTTCCAGCGTGCCTAACATAATAGGTGCTCAAAGGTATTAGGTACTTTGTTTCTCAATTTATTAACTCAAACTGTTTAACGGTATCTAAACTTCTTCTTCTGTTTTTACTCTTTACAACGAAAAAGATTATACTAGTTTAGCATGCTTTAATCTCTTATTAGGACAAATAAATGTGACAAAATTTCCAAATCCACAGGAAGATATCTTCCATTCTCATATAGTAATACATCAGTAAATACAGTATACGTATTGAAAATAAATCTGGAATTTTTTCCTTTATTTATATTGCACCAAAGCTAGAGGACACTAGGGGGCAGTGCTGTTAGCGGAACTCTCTCAGGAGACTTGGAAAATAGCACTCAAATCAAATTACCAACCACTAATGCAGTAAATGGGGTCTAATAGCCACAGAAGAATTGGTGTGTTTGTTTAACCTTACTTTTTCGAAGTCGTATGGACCATATGCATATTCACAAGGTCTTGGAAGAGATTCTTGGCTCCACCCCCAGAGCCCCTTAGCTTGGTAACAAGCTCTTCCTGGAAAGGTGCTTGGGACCAAACTTTCAGTTCCAAAGAAAACACAAAAGAGGACGCATCTCAGAAAGTAACAGTTTATAAATACCAACCCCAAGTGCCGGTATAGTACTTAGTTCTTAGCTCATTTTAACCTTTACTCAGGCCCACCATCCCTTTTATTTTCTTCCACTCTCCTAGGCTTTTTTGCAAGTTGTCACTTTTGATGATATTCTGAGAATATCTTAACTCTCGTCTTTCAGCTTTCTCCGTTTTCATCCTCAATTCACTCAACTCAGTGAATTCCAAGGCAAGAAAAATATATTAAGTAATTAATCCATGATACCAGCCCCTACCTACAAAAAGAGCAGGGCCAAAACTGCAATATCAAAAGCCAGTAAAATGGGCGTACATTTTCTAAAATTTCATTTACATTTGACTCAGAACAAGCCACGGGTTCCAGTGCTTTAGTAATGTGCAGTGTATTTCCTAATATTCAAGCAACAGATCGATTTTTGTTTTTCTTTTAGAAGATTAGAATGTATGAGTATTAAATGAACTCTATGCTCTGAGTTGTCAGTTTGGCCTGCTTAAAACTTCACAAATCATTCTAGATGGCTTACATTATTTCATTGTGAACAATTGTTGAAGTCTGTTTAGAATTTGGAATTCAGCAGTAGGTGGTTCAGATGATTATAAAAGTGCATGATTGATATAATTAATCCTGGTTGATTCTGATTCATTTCTTTAGTTCTTTTGTGCCTGGAATTTCTATAGCCTGTTTGCTTAGAATTGTACAACTAATAAATGGTTTGCTCTCCTCTGTATAATCACCCATGTTGTTTTGCGACTAGAAATTTTAGCTCACCTTAGTCATTGCTGGATTTGAGATATGTTTAGTCTCACTGTATCAGTCAGAATCCTAGGGAAAGAGGATCCCACTTAAGCGGGCTGAAATAAATTTAAAGAAGGATCTATTGACAGAATAGTGGGCAAGTCGAGAGAAAGCAAGCTGAGAGGTTAAGGAACCCAGAGGTGAGCACAGCAGGAAGCCATCACCACCCTGAGCCTACAGGGACAGTCAAGGGGAAGAAACTGGGTTTCCCAAGCCTGTAGTCCCCAGGGCTAGGGAAGGGCTGTCATCTCCAAGGAAGGGGTCGCTGCAGAAGCATCTACATAGGGGAAAATGACACAGAAAAACCGAGAGCTGTCTCCTGTCACCCTGGCCCCGCAGCCAGAGCCTCTCCTGGACAACACAGAGCACCCAAGGAAGGGCAGAGGACTGGGAAGAGGTAGGGTAGCAAGTGGACAGTAGGACCGTAGAACATTCTGCCTCTTAATCCACAGTCCTACTGCTTGCGGTGGGCTCTGTGGTTCTCTCCTCATCTTTTTTCCTTCACTCATAACCTTCTTAACAAAGCAAAGGGCAAACAATAATTTAAGGAAAGTCTTTCTTACAAATGTTAGCCTTTTAGATAGAACCTTTTTTTCTCCACCTCTTATATCTATCTGGTCTTTTGTTTGGTTCAATAGCAAGCATTTTCTGCTAGATAAAAATCTAAAACATTTTCTTCTCAATATCTCAACACAACCACCTTTTAAGTGGCCTCAATGAAGTCACTGCTCCTTGATTCTAGAAGGCTCAGCCAGTGATCTCAGAATACATTGATTAATTTGCTCTAGACCTTGTTTCCTTAATTTAGAGTTTTTCTTTTCCTTGTGATAATCCACTTAAAACTCCAGCAAGGGAAAAAACAATCAAATGCAGAATGTGTTCTCACTTTCATATAATCTTGCCCCCAGTGCCCCACTCGCACCCCTCCTAACCTCCCCTTCCTGATATTCACTGGAAGGATAAAAGACAAGGAAATCTTGACTGTTTCATTTTAAGTGCACGTTCTAAATCTGTCAATAAATGACTGATAACTTTGTCACATATATAAAGACAAAGCTCTGTAATTAAACAATTGGTTAAAGCCAATGACTTTCTTTCAAAAAGCATATACTGCCCTGAAATTTGATAAGTGAACAGAAATTTATTCTGACATTTCTTTTCTTTTTCCCAAGAGTTCTCTCCGTTATTCACAAGAAGCCTTGTCTTATTCTGTTTCCAAACTCCTTTTCCTTATCTTTCCCTGGTACTGCTGATTTCCTACCTTCCTCTCACTTGAATCGCCGACCAGGAGGGCCTCCTGCCTGTGGACCCCCACACAGGAGGCTCCGTCTCTTCATCTGCTTGCCTTCTGAAGATAAATCCTTGGCAGAAATGAAAACAAATGGAATGGCTTTTTTACATTTCTGCCAGGGGGAGGCTATTTTATAATCTTTTGCAGCCTTCCTATGCACAACCCAACCCCAAACTGACTTGATTATCTTCTTAACTGTTTAGAGCAAAATTTAAAACTGGATTTTATCTGCCCTAGGAGCAGATATCATGTTGCTGAGTTGTGAATTGCTGGCGCACATTTTCTTTTACAAATAGGCTTTAAAGGTCATCCGACACCTCTATTAGTTAAATAATTTTGATAGTTATTATGAAAAAATTTTAATTATTTTTGAAGTTTTTTTTGTACTTACTTATCAAGACCAATATTTGTAGTTCAGTTCATTTTTCCAGTCTGTACAAGTTACTAACAATAAGACTCAATTTAAATAGATAGATTATATGGAAATTGTTAATTTTGAAAAAGATAAAAATCTAGCTGATCTTTGTTTTAAACACAGTTTTTATAAACTTAGTTCAAAAGATAGAGATAGAATACGTAGGACCAACCACACTTCCTTACTCAAGAGTGGCCCAAGGATGGTTTAAGCAAGAAATCTTTCCAAACGATGCTTTAAGCCATTAAAACAAGGATACCACTATAAGTAAACCGATATAAGAAGGTGAGCCAATAAAGTAGCACATTTTTAATGAACATTTTGAAGAATATAGGAAGAAGCCACAAAAAGTAAAAGGACTTTTTCTGCACACACTATCTTCTTATTCTAGATTTATCTTATTTATTGTGTGACTATGTGATTGAATCACCCATCAGGGGAGAGGAGTACTCTGTGATATAAAAGCTTAGATCCCAGAGATAAAATCTCTGCAATCTATCATTCTTAGCAATTTCACAAAGAAATGCATTTTCTATGGTTTTCGATATAGAAAGCATGTCAAGGCAGGACCAAAAGAAAAAAAAAAACAGTCAAAGTCGTCACTTAGAATAGGATCGGCAACACTGCACTGGAAAATTCTACATGTAATGCAGTTTTCTTTTTGTGTAGAAAAGGGCAGGATGAGATATCACGTCCCTCTCCTCCGGAGGGTGGGTGGGATGTTAACATGTTATAGTAGGAATGTCTGAGACTGCATTGTGTATTTTCAGCTGTCTTAACCCAAATCAGGCATAGCTCTGGACAGAAGAGGGAAAGGTAATTCCAGCTCAAAAATATCTCTGTGATTCTCCGGGCCGCTTGGGTAGAGGGGCTCCAGAAGCCCCAACACACACAGCTCTGGGTCCTCCAGGCTCACTGACTGCAGGGATGGGCAGGGCCGCCCACCACCTCTGTAATGTGATTTCACCAACCCCCAGGTTCCCACCACTTGCACTGACCAGTCTCTGAAATTACCCTGACAAAGCTTTCTTAGCTTGAGCGAATGCTAAGACTTTGATGCCTGATGTTAATCCAACCATGTCTCTTACCCTTTCTCCTCCATTCTAAAGCACCCAAAGTATGAAGCTCTCATACTCATACATATACAAATATAACTACTTAAGAATTCTATTTAATTCAGGGCAGGACACAGTGGCTTACACCTGTACTTCCAGGACTCTGGGAAACAGAGGCAGGAGGATTCCTTCAGCTCAGGAATTTGAGATCAGCTGGAGCAAGAGTGAGGCCCCATCTCTACTAAAAATATAAAAACTAACTGGGCTTGGTGGTGGGTTCCTATAGTCCCAATTACTCAGGAGGCTGATGCAGGAGGGCCCAGGAGTTTGCTTGGGCCCAGGAGTTTGAGGTTGCTGTGAGCTACAATGACACCACTGCACTCCAGCCTACGGCAATGGAGTGAGATTCTATCTTTAAAAAAGAGAAAAGAAGAAGAATTCTATTTAATTCTAGTCACTTGAATATTCACTGAAAATGTCTGAGAAAGACTTCAGTTAAAATTGTAAAATATTAGAATGGACTGGGTTTTATTTTTTTAAAAAATTTAAAATCAAGACTTATGTGTCAATATATGCTTTTGGAATCAGTAAGACAAGGTAGTTGAAGGCTGGGGTGAGTGGTTGTGGTTGATGCTGGAGAAAGCTCTTATGGTCAGTCCACACATCCTGTTTGAATTTATTTGTCATCCCCAGCGAACTACCACACAAGCTCTGTGTGGGACACAGCCTCTGTGTGGACACCTCCAGTGGAGAGGACACCTTCTCTCTCTCCTGCTGACACCAGCTTCCTGAGAATGCCACTTGGCAGCTCTGTTCTTGCCCACAGAGGCTACGGGAGTCAGTGTAACTCCTCTCCCGGGGATGCTGGCTCTTCATTAAAACACAGGAACTCTTAGAACCTTCTCTTCCATAGTTCCTTATATGACATAATTTCCATTTCCCAGCTCTGCAGGGCTCACTGAGAAAAGACAGTGCCCTCCACCAGCAAGGACCTGAGCTGAGCTGTTCAAGGGAATGACAGCTGTCTGCCCTATCTCCCTCCACCAGCCCAGGGTAGGGCCTTGGGAGTGAGATGCAGACACGGAGCAGAAGGCACCCAAGAGCTACCATGGAGTAGGCGGGGCAGGCAGGTGCCACAGTATCCTCTACAAAACTACAGGGAAGGACACTGGTGTTTATATCCAGTTGTTTATCCCTACTGAGCAGAGGCAGTCAGAAGCTAATCACCTACATTAATGCCTTCAAATTGTATCTGAGCACACTCATAGCTACCCAGATCTATGTCCACAGCCTGGCAAGAACAACTGGTTTCCAGGTCTTGGCTAAAAGTGAGTAAACAAACAGTATGAGCCATCAAGAAAGTGCAGGCTTAGCTGCTGCCCTGTTGGTCTAATGAGGTGAAACTGAGAGTTAAAGTCAAAATGCTCTTAAAATTATGCCCAGAAATCTGTGATTAGAGCACATAAGGAAGACACTACCGTGACTT
>NW_003852608.1:1105807-1112041 GCF_000181295.1 Otolemur garnettii | reverse complement strand
AAATAAGTATCTCTGAACATGCTCTTTAAACTTTAATAATTATAGAAACATTTACAACACGAGATAATAGTGTTGTTCTGTGGATTAACTGAGTTTAAATATGCAAAGCACTTGGAACAATGCCTGGTAGGGTAGGCCCCGTCTAACTATTTGCTCTTGTTAAATAGATGTTATTTTTTTTGTAATTATGGTTATGATTGAATTTGAGAATTTTAAAATAAAATGAAAGATTAGCACTCATTTAAGTCAGTAGTTTTCTTCTTCTTCTTTTTTGTTTAGCAGCAAAATGGAGTGTCCACAATCCTTACTCCAAACAGCAAAGGTAGTGTGGGCCCCAGTGTGGGAGGTGGGGCCACATTCCTATCCAGGAGCTATCTTACCTTGAGGCATTTCTGGAACCCAGTCTGAAAACCAAGCCACAGCACCCCACCACTTCACAGGTGGGGAAAATATACTGGGGAGGTCAATGCTATCATTCTCGAAGCTGGAATAATCAGATGGCTTTCCAGAAAATAATTAATACTTAGTATACCCGGAAACAAGCGCTTTTTCAAGGTGATATTCAAAATATTTAACCAGACTCATCAGAATGAGTCTGCATAGTCAGCCTAGTCTGGATCCTCTCTTCTGTGTCAGGCAGTAATTCTTCAACTGCTAAATTATAGAGCGTTTTTGTCAGGGGCAGAGTGTCACTGCTGAGGGGAGCTCAGTTGGTAGTTACTAACTGGTATGAAAGTGATTTGAATCGTTGGTGATTTCAATAAGGTACAATCACACCAGATGGGTACCAGCTAAATTTCAGCTCTGGGTGTTTGAGGATGTCCCCTGAAGACAAAGTCCACACTGGATTGGAATCCTGATGAAAATCGCTCTACTGTAAATGGAAACTCTGGAGAACCATATTACTCCACATTTGGTCTTCTTAGAAATTAAAGTTCTCTCCTGGAGTTTTCCAAAACATTTAGGCATTTATTGTCTTCTGAACAAAGGAACTCTTAATGATGTTGACCATCTTTAAAGATGATAATAGCATGAATCTCGCTTAGATGGGAGAGAGTCCTGTGAACCAAATATCCTTTGCCGTCAATGAGTTCATCTCTAAGAAAGAAATGCTGTTGATTGAAAACAAAATTCTTGAGACCTCACTGGCTTAACACTCCCCCGAGTGTCTGTAGCACCTTCTGCTTCTTTCCTCGGTGAAGAGAGGAACAGCCAAAGATTCACCATGTCTGTTCCCAAGGTCCATGCCAGCGAGATCTGTGAGTCTTGTGGGAATCCCACTGTTGAGGGTGATCTTTGCACCTCAGAAGATGTCTTCAGAGCTGCTGTGCCCACTGGTGCCTCGGCTGGTATCTGAGGACCTAGAGCTCCTACTATATTGGGAAAGGTATCTCAAAGACTGCTGAGCACATCGATAAAATCATCAAGACTGCCCTGATTAGCAAGAAACTGAGCGTCACAGAACAAGAGACAAACTGAGAATAAAGATGGATGGAACAGAAAAAAAGTTTGGTGCAGATGACAAACTTGTCTGTAAAGCTGGAGCCACAGAGAAGGGGTAGCCCTGTACCAAGTTATCACTGATTTGGTGGCAACTCTGAAGTCACTCTGCCAATTCTGGGTTTCACTGTCATGGGTGATGGCTCTCATGATGGCAACAAGCTGGCCTGTGCTCCCCCCACTCACTGCAGCAAACTTTGGGAAGCCCATGTGCATCTGAGGGGAGGCTGAGCACACCTGAAGAATGTTACAAGGAGAAATGAGGGGAAGATGCCACCTACATGGGGACAAAGGCAGGTTTGCATCTAACATCCTGAAGAGTAAAGAAGCACCAGAGCTGCTGAAGAGTGTGATTAGGAAGGCTGGTCAGAACTGCCTCTGCCTTCTTCATGTCAGGGGAGTATAACCAGGAGTACCAGTTTCCTGATGACCATGGTGGACACGTCACACCTGCCCAGCTGGCTGACCTGTACAAGTCATTCATCAAGAACCACCCAGTAGTATCTATTGAAGACCCCTTTGACCAGGATGACTGGGGATTATGGAAGGAATTCATGGCTTATGCAGGGATCCAGGTGGTGGGGTACAATGTCACAGGAACCAACCCAAAGCAGATTGCTAGGCTGTGTACAAGAAATTGTGTGACTGACCCCTGCTCATTGTGAACCAGATCAGATCCGTGACTGAGTCCTTTTGAGCATTGCATGCTAGCCCTGCACAGTGGTTGGAACATCATGGTGTCTCATCACTCTGTGGAGCCAGAAGGTACCTCACCACCTGCTGGTTGGAGGGTGAAGTCATGGGGGTGGGGGTGTGCAGATCAAGATTGGTGTGCCTGGCCCATCTACATGTGTGGCCATGTCCCACCAGCTTCTCAGAATTGAGGAGGAACCCGGCAAAAAGACTATTTGTATGCAGGAGGAACTTCAGAAACCCCCTGTCCACTTAAGTGATGGGCAGGAGAGCCCCTGCACCCTTCACTCACTAATCAGCCAATTAGACCCATCCCCTGAGGTCAGTTCTGGCAATGCGAGCACCCTTGCCTCCCACCCCACCCGCACTTGCAGGGGCCTCTGGTAGTTAGCGCCCCTCCCTCCCTCTGGTGACATTCTCACTGCATCCTTAGACCTCAGAAGCCAAGCTTGATCAACTGCATAACCCTGCTGGACACCCTCACTCTGTAATCCCCTATTAGGCCCAGACCATTGTTTTTCACTTAGCTTTCCACTAGAGCCAGGGTACCTCCCGTGTAATCTCCAAGGTGGCCACAGGCAGGATCCCAGTAGTCTTGTGTGCAAAATAAAGAGCTTCAGTGACCCATCACAAAAAAATAATAACTTTTTTTAAGTAAAATTAATAAAATTCTTAAGCCCAACCATTGTAGACAATTGAATAGTAGTTGTCTGGTATAGAAGTTGCAAATAGTTGATTTGAATTTGTCATTCAAAACAAGCTGAAAAATAGAGAGTCATAGCTGAACACTACTAACTATAGAAGTTGATTTGTGGGTCCCTCTTTATGAAAGAATTTACAGAATTTACGAGAATACTTGTCATTTGCTTGCACTTGTTGAGATAAATGACCTCCACCAGTGGTGCTTGACACAGATTATCTCCCTGTGTAAGAGGCAGGTGATGATGACTGAAGGGGGGAAACAAAAACGCCCTACAGGTGCCAGATGGGACAATGGGTAGGATGATGTGAATGAGAAGAGGGAAGGTGTTCCAGGGCAGAGGTGGGCATGGGAATGAAGGGGTGTGTGCATGTGTGTTTGGGAACAATCCAAGCTTATACAGCCAGCTGATTAGCTTGAGCTCGGGTGACTTCCTGCTGCATGGTGGAGTGTAGGTCCCTCCACATCAAAGGCAGAACTGTACCTCTTTAGTATTATAGAAAAGTATCTGCACATCACTTTTCTGGGTCCTGGGAGAGGGGGAGAGGCACAGGAGAAAATTCATTTAAGTATGTGACTTAAAATGAAGTGCATTTGGTTAATGAGTGAGCAGCTGTTTGGTTGAGCAACTGACTCATACTCAGGTATTTATGGAGCACAACTATTCTTCAAGCCTGTAAAAATATAAAGGAAAAAAGTCTCCCCACAATTCAAAAGCAGATATTGCTGCATTTATGAAAAAAAGAACCACTGAACAGTAAGCCTTTCCTCCAGGTTGATCAATACATTTATTAAAACATGTGTTAGTCTTCCTGGGAAGCACTGTATTTCTCTTCATTGAACAGAGAACATTTACAGAGTACTTCACCTTGTGCATTGTTCTATGTTTGAAAGAATATGAGACAAAGGCCTTACATTTAAGGAGTAAAGTCAGATAGGAAAGTTATACCACATGCAAAGAAAATTATAGCTAACAATAAGAAGGTTGTCTTAAAAATGAGAACCTGGGAGAGCCATGGGCTATAATTGGTATAACTTTTTATTTGCTTAGAATTTAATAGCTAACCTTTTTTAGAGCTTAGTATGAACCAGGCCTGGAACATTTGAGGCCTCTTGCTGTAAAAACTGTATTTTCAAGAATTTAAAAGCAGTGTCATAAATCACGTTGAGAGAGGAGGAAGGCGAGTTTGACTAGTTGGCCTAGGAGATGGCTGTGTCTTCAGAGCTTCACACTGGGCTCCAGGGTGCTTGTCAACCAGGATGGCAAGGGAACCAGGATATGTCAGAGAAGCTCAAGGAGACAGATGCCTGTTGCTGATGTCTTTAAATAAGGATTCACATGGGACTGAGACAGGAAACTGCCTTTGAGGAATGGGTAAGATTGGACACATGGAAGGGATTTTCAAGAAGGGAGAATGTCTTGAACGAAAAACATGGGGTGGAAATAAGAGATAGTATTTCCTCACTAACTGAACACAAGGGGTGCCCGGATCAGTAAGCAGACCTCTCTGAAGGAAGGACAGACTCAGGGGACAATGGGTGGCAAGAGTGGTCAGGAATCTGACATCACAGGCCCTTCAGAGTAGGCTCAATTCTTTTTATTTATTTATTTATTTATTCATTCATTCATTTATTTATTGAGACAGAGATTCACTCTGTTGCCCATGCTAGAGTGCTGTGGTGTCTACCTGGCTTACAGCAACCTCAAACTCCTGAGCTCAATTGATCCTGCTGCCTCAGCCTCCCAAGTAGCTAGGACTATAAGCACCTGCCATGATGCCTAGCTAGTTTTTCTATATTTAGTAGAAATAGGGTCTTGCTCTTGCTCCGGTCTTGAATTCTTGAGCTCAAGGGATCCACTCTCTTTGGCCTCCCCAAGTGCTAGGATTACAGGCATGAGCCACCATGCCTGGCAGGCTAAATTCTGTGGGCAGGAGAAAGGCTGGAAGACTGACCTGGATTAGTAGGGCTGGCGCAACACGGTGGCAAGAAGGTAAGACTAGGGGCAGTCAGGACAGAGGCACAGTGGGACTCGACCAAGGTGAGGGCAGAGAGAACACCAAGGAAAGGAAAAGGAAGGAGCAGCAGGGAACGGTGATGACTGCTGACTGCAAGAAGCATCAACAAAGAATATTAAAGGTAGCTTTAGAGTTCAGCCCAGGTGACAGGACAATAGTGACAAGAGTAAATCTGTGTTGTAAGAGGAGGAATTGTGTTAGACATATTGGGTTCACAGTACCCTCAGGACAAACACATGAAACAAAGTCCCCCCAGACAGGTAAAAATGTAGACCTGGGACTTGGTAATAGTAGAGACATGGGGCATCTCTGTGAATAACCCAGCACAGGCAGGACCCAGCACAGGCAGGACAGGGTCATTGGGGTGATAAGCTCTTGGAGACAAGGTGACGACAAAAGCACCCTGAGTCAGGAGAGATAGATGAAGGCCACCAGCCCTTAGAAGGCCAGTTTGCTTAGGCCGCCCTGACAAGGCACCGCAGACCAGGTGGCTTAAAGAACAGAAATCAATTTCTGCCTGGGTCTGGAGGCTGAAGTCCGAGAACTGGGTGGCTTTCCTGTGAGGCCTCTCTCCCTGGCTTGCAGATGGCCATGTCCTCCCTGGGTCTCCGCCTACCCACCCTTCTGTGTGCATCTCTCTCCTGATCTCTTTTTACAAGGAAACCTGTGGGACTGGATTAGGGTATGCCCCACGACCTCGTGGTACCCTAAATTCCTCTCTAAAGGTTCTATCTCCAACATGCCTACACTGTGAGGTAGTAAGGGTTAGAGATTCAACGTGTGAAGTTTGGAGGGCACACTCCAACCCAAAAAGGTGAGGAAATGCACAAGTGGGAAGGGAATGAACCTCAAGGCCCAATGGAAGCAAACGCCCACAGTTACCCGTGTCCTTCCTATCTGCATGTTCAGTGGCACTGCGGCTGGCATTCTCTCAGATCTTGCACAGTTAAACATTCCTCATTGTATAATAAATAATTTGCATAGTCAAGATGCAAGATTATCAGAGAGTATAAGAGACTAATGACGGAAGCATTACGAGAAAAGAATGGAGAGAAAGAGCAAGTGATAAGCTCCGGTGACTAAAAGAAGTGCGATATCATTATTTGACTGAGTATGTAAGGAATGGAGGCTGTTTTATGGGGAAAAATATGAAGAAATCTGTCCGAGAGCTCTGACCTGGTACTTGTGAATGTTAGTTCCTGTGTATGCCTTTACTCGGTGTGGGTGTGAATGACCTCTCCCTGGGTCATTCATCATTCTACAAAGTAGTTTTGCAATCTGGATTCTAGGTTAACATTCCCTAGGTTATTGATTTGTTTTAAA
>NW_003852608.1:1092170-1104487 GCF_000181295.1 Otolemur garnettii | reverse complement strand
GCTGGAGGTGGCCAGTTCCAACCCAGCCCCAGCCAAAAAATAAGCAAAGACTGACATACTGCCAAATGCATCAGGAAAATGTGTTTTACTGAAAGAATGTTGAAATTAAGGTCCTTTTCGAACATACAAATAAATTTGTCCTTATAGCATTATTGTGAGAGTGAGTACCAGGCATTAAGCCAGTTCATGAAATGGCAACTGTTAGGATTATCATTATCTGTTCAAGGCATCCTCTGCCTTTTCCTGTGGCATAGCCCATTAATTCTTATGACACTCTATAAGAGCAGCAGAAACAGATGTACTTAGAATTTGCCCTGAGATCTCAAATAAAGAAAGATAAATCCAAAGAACAAGTATTCTTCTGTATTCCTTTGACTCTTAGGAAAAAATCCTAAGAAAAGCCCTCTGATAAATATGCACACTAATATTTTCTGTAAGTAAAATTTTATAAGAACCTGTATTCCTGATGTGATCGTAATTCTTTAGCTATAAACAATAGTGATTCCATTTTACTCTTATTACTCATTTTACTCATATTGAAGTTTTAGTAATTGTAGAAAACTATGTTTGAGAAAAAATAAGAAATAAATCTCATAAGATATATAAGCAATGAGGGTTCTTGTTTTCATTCTTCACTATCCTATTACCTACTAAAACCAAATTAATAAGTAATTATTCATCACCCAAACTCTGCAAGGCACTGTGGTAGAATGCCATAGAATCTAGCAAGAGATACGAAAGGGCTGCTCTACATCACTGAGCTTCCTGACCAGCTGGAGGAAAAAGACAATGACTTGGGTAAGAAGAGACGTAGACGTGTGTGTCCAGCACATAGATAACAAGAACATGTCATCTGCTACCCCCTCAAAAGCTTACCACATCTTCAAGAGATATCTAACATTGTCCCTATCAATGTTTAGAGAAGCTAAGTTACCAGCACCAAATGCTGGGTCTGTCTGCCCTGCTCTTAAAGCAAGTGTAGTTTCTATATTAGAACACCCGGCATGAAAAGACAAATAGTAGCCAAAAACATCATGTTAATAAGACAAAAAACAGTCAAGATAACTACAAAAAGGTTGTCATGCATGTAATAAGGCAATAGCATAAAAAGTATGTTTTAGGAGATTAGAGGAGGGAAGAATCGGTGGATTAGGATGACCAAGAAAATTCCTACAAAGTATAACCTGACATAACATCTCACAGATGGTGCAGTAGACCACCCATCCTCCATTACCCAAGTCAGGACACCCAGAAAATATCTGATCTGCCCTTTATTTCCCTCTCTAGCATTCCATTCCAAGCCATGCAGAATCTCAAGGACATTGGAGGGTTAGGGAGTTTTCCTCTCCTGATGGACTCATTCTCAGGGCTGTTCCCAGGCCCATCTTGCCTGGTAGAACCGTAGGCAACCGTTTGCCTTAGTGGAGCTCCTTCCCCCTGGGGCTCTTCTCTTCCTTCCCTCTCCCTATAATCTCTCAGTCCTATGCAACCTTTCTGCCTGTCGCACCCAAAGCCCCTGCCTCCTTTGGTGCAGGACCCCAGCTGGTGTTGTCATCTGCCTCTGCCATGTCTGAGTCCTGGCTGGCGTCCCCAGGAGCCTCAGAGGGCAGCGTCAGAAAGGCACCACCTTGGGCCATGGAGACACAGATCAACCCTCTGTCATCAGTTCTCCCTGTGCTGAGTTACACAGCGAGTCCATTCCTTGCTAGCTTTCAGTGACATCACATAAGGTGACGGGAAGGAAGTGGGGGCGGGGGAGGGTGACCGAGTATTCTCCAAACAGAACGACCCCCTGAGTCTTTTAAACGATGCACTGATTTAATGAGTACAGTACTTTATTCTTCTCCACAAATATCCTGTATTCTGCTCATCTAACTGCTTCATCCAAAGCCCTTTTGCAGGGATAGGCCTTTAGCAGATGGGCATTTCTTATTTTTTAATTTTCTTATGATATAAAACTCCGCTGCTTTAAATATGTTTGTTAAATAAGCGTCCTTTAAAAATGGGAATCCACATAAAAATGAACTAAGATCTTGTCTTTAAAAAGAAAGCTTAGAGAAGGACGGTGCCTGTGGCTTGAAAGGGTAGGGCGCCAGCCCCATATGCCAGAGGTGGCAGGTTCAAACCCAGCCCTGGCCAAAAAAAAAAAAAGAAAGCTTAGAGGATAAGTCCAAAAGTTCTATTGTATAGCTTGATGCCTATGGGATGCCTGTAGGTAATAACAATGCATTGATTGTACATTTCAAATTTCTCTGAGAGTAGATTTTAAGTGTGCTCTGCACATACACACAAATGGTATGTCAGATGATGTAGATGTGAATTAGCTTGACTTAGTCTTTCCACGATGGATACTTATTTCAAAACATGCTCTGTACTATGAATATATACGTATTTGTCAAGTTAAAAAAACAAGCAGTTTTTTTAAAAAGCAACCTGAGAAAATGGGCACTCACCAGTCAGCATATGGACACACTCTTAGTTCTTTAGAGGGAGAACAATGGAGTGAAAAATGCTGAGTGTTTCTTGTTGGTTTTTATTTTTGTTTTGTGAGAGGAACGAAAGATATGTGGTCATAACTCCTGTACATCTAATGCAAAGAGTTATTCTGCTGGAAATTAGAAAAACACCCTTTCTATTGAAAAAAAAATTAATCCCATTGAACAAAATAGGGCAAGGATGAAACTCCTACCTCCTTTGGGCCAGAAATGATTATAAATCTGTAAGCACTCCTGGCCTGCTCATCAGGAGCAGTTCTGAAACCTGCTTGGTCTCTTTTGGCAAAGTCTTTCTCCTCTCGCTGGTGCTCCTATTAAAACCTGGGTGGTTTAGAAGGAAAAAATCCCTTTATCATGAGGACACTTGCACTAGACCATTTATTGCACTAGACCATTTTTTGGCAATTTACAATCGCCAAAATGTGGAAACAGCCTAAATACCCACCAACCCAGGAATGGATTAACAAGCTGTGGTATATGTATACCATGGAATACTATTCAGCCACTGAAAAAGATGGAGACTTTACATCTTTTGTATTAACCTGGATGGAGGTAGAACACATCTTTAGTAAAGCATCACAAGAATGGAGAAGCAAGAAGCCAATGTGCTGTATTCTAATATGAAGGCAGCAGATGAGCTAATACCAGGGGCGGGGAATTAGCAAGTGGAGAGAAGGGAGGGGGGAGGGTTATGGGGGTCATAGTGTGTGGCACACCTCCTGGGGTGGGACACAGTTATACAAGAGACTTTAACCAATGCAATCGGTGTGTCCTAACTCTTTGTACCCAATGAATCCAAAATAGTAAGAAAAAGAAAAGGTATAGTACAAATATGACTTTATGATCTTCTGAGCCCACCCTGCCAGTACAGTCTGTCACTGACTGAGGCCCCATGTGCTGTACGTGACTGCAGTTGTCTCTCTGTGTTTCACTTGGCATAGTGTCCTGCATGTTCGTCTGTGTTGTCACGAATGACAGAAACTTTCTTTTGTAAGGCTGTCCGGCATTCCACTGTATCTATATAGCATATTTTATTTATTTATTCTTCCACTGATGGACACTTAAGCATATCTTCATTTCTCAGGATGACCATCTCACCCAAAGACGGGAATTATTCTTACTCTTCATTTCACCTTACTTCTGAAACCTTGCTAATGCTCTTCCCCGTCTTGTGCCTCTGTCCATCAAAATATGTCCCATGGACCACAGGACGGTGGTCAATTATGATGTAAGAGGTGCTAAGTGTGCAATATCAAATCATAGGAAACTTGGGTGGGGGGAACGGAACAGTCTTCAAAAATTCTAGAGTGGGAAGAGCTTTTAGGCCTTGGAAAAATAGAAGAAACAACAAAAGTACGAATCAATATATTTGATTACCTAACATTTTAATATTTTATTATGCCTTAAAAATAAATAAAATGAAAAGCTTTAACGAAAAGGTACAAAAAAATCAGCAGGTACGTGTCAAGGCAATTTTAAAAGAGCAAATATAGTTACTAAAAAATTATGTGGAATCATGTTAACAATTTAACCTCACTAGTAATTTAAAAGAAATGCAAGTTTAGGCTCGGCGCCTATAGCTCAACCGGCTAAGGCGCCAGCCACGTACACCTAAGGTGGCGGGTTCGAATCCCCAGCCCGGACCCGCCAAACAACAATGACGGCTGCAACCAAAAAATAGCCGGGCGTTGTGGCGGGCGCCTGTGGTCCCAGCTACTTGGGAGGTGGAGGCAGGAGACTCGCTTGAGCCCAGGAGTTGGAGGTTGCTGTGAGCTATAATGCCACAGCACTCTACCCAGGAGGACAGCTTGAGGCTCTGTCTCAAAAAAAAAAAAAAAAAAAAAAAAAAAGAAATGCAAGTTTAAATCACGAAATACAATTTTTTCTATTAGCATTGTATAATGAGAGTAAGACCTTTATACCTTGCTGATAACATTATAATTTAATACAGATCTTTTGAAAAGCAATTTCTCTCATGTATTAAATGGCAAAAATGGAGTCATACCTTTGACTCAATGATTTCATTACAGGAAATCATCCTAAGAAAATAAAATAAGATATAGAAAGTTAAAAGTACGAAGACATTCAGCATCAAATTATTTTTGAAATAAAATGAACAGAGCTTTTCTGAACAGAGCCACTAGTATAAATTAAAATTTACAAAGTCTTCACAGTAGCAATGAAGAAAATTATTACTTTATAAAAATATACACCGTGAAACAGAAAATACCAGAAGGAAATACACTAGCAAAATATGCCAAATATACTATATAGTATACGGACTAAAATAAAATCTCCAGGCACCCTGCTCCCTAGCAGCTGACTGGACCCCACTTCTGGTCAAGGGGATCCCCTAAAAGTGAGTTGCTAGCTGTGAGAAAGGAGATCAGAGGAGCCTCATCATATCCTCCTGCGTTTTTAGAGACCTTTGTGACTGTTAACAGGCCTAAGGCTGTGCAAGACAGGCGTCCTCAAACTAAGGCCCGCCGAGGACATTTATGCAGCCCACTGGGTGTTTTTGCCGCCTCTGCCTGTCCTGCTTAGCAGCTGACTTGTCTGGGGCCCACAGTCTGGCCCTCCAATGGTCTGAGGGACAGTGAACTGGCCCCCTTTTAAAAAAGTTTGAAGACCCCTGGTTCAAGACATACCTGCAGGTTCTCAATACTCGTAACAAACCACTTGGGTCTGGGCCATTTGTCTCTGATTAACTATTTTAGCATTCTTTTTCTCTCACTCCTGATCTATTAGACAAAGCCTGATTCTCTCAGCCAATTATCAACTAAAGAATCTTTAAACCCACCTGTAAGCCCTTCTCCCTTCTTGTCCCACCTTTTCAGGCTAAACTATTGTAGGGCTTCCACTATTGATGTCTGACTCCACATGTAATTTCTCTGTCCCTGAAACGTATAAAACAGAAGGGTAACCCACCCACCACCACTAGTCCACTTGCTCAAGGATTCTTGGTGCTCAAATTTAGCTCAAAACAAACCTCTTTAAATTATTTTACAGAGTATGTCTTCTTTTCCTTTGACACCAGGATGGTGAGAATTATGGGTGTTTGTTTATTTCATTTTTTCTATTCCTTACATTTTGTATAAAGCATTTTATTATGACAAAATATACATAACAGAAAAATGTACCATTTTTACCATTTTAAATGTATAGCTCAGTGGCATTAAATGCGTTCACATCATTGTTTAACCATCACCACCATCCATCTCCAGAACTTTTCATCTTATCAACCTGAAACTCCGCACCCACTGACACAGACTTCCCCTCCCCCTCCTTCCTCATCCCCTGTTAACCACCATTCTACATTCTGTCTCTATGCATTTGACTTTACCAGGTACATCATATAAATGTAACCATACAATAGTTGTCCTCATGTGATTGGCTTATTTCACACTATCTTCAAGGTTCATGGTGGTGTAACCTGTGTCAGACTCTCCTTCTTTTTCAGGCTGTATAACATTCTGCTGTGGGTGTGCCTCATTTTTTATCCATTCATCCATCATGGGCACTTGGGTCGCTTCCACTTTTTAGCTATTGTGAATAATGTTTTTAAGAATAGCAAAAATATCTGTTTGAGTCCCTGCTTTACATTCTTTTGGGTATTCCTAGTGACATTTCTAGACCCTATGGTTATCCTATGTTTAATTTTTTGAGCAACAACCAAGTTGTTTTCCACAATGACTACACAAGCAATGCACAAGGGCTCCAATTTCTCCACATCCTTGGCAACACTTGTTTTCTGGTTTTTTGGTAATATCCATACTAATGAGTGTGAAAAGGTATCTTAGGGTGGTTTTGATTAGAATTTCCCTAACCCTTAGGGATACAGAGCATCTTTCCATGTATTTATGGACCATTTGCATATTTAGTTTGGAGAAATGTCCATTCCAGTCCCTTGCCCAGTTTTAATAAGGGTGTTTATTTTGCTGCTGTTGAGTTGTATAAAGTGTTTGTTTTGCACATATATTTATAGCTATATAGGTAGTTATTTCTTTTTAATTGCCTTAAAAATACATAACATAAATCTATCAACTGCCTCAAACACATTAAGGAAACAACACATTTGAGTAAAAATAAGTGAGAAGAAAGAATATAGAATGAATCAAGCAGAGAAATAAAGAGAGAAAGTTGTATGTAAACATATATACACACATATATATGTCTGGGGACAGGCAAAAAGATAGATGTATATCTCTATATGTAATCAGTTTATATAGATGCAAACAGATTACTGATATCATTTTGTTTTTATAAACTTTGACCTGTTGTATTTTTCAAAAGTAATGTTTTGGAATTCAGAAACTCAAAAATATTTAAAACAAGGTAAACTATAGTATTTTTAATGAAACTCCCCCCATTTATGTATGTATTTTATACTTTGTGTTTTGTATGAATATATATATACATATATATCTTGAAAACTGAAAACCTGAGCATTACAAGCTTGTTATCTTGTTAGTTGGACACCATTAAATGACCAAAGCTGTTTTTGACCTCCTGATGAGAACCCAAGAAAAGAGACTTTCTTTGGTTATCTCATAGCCTCCTACTTCAACAACACCAGTACTTTTCAATTGTTTAAAACACTAGATTTCAAGGTCTTTTTCACCCCCAAGGTTGCCACACTTTTGGAGACCGTGAAAATTATTGTACCTATTAAGATAGAATTTCTTAAGAATTACTTACTTAAGAATTTACCAAGTTTAATTTTTATTGCTATTTAGAGAATAAGATTTTCTAAATCTGTATCCCCAATACTCTTCAAACAATTAGCCAGGAATTCTCTCTAGATACACTGGTAGCTTCTTACCTTGCCTTACCAAAGGGTGGGTGGACAAGCAAGTCTTAGAAAATTAGTCTTGGACTTGGCGCCCATGGCTCAGTGTTTAGGGTGCTGGCCACATACACCGGAGCTGGCAGGTAGGAAAGCAGCCCAGCCTGCTAAACAACAATGACAACTGCAACAAAAAATAGCTGGGCGTTGTGGCTGGCACTGGTAGTCCCAGCTACTTGGGAGGTTGAGGCAAGAGAATCACTTAAGCCCAAGAGTTTGAGGTTGCTGTGAGCTGTGACACCACGGCACTCTACCGAGGGTGACATAGTGAGCCTCTGTCTCAAAAAAAAAAAGAGTCTTGAAGCAATATTTTTGCAGTCTTCAAGCATTTGAGGTGGGGTGATAAATAATTAGCCATACCAATATTTTTTTGGACAAAATATGGAATAATAGAATAGACAAAATGTATGGGATTTATTTATGAAATTTATTTCAGACACACACACAAATATATTTGTGATGTATATGTTATGTGTATGTTTTATTATGTATCTATTTTATGTATATATTTACCTACATGTCTACTGGTCAAGATGTAAAAGGTATTGTTTCTGTCAGTAGCAGTCAAAAAGAAATGTTAAGCCACTGATTTAGAAGACTTAATGCTAAACTAAGGAAAAGAGTTAGAAAGAAGAGAAATAACAACAACTACTATCATGAGCTGGTCAGCCACTTGCTCCACAGTTCTTGCCAGAGTCTAGTTCATAATCTGGGCCAATTCTTCACATCGAGATCTGGGGTGGGGAAAAGTGACCTCAGGGCTCTGTTGTAGCTACTGAAAGAAGGCAGTAGCTTCTTTCAGGGGACAGCTGTTATTTGGTTGCAGGATCCTGGGACAGAATTGGGGTAGCCGAGGGGGCAGACGCGGGGCCAGAGACACTACATCTTGATGCTTGCTTAGGACAAAACCTGCCTTCCAGCACTTCCCATTTCAGGAAGTAAGTACAGCTTCACCGGAGACTAGGACAAAACCCAACCTCAGGGGCCCAGGACTCCTACAGGGACCTGTGAGCAAGGGGACAGGCTTGTATTCATGCCTCATATCCCAGTTGATATTAGGGTGGATTTTTGTTTGATTTGGAGGGAGGACCCTTTACGTTGTGTATTTTTAACAGTAATACTAATCCAAAGATACCCCTAATATGATTTAATAATAAAATATTCTTGGTTCCAGATTTTGTACCTGTTTGAAGGTTTATTTATTGAAAATCAGGAAGGAAAAGTGTGTTGCTATTTCATAGTTCAATAACAGAGCAGGATGTTTACCTTCTTTGTTTCTTTTTATTTTTTTAGATTTTCTAAACTGTGTACCACCTAATTTGTGTTATTTTATTAGTCCAATATTTCTCTCTTATCTCCCACATGTTCCTCTCACATCTTTGCTCTAATTTGTAGCACTGACATTTGTTGTGAAATCGCTTTGACAGTGTATTTGAGTTAAAGTACAATGTTCATTATAAAGGCACTCTTCCTTTGGAGTATTTTTTTATTATTATTGCTGCATAATTGATTCTAATGGTTCCAACAAGAATACTGAGCTCAACTTGTATTTTTTTTAAGCTGTCATATAATATTTTCCCACAGCTCTGTGGTTTGAAAAAATACAAAGAAGTGGTCTCATTTCTTCTCTATGAGATTTAAAACTGAAGCTCTGATCATTTAGCCAAAATAAAATTCAACAAAATCATATTTGATATGAAAGAAAGGAAGGGAGAGAAGAGTAAATTGCATAAGTACAATGGTATTTAATGCTTCTTAAATTCTGTATTTATTTTCATTTTTGTTAAATGTTTGCTTCATCCTGCTCTGGAAAACTGTGTTCTGTTGCTTTACATACAAAAACAAACATTAATCTAATGTACCATTATTATTAGGCACTGATTACACGCCCACATTCTAACATAACAAATCTGCTGACTTCTCTGTGTGGGCCTTCCATCCTCACGCACAGGCAAGACTGATCAACTTAAGACGGCCTTTTATCAGAAGCATTTAATCCTGGAGTGTTTTCTTTTACATCTTCTATCCATGAAACACCCTTTACACAAAACACATTTAAAAATCAAATAAACGTCATCTTTGGATAGAGCCTCCTTAGCTACAAGCTGACAGACATAGCCTAGTTGACAGAAGGAAGCTGGCACTCTGATTAAGGGCAGTAATTTTGATTTTGCATCAATTTGTGAATATTCACTGCTAAAATAAAAACCTGAAGAGCTGCATCTGTGCTATTCTCTTTGGTAGCGTTTTTTAAAGAACAGATTGGAAGTGTGAAACTTCTCTTTTTTAATTTAGGTTCTGGACCACTGTCTTCTTTCTGCATGCATCTTTTTGGTTTTGTGAGCAAGCACCCTTCTCTCTTTGATATTCTTTCCTTATGGTGGGAATGTGTCAGTGGCATAACAAGCTCAGTCGGGTACTAATCAAGTAAAATGTGCAGTTTTGTAAATAACACGGGTAAGCACGTAATATAAGACCTCATAAAGCTTCTCTGCCATTTAATCTTCAAGAAAATGTGACTGAGGATTATGTTTTTTTGGATGAGAATTGTTGAGTATATCAATGGAGTACATAAGATTTTAGTACACTCTTGCAAAAGTAGAATGGAGTAAAATTTAGCATGTTTTGACCTGCAGAACTGAACCGCTGTAATCTTCGATTTTTTTCTCTTAAGCATTTTCATGGTAGGAAATTCAATAATCATGACTCTCTTTGAATACTGCTAAAGAGAATAGCATTTCACCATCTTCCCAGGGCCATTCATTCATTACTTAACCTCTCTCCCCTTTTTGTCTCAATGGTCTCCTGCCACCTGCAACAAATGTCTTGGTTTTTTGTTCAATCTTTTAAAAGAGAATTGAGGAAGAATGTTATGTAATTTTTCTCCCACCCTCCTCCACCAAAAAAATCAGGTTGGGTGTGATGGTTCACACCTGTAATCCTAGCACGCTGGGAGGCCCAGGCCAGAGGATGGTTTGAGCCCAGGAGTTTGAGGTTGTACTGAGGTGTGGTGACACCACTGCACATAGTTCAAGCAACAAAGTGAGACTCTGTCTCAAAAAAAAAAAAAAAAATCAGTGATTTTTGTCTGTTACCAGTTCTCTTTTATTATTTCTCTTCTTGTCAATTATTTTGATTATGAGCTCTCTAAAGTGGGGAAGGAAGAACAAATAACCCTCCTTTACACAGTATGATTTACTAGCTGTCTCTATAAAAGTTTGGTTGGAGATGATGATTCAAAGTTTTAAGGAAAGGCATTTTCTTTGGATTTCAATTATCTCTAGTTGTTCGAGATAATATTTGCACAAATAATTGAATATTGGTCCTAATCATCCTCCAGACATGACTATATTCTTTCTAAAACTTCGTCAAACTATTATTTGCTTTTGAAAACCAGGAATATACATACAAAGGTGTTAACTTTTAAAAACTGCTATCGTGGCTTTATTTGGGTGAAGCTATCATACGTCGTAGGTTTTTGTGTAGCTTTCTGTAGCTTCAAGGTTTCTTCCTGGTGTGTGTTCAGCCACTGTATTCAGCAAATCGTGGCTGAGTGGCTGCAGGAGCCAAGGATGGGCTGGTGGTTAAGGAAGATGTACGAGACAAGTGCTAGAAATGTTGCTGCATGAAATAAAAAGTTGAGATCAATAGCTTCCTAAAAATGATGTGAAATCGAGACAAGATTTAGCTTTTCCTTTTAAGATGAAAGAGCTTCTTAGCATGTCTAAGTACTGAGATACAAACAGTAAAGGGTTTAAGATACCAGAGAAGGAGGAGTGGGGGGAAAGGTGCAGTGAGTGAGCTTATGCTTAGATCAGAGCAGTTAAAACGCCTTCATCTAAACATGATCAAAGGTGGGAAGATGGGATGGAGTTAGGTATCTTCTCAGGATTAGCGTCAGGAAGTTTTTCTAATAACTTATTTTATCTCTGCAGAGTAGGTGGTAAGATTATCTGTTGGTGATAAACAAAATAGGCAAATGAAATATTTAAAACAGCTGCCGGGAGGTCAGGGAGAATGTTTTCCTGACAAAGCAAACATAGGCTTGCCACATGGCATCAGGTGTCCAGCACAGTGAGAGCCAGGCCTTTATTCTATACAGGTATATAGTGGGACCAATTTGATAGCTCCGTGATGTTCTCAGATGTTTTCAATGGTTTTACTTATATAATAGAAATAAATAAAACTCAAACACTTTTTGTAGACTCAAATATTCTATAAGCCAAAATAACCAAGCATGAGCTCCAGAAATGAAAGACAGTGATCAGTACTACCATTTCTATATTTTACATTTTCTGTATAAATACTGTAATTTTAAAATGAGCTTAAATGCAAGAACTCTCCAGATGATGGCCTGCTCCTCTCCTCCCCAGCAGTTTTCAAACTTAAGCTTTTATGACACTCACCTGGGAGGCTAGTTAAACCTCAACTTACTGGGCTCAACCTCTACACAAGGGTGTGCAACTTACAGCCCAAGGCCCACGTGCTGATTTTATGAGGACTTTTTTTGATGGCAGGTATCATGAAAAGTGTGTGCACACCTTTTTTTTCCCCAGTAATCAACATTCATTTGTATTTTGTGTATTTAATGTATGGCTCAAGACAACTCTTATTCTTCAGTATGCCACAAAGAAAAAGAAATTTGGACATCTCTGCTAGGGTTTGGGATTTTGTTGGTCTGGAGTGGGGTCCCTGCAATTTGCCTTTTTAGCAAGTTCCTAGGGATTGCTGAGGCCATTGGTAGAGATACCAAATTTTGAAAATCACTGTTCTAAATAAAACTCTGCAATAGCAGGATTAATATCTGCAGTGGGTACAATCCCTGCAAGCTCACCAGTTCACAATCTATTTCTCGTTCATTGTTAACTCTCCCAGGGCCCACCACAGTGCCTTCCTGGCACAAAATTGACACCTAGTACCTGTTTTGAGGAAGAAAGATAAGCCAGTATTTTTTTTATTTAAATCTTTTTTTTTTT
>NW_003852608.1:1089696-1092077 GCF_000181295.1 Otolemur garnettii | reverse complement strand
TCAAGAAGATCCTCCTGCCCCAGGCTCCTGAGTCGCTGGGACCACCGGTGCCCTCCACAACACCTGGCTAGTTTTTCTATTTTTAAGAGATGGGGGTCTCACTCTTGCTCAGGCTGGTCTCAAACTGCTGAGCTCAAGTAATCCACCCACCTTGGCCTCCCAGAGTGCTAGGATTACAGGCGTGAGCCTCCACACCGGGCTGAAGCCAGTATGTATTGAATGCTCTCTATGAATACAGTAGGTATATTCTCTCCACCAAGGTAGACAAGCACTACCATCTACACAAAAATATTAAAATATGGATATTAGTCATTCAGCAGTTTGAGCCAGTTGACTGGTCCTTCCTCCAGGGGTGACCTGACCTCCTGCTTTCCCTTCTGACCACTGGCCTCTTCTCTTAGACACTTTGGCTTCTTCCCCTCCTCTCCCAGACAGGAGTCTCTCCCTAACCGCCTTCTCCTCTATGCCCAGATGATATCATCTCCTCCGAGGGTTTTGTGTGATACCAGTGTGCTGCTGTCACCCAGATTCTCATCTCCAGCTCAGAGGGCCCCTCTCACCTCCACGCCCACTGATCCAACTGCCAACTGAGCATCTCCACCTGCATATCCACTTGGATACCACGTGCCTCAAACCCAGTTCCCTCCAGTCTTTCCTGTGTGAGAGGAAATCATCACAGTGCACCAGCCCCATAACTCAGGCACTGTCTAGGATCCCTCATGTGCTAACTTTCTGCAAACTTCTTTGATCAGGTTTCACTCTAAAACTGTTTCCAGTCCAGCCTCTTTGTACCATCTCCTCTGCTGTTGAAGTACAGCAGAGACCACCTTTTCTTCTCCCCTCTTCTGTGAGAACTCATGTGCCAGTTCCCCTCTCACCTCCACTGGTCCATTCACTGCTGGCTCAGCTGGTGTGATACTTAGGGTGAATCAGATCATAACAGTTCTCTAATTATAATCTGCCAAAAGCTTCTCCCCACAAATAGAACCAAATCCAAACCTCCTACCAGGGCATGCAGGGTACCGACCTCTCTGCTCTCATCTCCTCCCACTTCCCTACACATCCAGCCCTTTGAAGTTTCAGCCACGCTGGCGTCCTTTCCCCTCTTGAACATAACAATCTTCCCCTGCCTCTGAGCTTTCACTGTTTAGAGCTGCCGTTCCCTCTGTGCCATGCTCTTCTCCGACCATGTTAGCCCAAGCAGTTCTCTACCACCTCAGTGTTCTTTATGCCATTTTTATTTTCTTCAGAGCACTTATTAATTGAAATTATTTATGTTGTTATTTGTTTAAATATTTATCTGCATCTCACAAGTACCCAGCTAACTCCAAGATGGCAGGGATTTTGTGTTTCTCATTGCTGGATCCATATGACTTAGAACAGTCTTTGGAAGGTAGTACACACACATACACACACACATACACACGTGTGCTGGTGAGAGGACTTTGAGCCTGTTGTTCTTTGAGCCACCTTCTTTCTGGCTCTTTAGGTATTATTTCATAATTTGATTAGAATCTGCTACAATATGTAGATAATAGATTGTTCTAATCAGTGATAAATTCATTCTTGAATTCCCAGACCAAGAATTCGAAAAACAAATGCTTTGGACGGCTCAACAGAAATCTCATGCCAGTGACTTTATGTTGTCCTGAATATTTGTTTTAAATCCACACCATAGATTATGGGTTTAACTTGACATAACCCCCTTCTGGCTAGTTGTTTTTTCAAAATGTTAGAAAACAAGATTAAGTTTTTCATTCAGGCCCTTCAGAATATTCCAGATGGACTCCAACTTGAGAATTAGTAAAAGTTCCCCTAGCAACCTAGGCAGAAGCCCTACTTCAAATATTTGTATATTTGACAGAGATTTCATGGGTCTTGGGTGCTGTTCAGCATTTTGTTTTCCAAATTAGGCCACAGAAAAGAATCCTGTGCTTCTGGCTATTTACAAAGAGATTTCCCTCCGTATAAATTCTAATACTGCAGCGTTAAAAACATTAGGCATCTCCCTCTAGCCAGGGCCTGAGGATTTGAAACATCCTACTCTGTTTTAAATTTGGTTACATTTCCTACCACGGGTAGTGACATCTCTTGGTAGAACCTTTTATAAATGTGCAGGAGTGAGAGTGAGAATTGTCCATCCCAGTCCAAACCCAGGGGACCTCCCTGTTCCCAAGGCAAACTCCCTTTGTTCACAGGGTTGCCGGTTCTTCTTTTCCTGTTTCTGTAGCACCTCTTGAATACCCTTGATCAATTAGGGCAGTGGTTTTCAACTTTTTTCTCTTATAGCTCACTTGAACTGATAGTTAAACTTCTATGGCACACTTAAATCATGTTGATCAAAACAAAGAGTAAAAAAAATAAAAATGTGCTTTGAACTT
>NW_003852608.1:1080621-1089270 GCF_000181295.1 Otolemur garnettii | reverse complement strand
TCTCACAGCACCCAAGTGTGCTGCTGCACTCAGGTTGAAAATCACTGGATTAGAGATTCCACTGGTTAAAACATACCTTGTAGTCTAGCAATTCCTGAAACTCTAAGTTGTACCATCACTCTATTTAGGCCAGGACAAATGAAAGCTTATCAAGGTTCCTTTTGAGGATACTTCCTTTGGCTTCAGGGCTCCTGGTGATCGGCCCTCTCTGAAATGTGGGCTTCCCAGGCCAGCAGCACAAGGCCCCGCCCCCACTAAGTGCCCAGGGTGCTTTCATCCTCTGCTCCAGGACTCCACGTGTTACCTCCAGCCCCAGGTTCTTTCCTCGGCTTTGTCCACACTGTCACCTACTTATTGGACATGTGATTTCACAGACCCAGCAGCCAAGCTTGAACATCTCTCTCAGGGGGCAGGAAAGGGTTTGGGGACCTGACTCCAGAGAGTAAGTCACTTCAGTACCCAAGTACAGAGACAAAGAAAATGAAAGAGAAGGAGGAAGGGGGAGGAGAAAGTAGGAGAAGGAGGCCAATAAGAAGAAAACACACCAACAAGAAAATTCTGGCAACATGAAAAGCCAGAACAGATCAACTCCCCACATACACACAGGATTACAAGGCAGCTACCACAGAGGATCCCGCCTATAAAGAAATTCTGGAAATGACAGAAAGGGAATTTAGAGTATGGATGGCAAAAGCGATGAGGGGAATTGAAAGGAAAGTGGACATCCAGACAGCCCAGGGACACCTCAAACTCCACAAACCCCAAACCAAACTCGTTATCTCAGCCCCACCACCAACATAATCATTCAGACTCTTTTTCCTTCTGTGGCATTCATGTGATTTGCAGGACAATGAGTGGCCCATTTTCCCCAGCGGGGAAACGGTGACATTTTTCCCTGAGCCTTTTTCTGCCTTTCTACCTGTGATAAATTGACCCCTAAATCAGGCAAATTCTGCCAAAGAAATTACCTCTGGTCTGATTTCTCTCTACTTCCCCTGCCCCTTTTTACGAGTGTAACTTACCTCACTCCTTTGTGTTTTATGAGGAGATTTGAGACTGGGTGGGGAATCTACATACACATTCAGGTCATCTTCTTAACCCACTCTTCCTAATTTTATCTCGGGAATGACTCCTGCTGCAGCATAAAGCGACAGAAATATAACACAAGCCACATGGGCAATTTTAATTGTTCTGGTAGCCACGTTATAGAAGGAAAAAGACATGGGTGAAATGAGACTTTAATTAGAATTTAAGACTGTATTAAAGCCAAAGCATGCGAAATATTAAAATTAAAATTTCAAACTATAATATTAAAAATGGTTATTAAGATATTTTCTGTTTCTTTTTCTTTGTTTGAAATCTCTAAAATCATGTGCTCTTTGCCGCCTGTAGCTAGTGGAGATTAAAGGATACACGTACAGGCTCAGATATAGGGAGAGAAGGGGATATATCAAGGTGCTGGCAATGAAAACAAAGAATCAATCCATGATCACCCCGAAAATATGAAGGAGAGAGCTTACAAGGCAGATGGAATCCAATTGAGTATAAAATCACATAAAAGTAAAACCACAGCCCAAAATGCACAGAAGAGAAAGGACCTTCAAGGGTAAAGAAAAAAACAAAAATCACAACCTCCTAAAGAAGCTCTGAGGCAGACTGGACAATAAAGGGCCCTGGGTCCAGGAGGGTAGGAAGTGTCACAGGGAAGGGGGGATAAAGTGGGGGGTGGCTAATGGTTGCAAAAATATAGTTGGATGGGTAGAATGATATTTGATAGCACAACAAGTTAGGGTATACTTTAAAATAACTAAAGCAGTGGAATTGGAAAGTTCCTAAGGCGAAGTAATCATAAATGCCTGAGGTGATGGATGCCCCAATTACTCAGACCTGATTAATTCACACGGCATCACATGTGCCCTATAAATACATACAACTACTATGTACCCATAATGATTAAAAATTTAAACATTAGAAAATATTTTAAAAATTAAAAACAAAGAAAGAGCCCTGGGGCAGGTATGTCAGTCAGAGCCAGGTAAGCTGAGCACCTCATCCTCATGTGTGCAGAAGCCCAAGAAGCTGCCGTACTTTCTTTCGAGCTGATGGCCCAAGAATACTTTTCTTAACAAAGGGAAAGCTCTTCTGCAGGATTTTCTAACAAGAAATAGGGTAAAACCTTGTCAGAAACGAAATAGGGCCTTTGAAGCTGGAGTTGGCCCCCAGCTTAAGGCTCTGAGTGCATATTCTGAAGCAGAAACTCTTCACAAGAGAGACCAAGGATGCTGTCTATGGTCCAGTTAAGAAAGATCTCTTCCACCACCCACCAAAGCAAGGCAAGTGTCCTTGATCCTGTTTTCCCCACATTTATAAAAGGCAGACACAAAAAAATCAGCATGCACTAAATTAATAGAAGCCAACAGCATTTCTTATTTGGATTGAGAAAATTAAGACTTCTATCTCATCCTTCAACACAAATAAGTATGAACAGACAACCACGTATCACCAGACTTTGAAAGAAAATAAACCCGTCTAGAAGAAGGATCAGATTCAATGAACAAGAAGTAACAAACCCCAAGGAAATATCAATAGAAAAAAGAAAGACAACCTTCAAATAAGCAAAGCAATAAAATAAATAATGATCCTCAAATAATTTTAAACTTTTAAGAAAAAGTAAGAATAAGCCACTCATTTTTAAGTTCCTGGGAGACACAGCTTATCTGTCCAAAGCAGAATGAATAGAGTTAAAGGAACAAATACTGCAGATGGATTCTCAAAATATCAGATGGATTCTCAAAATATTACATATAAACAAGCATAGGACTGGAAAGAATGAGAAATGTTAAGATACCTGGTAAACAGGAATGAAGGGACAGCCAAACCTTAACCATCTGAGAGAAGGTTCAGAACAAACGCTGGAGGAAAGAAAATACTGAGTAAAAGAAAAGATAATTCCCCTAAACTGAAGGGCATATTTTCAGAATATTTAGATATAAATAAACATGAATGTGTGTGATAAAAGGTTCCAGGCTGCAGGGAGAGGGGAACCCACATGACAGATGAGGAAAGGAGACGCAGGTAGAATCATGCATTTCCTCAGTGTTCAGTCCTACCCACCAGCCGCCGTCGATCAGTCCCCCCAAGTTGTATGAATATGAGTTTGTATCTAGCTCATATTCAGATTGAATGTGAAAAAACGAAGAGTGTTTTGGACAAAGTTTACCAGATGATGTCCTTTGTGAAAGAATAACTAGGGAATTTATTTCAGGAAAAGAATTCAAAAAAGAAGAGGATATAGGTATTACAAATGGGTAGCAAACAAAAAAATTCTTACCTCTAAGGACTAAATGCCAGATTGTACATATTTTTTTAAATATCAAAAAAATTCCCAGATCTTTTTGAAAATAAGTATTCTAGGGTATTCTCTTATTTCAGAAGGATCAAAGTGCGATATGTGACTTGTTAACACACAGCAGTAGGATCTTTCAGTGTAGTGGTTCCCAACCTTTTTGGCACCAGGGACCAGTGTCATAGAAAATGACTTTTTTTGCAGACCAGGAAGGTGGAGGGGAGATGGTGGCAGGGTGATTCAAGCACATTACATTGATTGTGTACTTTATTTCTATTATTATTACATTGTGATATGCTGTGTAATGAAATAATTGTATAATCGTCATAATACAATCACCAGGCAGTAGATTCTCATAAGGAGCACAACCTCGATAGAGGGCATGCACCGTAGGTATTGGGGTTCTCGCTCTATGAGAATCTAATGCCTCCGCTGATCTGCAAGGAGGTGGAGCTCAGGTGGTGCTGTGGGCTGTGGGCAGCGGCTGTAAATACAGATGAAGCTTTGTTTACCCATCATTCATTTCCTGTTGTGCAGCCTATTACTAACAACCCCTGACCAGTGCCGATCTGCAGCCTGGGATTTGGGACAGTGGTTTTATTGTATGTAACTCAGAGTTACAAGAATCTGACCAATTACATTCCAGTCCTACATCCAGTGCTCCCTGAGCTTGAGGAACCAAGGCCACTACCCTGCACCCTGCTTTAGAAGACCTTGCTATGGCTTTCCTCACAGGACGTGATGAGTCTGCAGAGTTCCCCCAATCCTGCTGCCCCTTGCCCCACCCGTGGGCCATGCTCCAGGTACCTCAAATGGTAGAATTCCCAGTCAAATGGCCCCCAGCCCACTTCCCAGCCTGCACACTTCTTCCCCGAATCTGCTCTCCCATGGCCAGTCCGACATGAGCGTGTGCATGCCTTGGCAGGAAGGCTGGCCGGGAACAGGAAGATAGGGGCCACTCATGGTACAGGGCGAATCCAGATGGGAAAGAGAAGAGAGTGAGGCTGTGGCTGGAGCCCTTTCATTCGTCTTCTGGTCCTGTCAGGGACTGACCTGCCTTTGGCTGTGACAAAGCAAGAAAAGCAAGGAGGGAAGAGAGAATTCAGTAGAGAAAGAAGCTGGGTGGCAAGTTGGCGTGAGAACAGACATGCGATTGGAGGAGGAAGCAGCAGAGGCTCCTAGAGAAAGTACTGGGAGTTTTCTGGGATATCAGAAACCCCAGTTAAAAGTGGCCTAAACAACCACAAAAATAGTGTCCTAAGCGACATGGGTATTGTTGGGGGAAAGAGGCCTCAGAGTGGGTATTTATTGTGGTGTAGAGAGGCCTCTCAGCAGCAGGTGAGACATCCTCCCTAACCCAGCTCCTCCATCTTTCCTCTCCGGGTCTGACTTTAGTTAGCAGCTTGGTCTCTGTGGCCTGTCCTCCCGTAGTTCTATAATGCCCATAGACCACAATGTCCAGAGCAGGAAAGAACAAGCCTGTCCTATTCCTTTTTCCAAAGTAAGAAAAGCTCCTAGAAGCTTCCTCCTGCTCCGAGGTCTCACTCACCAGACCCAATCACTCCCAGAGGAAGTGGCTTTCCCTTTTGTCAGGACTGACCAGGTCAGTTGTGACCCTGGCAAAGCTAGCCAGCCAACCCCAAACAAAGGCCACCTGGACACTGAACTGGATCAGGGCCCTGCCAGCTAATGAGGGGGGCTTGACTGTGTGGAGCCAGCACCTGCAGGAGCAAGGCTGAAGTGCCGAGGACAGAACGCAGTGCAGTGGTCCCCAAAGTGTGGTCCCCAGACCGGCAGCATCAGCCCCATATGGGAACTTACTAGAAAGACTCTCTGGCTTCACCCCATCTCTGGTATCAGACACTCTGGGGTTGAGAAGCTCTCCCCAGAGCCCCCTTGGGGGTTACAGTAAGAGGAGTCAGCCTGAAGCAGCAAGGGGAGGCCCAGCAGGCAGCCGAGAAAGCAGCCTGCACGGGAGGGAGAGTCCTGGGCAGCCTCAAACTCAGTGAAAGGCCCTGAGTTTTATTTAAAGAGCTCATCCGGGATGGGAAATTGAGAAATGAAACTTAAAGTGGTTGCAATTCAAGTGAATGGTTTTCAAGGGAGGTCTGTGCATGTTTCAACAGCAGAGAAAAAGAATCCATTGGAAAGTTTTAGACACTGGAAATAAAGTAGGACTCAGGGGAGACGTTTCCTGAGGCGTGTGAGGGGAGCTATTGGAGCCTCACTCTCCAGTACAGTAACTGTCTGTCACGTGTGGCTCCTGTGAGTTGAAACGTGCTTGGTGCACAAGGCACACCGTATCCCAAGCCTCAGTACAGAAAGAAAGGTTATTAAAATAACTTATTAATAATTTTATATTGATTACATGCTGAAATAATAACACTTTTTGATACACATAGTTAAATAAAATGTATCATTAATGTTAATTTCACCTCTCTTTCTTTTTATAATGTAACTACTAGAAAATTTTCAATTACCTGCGTGGTTCACATTATGTTTCTGGTGGAGCACTGTGGTCTCGACCATGAGCAAGTCTAATAGGTTTGGAAAAAAACTGAGAATAAAGGAAAGTTTAGACATTCCAGGTAAAAATAACAGCCTAAGGACAACACCATATACAATTGCTTAAAGAGTCTTCTCATGTTAAAATTGCATCTTAACATATTAAGTAGAAAATGTTTCTGCTCCTGGTAGGCGGAATCAGGGAGGACGTGTGATTTTAAAGATGCAGAAGTTAGTTGTGAAGGAGGACTGGCTTCTGATTCAAAACAGACAAGGAAGAGATGTATTCTTTTTGTTGTTGTTGTTGTTTTGAGTCAGTCATTGTTGTTTAGCTGGCCTGGGCCGGGTTCAAACCCACCACCCTCGGTGTATGTGGCTGGCACCATAACCACTGTGCTACAGGTGCTGAGCCAAAAGATATATTACTTATTGAGAAGATAATTCAGTGCTAAACGTTCATCTGTGTTTGAAAGAAGTCTTCATAAGGTTGAAGATAAACTATTGGTGGGTGGAAGAAGAAAAATGGCCCACCCAGTACCATCCTGTGCCTTTTTTGTTTCACGCTGGAAAGGGGAAAGGTCAAGGTCTCAGAATAAGATGTGGGAAAGTCTTCCTCCTGGTATCATAGGCAGGGTGTTTCAGAACTGCATCTGAGCACAGGGCTGGCTGGGGAAGAATCTGGTACCGAGACTAAACGAATAGGTGGAGGGTGCTCACGGGGGCCTTTAGATACTTGGAGAAGCTGGCCCTCAGAAATCCCTCTCAGCGCCTGCAGGCAACGCAGGTGAGAGAAATGGTGCTCCCAGATTCTCACGTACTGCAGAACCTGCCACACAGCTGCTTTCCTTAGGCCTTGTGTTTCTCAGACTGTGGACTCTCCCAGTTGCCCTTTATGAATCTACTCATGTTCACAGCCAGTCTAAGGACTTGACTCGGCCAGAAGACTTCTTGTCATACTGTCATGTTTCTTTGCTGCTCTCATTCTATTCTCTCTACACAACAGTATTGAAGACCCAGCCACAGTGGATTTGTGGACCCATCCCCAATCCTGCCTCATTTCCCTACTCATGCATACGTAAGTTCAGACAATTAAATTTGCAGACTCTTCCCCTAGAAAAAGTGCCACATATGACGTCATTACTGAATATCACCACGGTCTCCTTGGAAGTACTCCCCTTGGGAAGCTATGCACCAAGGCCAGTGCCCAGTACACCCTTCAAAGAAACTTTGGAGCTCTTTTTCTGGAATGGCCATCAGAGCTATTGTGTGTTGCGTGTACAACACACAAAACAACAATAATGAATACCACTCAGCAAGACACCACCACCTGTCAACACCAACCCAGCTGTGAGACACTGACATTCTAACGTCATGAAACCTGAGCAAGTTGTTCTTACAGTGCTGCCAATGTAAGCTCACAGTGGCAAGTTTGTGAACTTAATTGTCAGATGACAGCTCTGATGGCCATTCCAGAAAGAGTTCCAAAATTGCTTTGAAAGGTGGACTAGGTGCTGGCATCAGTGCACAGCTTCCCAAGGGGAGGACTTCAAAGGTGACCCTCATGATATTCATCAGTGGGGTATATAGCACTTTTTCTAGGAAGAGTTCAAGAACTTAATGGTCAGACCTCTGTATTTAAGTCCCAGCCTAAAAAGGAGACAGTCTACAGGGTCCTGTTTCTTTTACCCACTTATGCACACATAAGCACTTCTTTCTTATTGTGTTTATTATTTTAAAAATAGAGAATGGCAAAGAATGTAAAAATGATCCCACTAGAGAATGTACCTCTATCAAATACACGCATTCAGATTCCCATTCTGGGTTCTCTATAATCCGATATGAGACATGAATGACTAAGATAGGAAGAAAGAAATTCCTTTACCTTCTGTGAACTACAGATTTGAGTGCTTTGCTTACAATAGCAAAAGCTTTTAACCATCAGAGATTTAAACATTTTCTTTTGGACATGATGCCTAAAATAATTTTTAAGCAGAAAATCCTAAATATTTTTTTCAAAGTTAATGTGAAAAATAGAAAGGAATTAACAAATTGGTAAAAGTTTCAAAAAATATCTAAGACACAGATAAAAGTGACCTGGCTAATCAGTCAGTTAGAATATAAATGCCTTCCCCTTAATGTAAATACATTAATTTCCAATTTCTGCTATAACAAATCACGACAAACTTGGCGGCTTACACCAACACAGATTTATTATATTATCCTACAGTTCTGGAGGTCTGAAGTCCAAAATGGGTTTCACTGGGCTACAGTCAGCTGTCGGCAGGGCTGTGTTCCCTTTGGAGGCTCCCGGGAATCCTTTCCTGGCCTTTTGGGGCTGCTAGAGGCCACCTGCCTTCCTTGGCTCGTGGCCCCTTCCTCCATCCTTAGCATCTCCACATCAGTGTCGTCTTCCTCTTTCCCTAGCAGGGACCTTTATGGCTACGCTAGACTCATGAGGATAGTCCAGAATAATCTCCCCACTTGGGGATCTTTAACTTAATCCCTGCTCTAAAGTCTCTTTTGCCATGTGAGATAAATATTCACAGGTTCATGGACATCTTGGCGAACGTTATTTTGCTTATCACAATTTCACTTCCTGGAGATGAAGTGAGTAAATAACAAACATTAAAGGAATTCTTTTTTAGTGAAACACCTTTACTTCATCTTTACACTTGATGACTTCCAGATTTAAGGACAGATCTTCTCATTTGCATTGCTTCTGTGAGAAATCTGCTTTTTTTTTCTTTTTAGACAGAGTTAATTTGTCGCCCTCGGTAGAGTGCTGTAGCATCACAGCT
>NW_003852608.1:1028128-1080601 GCF_000181295.1 Otolemur garnettii | reverse complement strand
AGGAAGCATGCTCAAAAATTTGAAGTGAAGCAATTTTTTAAGATAATTAATTTTTTAAAGACTTAGCTTATTTTCAGTGTTGCATATATGGTTTAAAATTAATGGAGCTGGGGATGGCCTTCAGTCTTCCAGCTCCAGGACATAACATAGTCTAACACTAGTAGGAACTCAGGAAAATTTACAGAGAGTCTTTTCATGCTTAAAAGGCGAATGACCCTAGACACTGAAATGATGCCATGTAGCAAGCTGTCCTGAACAGTTTAAAGAGTCCACATGTTTAATTACTTATTATGAACTCTCTCCTCATTGTAGTTTTATTCCACTGCTTCTGATTCTGAGGCAATAATGATGGACTGTCATTTTTGACAATTCTCATATGCTTATTTCATCTATGCTTTTGGCATATTTTTCCTCAATGTCAGACATTTGGAGTCATTAGGCTTCTTGGTTGATGTGTAGTTTTCATCACATTTCAGCCACTGTTTCTTCCATGTCCCCTTCAGGGACTGCAGTCACACATATATTCAGCTGCTTAACATTGTCCCACAGCCCACCAGTACTTTTTTGTTTATTTTTGAGGAATTCCTTTCTCTCTGTGTTTCTCTTTGTAAAGTTTTTATTTCTGTCTTCACATTCACTAACTTTCCTTCTGCCGTGTCTCATCTGCCGTTGATGGTGCCGGTGTATTTATCACCTCACGCATAGTAAATTTCTCTCTAGACGTTCCCCTTGGGTCTCTTCTTTTATGTCTCTATGAATCTACCTAATTTTTTGATTGGTAGGCAGACATTATGAATTTTACTTTGTTGGGCCCTGGATGTTCTGTATTCCTTCGTGATCATGTAGCTCCCCTGCCAGGGAGATACTTTATATTTCTGTCAATATTCTTGAACCTTGTTCTGATACAGTTAAGGTAATTGGAAAAAACTTGACTTTTTGAAGGATGCCCATCATAAGAGTAGTTATTCCTCATTTAATGGAAACAACATGTCCTTGAGCACTCTACTATCATGAATTCTGAGTTTGTGTAGTGTGCCATTGTAGCTCACAGCAACCTGAAACTCCTGGGCTCACACTATCCTCTTGCTCAGCCGCCCCGGCATGCCACCAAACACTGTTCTCTGATCTTCTCTAATGCCTTTTCTGTCCCCCACCTCAACTTGGGTGGTTTCTTTAGTTGCTTGTGCTGGTTAGACTCCGCAAACCTCTGGGCAGCTGCCTTCTCTTTGGGGCTCTGTCCTGAGACCTCCGGCTGCCTTCATCTCCATGCACTCTCAACTGTGTCTGCTGAACTCATGGAGGCTGCTGGGCTTTGCCTGGATCTTGTCTCCCGGCACCAAAGCCTGGCAGCTCTCTGGAGTGAGCTTTCTGCAGTCAGCCTTGCCTTGTTTGGTTCTGTCTGGTGTGGATTACCATCCTTCATCACCTGGATGGCCACTGCTTGAAAAAGAGTCATCACATATATTTTGTGTGGCAGTCTTGGTTGTTTCCAGCAAGAGGTAAATCTGTCCCCTTGTGACATATTCTTGGGCAGAGATGCGTCCTCCCTTCAGCCATTTATAGATCTTTGGAGAAGTTCCTAGTCTTGTATTTATCGCATCTTTAAAGGCTCCTTCAATGTTTCTTACAGACAATTCTGAGAATTTCCATTTATCTGAACACATCGCTGTGGCACTAGCGATAAGTCAAATAACTTTTCCTTTAAACCAGTGTGACTGAAACTTCCTGGTGTAAAATAGTTTTCTTATTCTACTTACTTGTAAAAACATTATTAAGCCTTCACTGAAGTACGTTCCCTGTTTGATCTTTCACTCATCCTATTACTTGTCTTCAAATGTGTCAATTAAAGTAAAATCTGTTCTCACCACTTAACATCAAAAATTCTGTTTTGGCAGTTTCATTTCAGAAGATTCTGAAATCCCTACTGGGCCTTTTATTTTTGTCCCTCGAGTGACATCCTATGAACGTGATTCTAATTTACCATGAAATAAGAAATGCTGTTAAGATAGTATCTTCTTTAGGACGATAGCTTTATTTTAAGAAGTGTTTGATCTCTTAATTCTTGAAGTCTGTATCTTTTCTGCATTTGACCATTTTGTTCCTTAAAATAAAAATACCTGCTAATATGTGAATGATAAACAAAATTTTTATGTGGGAAAAAAATGAACAAATGTCAACATTTACCTAGTATGAAGGCAAAAGATGAAATGTTTTCTTATAACAGTAATGTTAAAGATAGTTTTTCTCCCTCAGTACAATCTGATGGTGATGGAGATGGACAGGTCCAAGCAAAAGGCTTTGGATGGAACAAATTCATCCAAGCCACAGACTCTCTTCAGCGTTTTTTCCCCCATCTTACTAGACCCAAGTTTAGAGATGACATAAAAGGTTAGTGTGTATTTCTATACTGGTTGAAACATCAGATACCTCTCCATCATTTAAGCATCAGTATTTCTATGGTTAAAATAATTACATTTGGAAAGTACAGAGCAAGACATTGGAGCGTACCATTTCAGAAGCTAAGGAAGCATGCTCAAAAATTTGAAGTGAAGCAATTTTTTAAGATAATTAATTTTTTAAAGACTTAGCTTATTTTCAGTGTTGCATATATGGTTTACAATTAATGGAGCTGGGGATGGCCTTCAGTCTTCCAGCTCCAGGACATAACATAGTCTAATACTAGGAGGAACTCAGGAAAATTTACAGAGAGTCTTTTCATGCTTAAAAGGCGAATGGCCCTGGACACTGAAATGATGCCATGTAGCAATCTGTCCTGAACAGTTTAAAGACAGTCCACATGTTTAATTACTTATTATGAACTCTCTCCTGATTGTAGTTTTATTCCACTGCTTCTGATTCTGAGGCAATAATGATGGACTGTCATTTTTGACAATTCTCATATGCTTATTTCATCCAATAGTCATTTTTGTTTATGCAAGACAATCTCATTGAAGCCTGATAAATGACTTTATGTTTGGTTAAATAATTAATACTTAATGTATCCTCTTTTCTGCAAATGATTCCATTGTTTTTGTTCCTATCCTCAGCATGCCTTTTTGTGTCACCTCTCAGCTCATGGCTGGAACACAGGGCCGGGCAGGCTGAGGCTACAGCTTTGTAATGGTCCACCAGTTCACTCCAGGGAATATCAACTCATTGCAGTGGTCAGAGGCCCCCCGTCATCTCCATTCATGTACCTGGTTTATGCACATCGCAAGGGGCAGTGGCCAATGATGTGAAGTTAAAACAGCCTTTTTCTTCAGTGGGAAACCACACTCCACTGGTGTAGGGTGGGTCACAACAGGCCAGAGCACCATTATATGATATATCATGGTAAAGAGTTAAGGAGATTAGAGCAAACTTCCTTGATATATTGTCCTCTGGGGCATTAAATAATAAAAGCAGTAAAAAAAAAAAAAAAATCATCCATCAGGATGGAAAATGTTTTTTCCCCCCTAGGTATGATCTGAGTCATGCTAATTTGACTTCAGTCAAATGCTCCCACGCCCACGTGGCTATGGAATCTATCTTCTAAACTGACTAATTGGTAACAACAGAATGTTGGTAACTATCTCTTCATTATAGCAGTTTCTCTATGTTTTTCTACCATCCTCCATTTTTCATAAAATGTCTCATAAATTCTAATAACCTTAATCTTGAAGAAAAGCAACACTCAGTTAATTGGCCAATTCTTTCTTCTCTGTAAACCAGAGCTTTTGAAATTACACAAGCTTTTAGTGGCTACATTTGAAATTAAATTCATTTAGAGAGGTGAACCAAACGATCAATAAATAAATACATAAAAGAAAAAGAAAATGAAGAACAAGTACACCATTTTCAAATTACTCTGACAGGTATTCTCCAAAAGTTTTCTAAGTAATTTATTCATTAAAAGACATTTTTACTAAAATTTTACACCATCAATTTAAGAATTAGACAATAAAAATGTAAGTACCTTAGATGTTTGCTTCTGTATGTAAGAATTAGAAAATGCTAACCTAAGGGTATTTTTCGATGATTTCTTCCCCAGAAATATTCCTATGTGTCTGTATATGTGTGTAATGTGATGTTAGTATTAAAAATGCAAAACCTCTACAAAATCACCATTGGTCAGACTTTAATTTGCCCATTTTGTTCTGAGTAGAGTGTTAATACTCGAATAAGCACTAGATAAATGGCATTAGTCTTACAGCAGCCAGGGCACATGGAGGAACTAAATGAGTTTTCTGCAGTTGTTTTCTAGGGTCTGCCAACCCCAAAACACATGACTTTTTTTTTCCCTCTGCAGAGAAAATTCACTATATTTTTCCAAGACTTCTAAGTCCATTTGCATACAAATAAATTGTAAGAAGAAGTTTATTTGCTGATCATTGTTTGAATCTTGGAATTCCCCATAGATGATACTGTTATAAAATGCTAACCCACCATTAACATTATGGTAAAAATGAGTCATTTTTGAATCTTTATTAATACTTGAACGAATATATAAATGAATCAGCACTAACAATTGAAAATTCCTTTTCAAATGTGAAGGGCAGATAAGGTAACTTCTCACCTGAATGATGAGCTGCCTTCCTGTGCTGCTGTTCAAAGGACACTTATTCACCTTTTCTTCCAAGTTTAGACTCCTCTCCAATCTTTTCAGTCCTCGAGCTTGGACTGACTGTCAGCCGCTGTAGATCATTATAGATCATGCACATTGACACATACGCTTTTCTTTTAAATTGTTGACCTATCAAAAGTCCCTTTCAATTTCACTGTAACACAGCAGTTGGAAAACACAGTGAACAAACTGTCCCTTTGGAGGGCTGTTAAGGATCAGATCATCTTTGCCAGGTGAGTTTGCCTCAGGCCAGAGTAAATGGGAACAGAATTCAGAAGAGCCAGGAGAGCCTCAGCAGAAAGAATCAGGGCTTCCTCTCACAGCTACCATCTCCTCCCAAAATTGAGAAGTCCTTGTGCCTTCCCCTTCATTCACTCACTCATTCGACTGCTTTGCATGGAGTTTTATTATGTGATATTCCCTGGGAAAATAACCATCATTAGAAACAGTCCTTGCCCTCGCTGAGTTTACTGTGCAGTAAGAAAGATAGATGCTAATCAGAAAAAATATATATATGTATATACAGTATTGTATATATATGTACATGTACTTCTCAGGCTAGGCCTGGTACTGGAATATTCTGTTGTACCAGAGGGGATGTGATTCCATGAAAAGGTGCCAGTCAACCCAAGATTTAAAGGATGAGAAGAGTTAACTAGGCAGGAAAGAGAGCATGTTCAGGAAGAAGTAAATATGTGGGAACTTGTCCCTTAACTTGGAACCCACAAAAATGGTGACATGACTCCCTCCAAATGATGAAATATTAATATTAGCTTCTGCCTCTTTTTTTGAAGTTTCTGTGATAATTAACCAATCATATAAGGTTTTCAGGGGTACTCAAGCCATTATTTTTAAATGCTCAGTCTAATAGGCAAAGTGCCTTGATCAGCTTGTTCTGGAACGTGGGGATACTTATTTGATAGTATAAAAAATCTTTGAGTAACCGAATTCACTTCTCACTGTGCCTTCCGATCTCAGATACTATTGCAGGACTTTGCATCTATTCTAATGTTTTTCTCAGCATCTACCATCTGTGTTTAAGGATTCACATGAATGAATTTGTTTTCCTTAAAGAAACAAAATATTGTGTGAAATATAAACTGTGTAGACAGGTGCTCTTCAATAAGATACATTTATGCTGGCATTTAGTGTAACTATTACTAACACCTCACCTCTGTTATAAATGATTTTCTTCGAAAGATAGAAAATAACAGATTTTTTGAGAACAGAAAATGAACTAGTATTTGTGCCAAATGTTTTGTTTATGAGATAGTAAATACAGACAATTACATATTATATTAAGTCAACCCCATGCAACCAGTTCAATCCTACATAATGCAGAGATGATGTTGTCTGTCCTCTGATAGAAAAACAGTGTTGTGACCACTGAAATACTCTATAGTAAGCTGATGGGGATATAACAGCCACAGTCCTGAGAGGAAAACGGAACCCATGTCACATGATTTAAAGGAGGGAATTTAATATAGGGAATTGGTTACAAAGGTGGTGGGAAGAGGTAGAAAACAGACTTCAGCAGCAGGAAGCCAGTACCACCTAGGGCTACATTGTGGACATAGGGAAAAGGTATATGACCAGAACATAAGGCCTATAATTGGTCCTGAGACCACTGACACAGGTCTGGAGCTACAAAGAGGTGAAGCCATTCGACGCAGAGAGCAGAAGGAATCCCCCGGCAGCTCCCTCACTCCCACTTTCCAGATTTCCACCAGGCCTCCCAGTGACTCAACCTAACTGAAGCCGATTCTAAGGGAGGCTGGGAAATGCCATTTGCAGCCAGCCCTGTGATGCAGAACAAGCCTGAGAGGCCAAGAAAGAAATCTCAGAGGGCCTGGGGATGTGGCTCATACCTGTAATCCCAGCACCCTGGGCCAAAGGAGGTGAGTTGCTTGAGCTCAAGAGTTGGAGACTAACCTGAGCAAGAGCAAGACCCTATCTCTACTAATAATAGAAAAACTAGCCAGGTGTAGTGGCAGGCACCTGGAGTCCCAACTACTCGGGCACCTGAGGCAAGAGGATCACTTATGACACCATGGCACTCTACTGAGGGCAAAAAAGTGAGACTGTCTCCAAAAAAAAGAGGAAATCTGAGAGCAAAGAGACAGACACAGCACCGAGACAGAACCCTGTCGCTGAATGGTAGGTGTATGAGGACACAGGGCTCTGGTGTTACTGGGGCTCCTTTTTCTTCACCTTTCCTTCTTATCAATCTCCTTTGTAGAAGCCATTAGCAACCATTCTTTTCTGAATGTGTTATTTTTCCCTTCTAGACTTCCCCCATTGTAAGCACTGATGCTTGGCTCTTACCCCATAGAGGTGACACCTTAGGTCCGTGTACTACAGTGCTAGAGAAAGCCAGGCTGCAGGAGAGAAGACAGCCACATACTAAAGGGTTCTGTGGAACCGAACAGCAGTGGACAATTCTTCCCCTTTGCCTGGATTTTCAATAGTGGAAAAAGAAAAGGGAAACTTGGCATTTAATGAACGGAGTGGCTGGCAGGGTGTTAGGCTCATTAAGCCCTTACCTTCTCCCACACCATTCACAGCAAGAAAAGGTCTGGGTCAGACATCCACATGCAGTTGCCATCAGCTGAGGATCCTGACCCAGGAAAGATCTCCAGCTTCTCCATCGCCAAACACTGGAAGGTTCTCGCCAAGCCTTGATTGATCACTCTTCCATTCAACTCTTCTGTATTCCTAACCAGACCTCCGCAGGCCTGACCTGTGGGATTACTCCTTGTTCCCTGAGGCTGCCATTTAGGGTATGTGAACTCCATTTACCTTTTGCTTTGTGCTCCAGTCCCAGCTCTCCCTCACTTCTCCCACTCTAGTTCCTGGGATGGATGCATCCACCTGGATCACCACTATTTGGAACAGAAACAAGGTACATCAGATATCTTAACTCACTTAACAATTAGAAACTCATTTGCCTTTGAGACCCTAAATATCCTGGATTCTCCTATTAACATTAAAACATCTCTGAGATCATGGCATATTGAGGAAGCACTTTCAAATTTAATGCTATATTTTCCAACCTGTGAGATTAGCTAAGAAGGATACAGGACAAGGTTCTCTCTGGCAGAGGAGTGTGGCCAAATGAGCTCATAAGAGGTGATGAAATTGGAGGGGTCCCCTCAAACCTCAAAGTGTGAAGAGGCACGTGGAGTATTTTTAATGTCTTATGGAAGTCAATGAGCATTTCCTTTAATGTATGTATACGTATACTATACATATAATGTACTATACATATACATAGAGATCAACTCAACAGAGCTGATCTGACTGAGAAGAACTAGGTGGTTGACATCCAGAGTGCAAGATAACAAGAGCAGGGCCTGTCTGAAACAAGAGGACAATGGGTCGATTGAAACAGCACACAGAGTCAAAGACTTAGGGGACAGGGAAAGATAGCCATCTACCATCTCAGAAGAGGTCAGCCAGGCAGGGCTGGGAGCACAGCCTAGAGTCGGAGCCAGGACCAGACAGGCCTAGTTTGTGATCAGGGTAACTTAAGGGACTCGACATTGGCAGAAATTGGAAGTGTGTTTGGCTCGGTGCTTTGAACACATAAGGGAGTTGTGAGATTTCTCTGTAGAATCAACCCCCTGAAATGATCTCAGATTGCAACAAACACTAGTCTGTACCCAACCCAATGTGTGCAGGTGGAATGCAGAGGTCGTGTTGGAAAAAAAAAAAAATGGCAGTATCTTTAATGTTGAAGAATCATCCTGAGAATAAAACCAGGAGCTTTATCCCATTCATCATGTACAGCTTCCCCACAAAACATCAAAAACTTAGTGGAAAAGCCCACAAATGTATCTTCAAATTAAAGCAGTCAGATCTAAAAGGATCGTGTCAGGGTTTAAATGAAATGAGATGAATGTAATTCATTAGCATTTTTCTTTCAATCAAAATTCGGTGTTAATTTTAGCAATGATTCAGATCATCTCTGGCATCCTTTATTAGCAACAAGGCAGAACCTTCAATTATGAATAACCTTGGTACCACAAAGAAAATGATAGGACTCTTTCAGAAAGGTTTTTATTACTTAGAGAGCAAATTATTTTAATACTTGATAGTTTTATTCCATAGAGGAAATACTTTGCTCTAAAGATTGGGATTATTTTTTGTCTGTTTGTTTTAGATTTGGTAAATTCTCAGAAAATTTCCTCTACTAATATACTGATGTAAAGAATTGAACTAAATAATAAAGCATATAAATAATTGATCAAATCTATTTTTATTTGGCTTGGAAAATGATAATTTCTTAATGTTTGACTTGAAATGTAAGATGGTGATTTTAACTGATCTTCTAAGGAAACCATACCATTGTCTCATTAGTGGAGGCCCTAAACTGAGCTGGTCTAATAATTATTGTGAACTGTGGTGAGCAAATGAGTCTCCGCACTTCACACCTATGCAACACACTGTCAGACTGGGCTTCCAGGGATCAGGGGAAATCCACCCTCTCGCCATCCCACTGACCACAGAAGAGGAGAGTAATGTGGGTCTGACGGCAGAAGCGCATTGCTTTTTCTTCTTTTAAAGTTAGTTTTAAACCAAGAGATTCAAAGTAAAAACAAGGGAATAACATACCCTAAGTCATAAAATCTCTTGTTGGACATATGTTGGTATTAAGTATACATACTGTAGCTTTTTGCCAAAAATAAAACCCACTAGCGGGCATTATTAAGATTCGTTTTGGTAATCAGTTTCTTAGAACATGAGGTTCTAAGAGTATCATCCTAAGTCTTGTCTTATCTAATAATTCTCATCAACAGAGATCCTGAATATCATCTGTTGTGTAAAATTATCCTAAGCATCTATTGTAAGAGCATATGTTAATGTTGTGTTAATATTTTCATTGTAGTTGAAGGAGGCACCATTATTTGAAACCATTGCTTTCAAAACTCTTTAAAGCATATTAACTCCTAAAATTCTGTAAGATGCTCTTGTCTTTGTTTATATAAAAGAGAAAATTTTTCAAGACTTCTTGTTTTGTTTTTTTTTTCTCTTTGAAGATTTACCTTGACATTTACTTTCACTTGATTTTTGTAGGGAGCTTGGAGGAATAGGGTTTTGCACTGTCACCCAGGCTGGAGTGCAGTGGTACAATCAAATCCTGGGCTCAACCAATCCTGCCTCAGCCTCCCATGTATATAAGACTATAGATGTATACCACCACACCTCACTAATTTTTAAAATTGTTTTTTGTAGAGACAGGCTCTCACTGTATTGCCCAGGCTGGTCTCTGACTCGTGGCCTCCAGCGATCCTCCTACCTCAACCTCCCAGAGTGCTGGGATTATAAGCACAAGCCAGTGCACTTGGGCTGACCAGATTTTATCTCTGTGTGAATGTTAGAACCAACCATACTACTCAGTAATGTTCACAAGCCTTGCAGTCTACTCCAGACAACCCATGAAATATGGAAACATCAAAGAGCAGTGTTTGCTTGTCCCTTCACATTTGCTTCTGTCTTATAAGGCAGCTCATATTTGCCTGGGGAGTCCTATTTTCTTGCTAAAGCAAACTGTTAGGTATAGTGAGAGATGCTCTCATAGGTAATGTCAATCAACTTACAAACCAAGCACTACTCTAAGGATTTAACATCTATTAACTTTTAATCCTCACATTAAACTGATGATGTAAATATTATCATTATTCTCATTTTAAATATAAGAACAGTGAAGGCCCAGAGAGGTTAGGTAAAAGCATGTGGGATTCAAACCCAACCTGTCTGACCCAAAGCCTGGCTGTCTATGGCCAGTCCTCAGCCTAGAGGTAAGGAAATTAAAAGATTTTTGAAAAGAAAAAATTAATATGGTAAACAACCACCTAATTGTCTACATAAGCAACCAAGCTCAGTGGTTATGTTAACAAAAGAGCTGCACCTGCGCTTTCCACCAAGGGTAGGATGGGTGAGTTCCGGCCCACCATGCGTCTGCAGGTTTGCTGGATTGCTCAGTTTTTAGGTGTGATCTTCCATGCACCCCACAGGCACAGCAAAGGCGCTCTTAACAAACCCGTGATTCTCAATGTCTTCCTACCTTCACAACATTCTGAGGGAAAATACATTTTCTTTAATCCCAGTGTTCATTGCAGGCAGTAATTCTTTCTCTTTTTTGAAACAGTCTCACTATGTCACCTTCAGTAGAGTGTCGTGGCATCACAGCTCATAGCAATCTCAAACTCATGGGCTTAAGCGATTCTCTTGCCTCATCCTCCCAGTAGCTGGGACTACAGGTGCCTGACACAATGCCCGGCTATTTTTTGTCACAGTCGTCATTATTGTTTAGCTGGCCTGGGCCAGATTCGAGCCCGCCAGCCTTGGTGCATGTGGCTGATGTCGTGACCACTGACTATGGGTGCCGAGCCAAGCAGGCAGTAATTCTTACAGGGACAATGAGCATGGTTCCTAGAGGAGGTGTCAGTCTTAAGGGGCCTTGGCCCCAACTCACACTTTCAGTAGGAAGTTGGCTGGGACAGCCAAGAGTCACAATTACAAATAATCTGTTTTTCAGAGTAACTAAAGTCACTTTGCCCTTGTACTGTGCTTGCATCTTAAGGGGTACTGAGCTGGAAGGGTGGAATTTTCCATCTTGGCCCATCACCACCCACCCCCATGCACACACAGGGTATAAAAGTGATGAAACATGCATGAGAGACATGATGTCCCAGGGCTGACGTAATGAAGTACCACAGACTGGTGGCTCAAAACAACAGGATTTGCATCTAATTGTCAAGCTCTCGTGGCTGGATTTGAGATGAAGGTGTCCTTCTGAGGCTTCTCTTCTTAGGCTGACAGGTGGCCGTGCTCTCCTCCCTGCATCCTCCCTTGGTCTTCCCTCTGTGTCTGTGCCGGTCATGCTGGGTTAGAGCCCACCAGTGGACCTCACTGTAAGCGCATTACCTCTTTAAATGCCTTATCTCCAAACACTGCACAGTCACATTCCAAGGTACAGGAGGTTAGTAATTCAAAGTACAAATCTGGGAAGGACACAAACCTAAGGAAGCTAGTGGGCCTCAGTTTCCAGAAGTCAAGATTTATTGAGAGCCTTCAGTGAGTGCCCTGCACCTTACATGTGTGTTCCCACTGGAGCCAGGACTGGGGTCCTGTGGATGTAAGAGACACACATACAATTTGAGAACATCGTACAGCATCGCTTTCTTATATTAGCAAGTAGTTGGAATCATTTGGAAGGAAAGAGACTGGAATGGAGGCTATTTTGTTTGAATGTGGGTTTATTTTCATGCCACTCATTTCCAGGTATGGTTTGCCATCTCTGCGTTATCTCCCATTTCCAATGGTTGACCAGTTCTACTGATTTGCAAATTCACAAAGGGAGTAATCCTATTTTGGGTCCAGACCATTTCCTGGCAGCGATGTTCTTTTCCCCATGCCAGGAAAAAAATATATATATCTTTCACAGCAGATAATACTTCATCTTTGTAGTTTATCACCTGTAAAACCTTCACATGAATAAGTTCTTTGATGATGCCAAAATCAAAACTGTCCTTCCTAAATAAGTCGGTGAAGCCCAGCAATCTGCGAAGCCAAACTTCCAAACATCCAAGTGAAGTTCGTTGTTCCTTTTTTCCTTCCTCCTTTCAAAAATATATATTTGTCCATTTAATCTCTTTGATCCTTGAAAATGACGGAGGCACAGAGATTTGGAAAGAGAAGACGATAAGACTGGGTGAAATTTAAGACAGAAGAGGGATGTCAGGGAGCTAAGTCACCAGAAAGGAGATGGAAAGGAAAATCTGCACGGAGAGCTGGGAGGCAATGGTGACCGATTTCCTTTAAAGTAAGTGGTAAGGAAAGCTGAGGATGAAACCATTCCTCATTTATTTTTAATAGCTGCCTCAAGAGATGGCTTAGGTAGAAAAAGCCTTAAAATGTGGCTGTGGTTCTAATTCTCACCTTTGGGCTAAATCCTTCCTACCTGGTGCCCCATCTTTTGAATTCTGCTCAAACCATTACCCACGTAGCCAACCCCTAGAGAGTATATTAAAAGTGTAAAAATTCATCGTCTTCATAGTTTTGGACAAAACATGTAATAATTTTTATAAGAATTTTGAAAAATTATTTCAATCCAAGAAACATTATGATGTGTTCGATACTGTTCAGAATGAATTCCTGCCCTCCAGGGAGAAAAATTGCCTGGAATAGTTACAGGTTTCTGGTCTGAACTCCAGCTGCAGACCAGCTCACGGAGAAGGGGCCGTCACTTCGTTTCATTTCTTCCTGTTTGGATGGATGTGAAACCAAAATACTACAGCCCTTTCCTCAGGCAAATTTGGCTGTTACAAATTCAGATGTGGTAGATTTGCTAATCCTTCCTAGAACTTCCTTCCGAGTCTGAATATCGTTTCCCAGATAATCTCTTTCTGTCTTCACAGACTGCAAAAACCTTCTGGTCTGCAACTTTGCCTTCTAGGTAGAAGGCCCTATGATACAGAGTGTCCCCAAAGTTGTCATACACAGGGAAAATTGGAACTAAAGTTCAACGTACCTTTATTTACAAAATATTCATTACAAAATTTTACGGAGGTGGCCAACACATAGAAAATATTTTGTAAATATTTTATAAAATTATGTAGTGAATATTGTATAGATAAAGATGCATTTAACTCCAATTTCCCATTTCCCCTATGCATGGCAACTTTTATATAGAGACGGAAAACTAACACGCTGCAATCAGACCACTTCTTCAGACACCAGCAGTTTTAATTCCAAGGCCTTGGACAAATGATTACACTTCTGTTTTAGCCACTGTTTTCTCCTTTATAAATTGGGAGGATAACAGCACTCAGAGGGTTGGAGTGGGAATCCAGTGGGAACACGTACGTAGCCCCCTGGGAGTGATGCCTGGCCTCTAGTGAAGGATCTTAATAGATACTAACTTCTGGAAAATGAAACTCACTAGCTCACTTCAGGTCACAAAGTTGGGATGAGAATGTACTCAACACTAATATGGAACCAATATATAAACGACTACATCCCTACACAAAAGAAAACCAGAAGTGTATTCTAGTGAGGGGGAGGGGGCAAGAGGGAGAAGAGAGGGGAAGGGAGAGGGTGATTGGCAAGTTCTCACCTGATGTGCCCACTGGATGCGGCACACCCCTGGGTGAAGGGCTCCACTACAACTTGAACTTCACCTTAGAAACAAAAGCAAATCTAAACATGTGTCCCTTCATATCAATCTGAAACAAATAGCAACAAGAGAAACGCCAAGTGGGATGAGTCCAGAACTCATGGTCTTCACTGTACACGTCCTCTCTCCCTTGAGAAAGACCTGGTGATTATCTAATCATCATCTCATGGTTCCTCTGGGATGATTGATTAAAGACCTATAGTACAATATAATATTATGTGTCCTTTCCAGAAAAAATAAGTGTGGCTTTTACATTGGAAAAATATATTAACGACTGTTGTCATTAACTTAAGATGTGGCCCCTGATGATGGCTCTCTTGGATAAAGAGGTATTTCTTTCTCTGAATCTCCAGGGTCCTCCAGGTTCTGATTTTACAGTTTTCCCCTTTGCCTTTTCTGGAACTCTCTATCTCCAGAGTCTGGGAATCAGCCTCTGCTTAACCTATTTTCCTCTGGCCTATTCCATCTTTCGGTCAGTGATTAAGTCTCCTTCCACCTTTGCCCAGTGTTGGTTCTTGTCCCCGAGGCTCTCACCAGATCTCCATTCAGCCCACCTGGCTCGCTGGGAGGGGTCACACACCCCTGCAGCCTGAGCTCCAGAAACCAGGCCTCTCCTTGTCTTAACAGGCCTCATTTCTACCGTAGACCAGGTTCAGTGTCTGACAAGCGGCCAGGCAGAGATGATTGGCAAATTCTGAATTAAGTCAAGTAAGTGTTTTTGCCTCCAGTTACAAGTTCCGTTCTCATCCCTGGCCTTCTGATTCACTAGGGTTTAATCATGACAGTTTTGTCTTACTCTGTGTTTAAAGTCGTATGGCAAACTGGTAGACCTCATTTCCTGCAAGGGAGGGCAATGCCTTATAGCCTGTGGCTTTCTCCGCTGTGATGGACTAAGGTTCGTTTGCTCCCACCAGGCTCCTTGGTAACTGAAAGGGTCTTTCACAAGCCTTTCCTGGGACACAGGCCCTCGCTGTTGGTGCATGCGCTGTCTCTCCCTCTCACTTCCTGTCTCAGCCACTGTGAGAATTGTTCCAGTCCTTATTGAAAGTCAGGAAACACAAAATTGCTTTACTCATTTAAGCTTGTGTGTTTATTGTGTGTTCTGTGGATCTGCCTTCATAGATCATGAAGAGAACAGAATGGTTTTCAAAACGAAGCAATGATTTTTCAGAAGTGAGCGTGATTAAGGAAAGGAGGCTTTGATGCAAATCTGTGCACTCTTAGGAAAAATCTGTGTGTGTAAAGATGCTTTGCAGTTGACTGTAGCGCCAACACTCAATGTTATGAGGTCCCAATTTTGCAAGACTTGATTTTACCTGAACCAGGTGCGTACTTATTTTGACTTAAATTACTGCCTTCCCCTGGGAGGAAAGGAGGAGATAATGAGAAGCAATGAATCAACCCCGAGCAGACAGTGCTTTTAATCCTCAGCAACTCTTGGTGACACAGCGCCGAGGGAAGGCGCACACAGTGCTGACTCAAACTGGGGTCTGTTTAACCAGTTACTGGATAACAAATTACCCCCGAACTGACAACTTAAAGCAATAATAATCATCTGTTACCCCACAGGGTTTCTGTGAGTCAGGAATTCCTGGAGGGGTTGGTTTGAGTGTTCTGACTCACAGCCTCTCCTGAGGTTGTAGCAGAGGTGTGGACAGGTCTGTAAGTCATCTCTAAGCTTGGCTGGAGCGAAGGTATTCCATTCCAAGACCGGACACTCATGTGGCTGGCAGTTCACAGTAGCTCTTGGTAGGAGGCCTTTTCCTTGCCACATGGCCCTCTCCACAGAGCTGCTTGAGTGTCCTTACAATCTGGCAGCTGCTTTCCTCCAGAACAAAGGTTTTAAGAGAACAAGCTATAAAGCCAAGATATCCTTTATGACCTGCTCTTCAAAGTCACACATTGTCCTTTCGGTAATACCTCATTGATTTGCAGGTCATCCCTATTCAGTGTGAGAAAGGACTAAATAGGGCGTGTATATCAGGAGGCAGTGATCATTGGGAACCATCTTGGAGGCTACAAACCACATATACCACAAAGGGAAAATAATTTTATAAATTATAAAACAGGCTGGGTGAAATGGCTCACACTTATAATCCGAGCACTCTGGGAGGCCAAGGTGGGTGGATTATCTGAGCTTAGGAATTGGAGACCAGCCTGAGCAAGAGCAAGACCCCATCTCTACTAAAAATAGGAAACCTAGCCAGGTGTTGTGGTTGGTGCCTGTAGTCCCAACAACCTGGGAGGCTGAGGCAGGAGGATCACTTAACCCAAGGAGTTTGAAGTTGCTGTGAGCTATGATGATACCATATCACTTTCCCCAGGTCAGCAGAGTGAGACTCTGCATCCAAAAAAATCAAATGAAGAAAGAAAGAAATTGGTGTTTGGGGGTCAAGGGCATCATTTCCTTATGTTTGAGCCTCAGGAGCCAAGAGTTAAGCATGTTCCTTGGTCCATAGCACATCACCACCCCATTTTATTTATTATTATTGCTTTTTCTCAATCCCTCTTTACATTCTTCTCCCTACCCCCACCGTGAACTTGAAAGAGCTTGAGGTTCATCTTAGGACATGCATAAACATAGATGTGTGTCCTTATAAGGTTCATGAGGTTTAATGGTCATTTTCAGATTTACACCAAGAGAATTGCACCATGGTCTTTCCCTTTCAGAAATGTATACTCCACTCCACGTTTTTAATAGCTATCCCTGTCACTGTTCATATATCTAGTTCATGGCTGCACAATTTCCAGTAACATGCATCCTATCCACTGGAAAACTGCTGGTGACCCAGTTCTCCTCCAATTTCACACTGCTTTAATTTATGCAGTGATGGACAGAGGGTAGGCCTAGAATTGGGGCAGTTTTCATTGCCTTCTGTCCCCATCATGGTTCACACCCCATCCCCTGGATTGTCCTGCCACCTGTTTGCTCTGCTTCCAGTCTTGTCCCTTCTGTGTGTTCCCACCCAGCAGTGTCTTTACAGCATGAGTTGGATCACAACACTCACCAGCTCCGAGCCTCCAGCAACCTCCTGTCATCCCTACGGTAATGCCAAGTCCTCAGAGTGGCCCACAGGGCTTCCTGCGGTCTGAACCTTGCTATACTGTGGACCTTCTCTTGCTCTAACTTCTACTTGTTCCCAGTGTTCTGGCTACAGTGATTTCCTTGCATTCATTCATTCATTCATTCATTCAATAATTTTTTTTTTTTTGAGACAGAGCCTCAAGCTGTCACCCCCTAGGTAGAGTGCCATGGCATCACAGCTCACAGCAACCTCCAACTCCTAAGCGATTCTCTTGCCTCAGCCTCCCAAGTGGCTGGGATTATGGGCACCCACCAACACTGCCCAGCTATTTTTTGGTTGTAGTTGTCATTGTTGTTTGGCAGGCTCAAGTTGGATTTTAACCCGCCAGCTCTGGTGTATGTGGCTGGCACCTTAGCCACTTGAAGTACAGGTGCCAAACCCATTCAAGAATATTAACTGAGCAAATACCATCTGCCCTACATTCTCCTGGGTACCTGACTATAGCAGTGAATGAAACAGACAGACAGGCCTGTCTCTTAGAAGTTGCAGTTTAATGATCCCAAAACCCATCGGGAGCAACAAAGGCCTGCAGCCTGGCACCTGCTCTTATGCCTGCTGACAGTGTTCTTTCCCAGGTTTCCATGTGTGTTGCTCCCCCACATCATTTAGATCTCAGCCTGAGCGGCTCCTCTTCCGAGGGGCTCTTTCTCTTCTCCTTATTTTTCTTGTCTCTGGGCTCTGCTTTCTGTTTCCTGACTCCTCCTATCATAGCTGATGTTGTCCGTTCATGTCCAATCAAATGCCCCACCACTGACCTAAAGCTCAGTTCCCTGGTCAGACGAAAGCTCCAACAGGGTAGGAATTTTGTCCCTATTATTGAGCCAAACCCCCCAAACTTTTCCCCTGTTTATATTTGTGTTTCTCCTTCTGATGCCTGGGTTGCTGCCAAAATTTCAGTGGTCTCAGCTCTCAGCACACCTGCCTTAAGAACACCTTTTTATTTGCCACATCTAATCCACTGTGAGCTTAGAAACGAGATAACCACATTCATGATACTAGCTAATATCTGTTGAGTGCTATTATCCCCACAATAACCCTGTAATTATGGTCTGTTATTCTTCCTACCATACAGTTCAGGAAACTAAGCCTCAGAGAATCTAAATAACTGGCTCATGGTGACTCAACTAGTAAATGTCAGAGCCAGATTAGAACAAATGCAATCTGCTCCAAAGCCCTCACTCTTAACTGGTGTAATATATGCCCATCCCTTCTAGAAGCATGTGTAAAATAAAGATAAATTGGCTCTGAGTAAGAATCTGAGGGGCCTCCTTTGAAGAAAGGGTGTAGGCTCCAGTGCCTGAACTTTGTGGTAAACTTAGTTACTTTGGATATAGCTGATTCGTCATTGCTAAGTTTGATCACTTCTGATTTAGCACTGTGTCTCAGAGAGGTAAATGTGTTAGGTAGCTAAATTCTAGGTATGCAAGTTGTTATCATACTATATAAGCAGAAATTGCAATAAATGCAATGTAGCGACTTCAATGCACATGTGAAGTCATGTGGTCTTGCAGGAGTATCCAACCTTTTTTCTTTTCTCCCACACATTGGAAGAGGAAGAGTTGCCTTGAGCCACACATTAAATACACAAACACTGTAGCTACAGCTAAGGAGCAAAAAAAAAAGAAAAAGTCTATGCATGCTTTCCGTGATTTCCTATACCACAGATAAGCAAAACAGTCCTCAATAATCTCCATGTGGCCTGCCGGCCACAAGGTGGACACGCCTGCCTGCATTTCCCCACCTGCACACACTGTTTCAGCAGCTGGCCTCTCCAGAGCATGCCCATGTTCCAGCTTCCATTGAGAGCTCACTCTCTCCCTTCTCCATACACCTTCCATGCACTCCTCTGTGAGTTCCCTACAAACTGGCCTTTTAAAAAAAATTCAGTAGATCTAGGGGGGTACAAGAGAGTTTTTGTTGTTGTTGTTGTTACATGGATGAATTATATATGGTGAAATCAAGGATCTCAATGTGCCTGTGACTCTAATAGTATACAGTGAACACAGATAATTGTTGATCCCTTACCCTCCTTCCACCCTCCCCCTTCTGAGTCTCCAAAGTCCCTTATACTCATCCTTCAGCTTTCATTTATAAATGAGCATGTGTGGTGTTTCTTTTGCCATTCCTGAGATACTTCACTTAGGATTATGGCATTCAGTTCCATCCAAGTTGCTTTGAAAGACATTATTTCATTCCTTTTTATGACTGAGTAGTACTCCACAGTATATATATTTTAAAAAACACATTTTATCCACTTACCAGTTGATGGACACTTAGGTTGATTCCAAATCTTTACAATTGTAAATTTTGATGTGATAAGCCTAACAGTGCAGGTGTCTTTTTGAGATAATGACTTCTTTTCCTTTGGGTAGATAGCCAGTAGTGGGATTGCTGGATTGAATCGTAGGACTCTTTTAGCTCTATTAGGAATCTCCATACTGTTTTTTCATAGAGGTTGTACTAATGTACATTCCCACCAACAGTGAATAAGCATTCCCTTTTAATTACATCTGTGCCAACTTTCTGTTTGACTTTTAATAATGTTGTTTGACTTTTTGATAATGGCCATTCTGACAGGGGTAAGGTGGTTATCTCACTGTGGTTTTAATTTGCATTTCCCTGATGATTAGGTGACATATGATTAGGTGACATTGACCATTTTTTCACATATTTGTGGCCATTGGTTTATCTTCTTTTGGGAAATGTCCACTTATTTTTTTTGCCTAATTTTTAATGGGGTTGTTTGTTCCTTATAGACTCTGGATATTAGTTGTTCATCAGGTGTATAGTTTGTGAATATTTTCTCTCATAGTGTAGGTTGTCTATTCACCCTGTTGTTTGTGTCTTTTGCTGTGCAGGAACTTTTTAGTTTAAGTTCCATTTATTTATTGTTGTTTTTGTTGTATTTGTTTTTGGGGTCTTAGTCATAAACTCTTTGCTAAGCTGGTTTTTAATAAGACTTGAGGACATGGTCTACATGTCAGAATTGACTAACTTCCACCCACACAAAATAGATGTGTCTCTCTCCCTCCATCCTCCTTAACTGGAGTTCAGCCTGTCCTCTAGAGCTTCTCAGTGGTTGTTCATTATCCCTGCCTCTTTGTTCTTGAGTAAGCTGACAATTGCCACATTTCTCCATATATGCCTCCAAATTGTAAATAATTTTGCGCCTAGAATTTATTCAAAAGCATTTCATTCATTCATTCATCTATTCATTCAAATCTTATATTTAATAAACCAGAAACTATGGAAAGGTGGTGAATCAGAGAACAGGGGCTTGTCTCGAGGCATTCACAGTCTAATAGAGTCAAGAATGTACATTATTACTTTAATATAGTGTTGATATTAAGCAAAATGCATATGGAATTGTGTAGGCACTTGAGGGAAAAAGTAACTAACTATTCTGGACAAGGAGTAAACCACTTTCTATTAGGAGGAATTAGGCAGATGAAAGGCAGACAAAGGAAAGGGAAAGGCTCAGAACCACTTGGAATGGCATGATCTGGCAGGGAAACAAGAATTTCACTGTCCCTGAGGGGTTGCAGGGGCAAATTGTAGAACAAGGAGTGAAGCTGAGAGAGGCCTGGATCAGGGGATAAAGGCCTTGATTGTCAGACTCCAGAGCTCGCTCTCAATCCTGAAGGCACAGGGAGAACAGAAGGCTTTCAGCAGACTCACATCAGTAGGAGACAGTGTCTTAGAAGCAATCTATGGTCGGAGTAGACTTGAAATTGCAAAGGAAGAGCTGTCAGAGGCTATCATGGTGATGAGTCTCTGAGGGGTTTCAGCTGTCCCCCTGGTAACAGGCTAAGATGCTGTAACATGGTGGTCTGACTTCTAGCAGAGGTGACACCCAAGACTGCACACTCTGTTGTGAGCTGGCTAAGTCTTTTATTGGTGCCATCAGTAAAGTCATTAAGGAAGCCAAAGTTTGGGGGTCTGATGCTTATGTAGGGTTTGTATAAATAAAATGTTTCTTTTGCTTTGATGAAAGATAATGACCCAAACTCTGAAGGGAAAATGTCAGAGTGGGAAAATCTGGGAGTTTGGAATGAGAACTGGGTCCAAATCCATATTTTCAACCCTAGTTCTGTTACAACCCAGGCCAATTATCTGACCTGACATGTCGCAGTCATGGTGGTCCTCAGCTGCACTATTTTGGGGATTCAGTTTTACTAGATATACACAGTTCTGATGCACTGTTGATACTCAGACCCTGTAGCCATTAGGCCATTTGTATTACTGTTGTTACCAGTATCGTCACTTCGCAAGGGAGGAAGAGGTGGACAAGAACAGAAGGTGGACCACAGCAGTCTTGCTGGTGATAAGGAAACGGTTTCCAATTGTATCAGCAGCCCACCATTGGACATACTAAACTTAATCTCTATAATAAGAATAAATCCTTCTCAATCCAATTTGCCTACCACTGCCAAATGAACCACCCTAAAATACCACTACCATTTAACTCCAGTTTATCAGGTTGAGAATTATATCGTGTTCATATTACCTATTGAATTAAAATCTTAACCCACTTCTCCTCAGGTCTCTGTTTGAACTAATAATAGCATGTTTTTATATTTCTTTATTTTTTCCCTATTTCCCAAAAGGAAAGGTGGTATAGTCAAAATCCCATGGACCTATAACATGATGATATTTATATCTGCTTTATCCGTCTCACAAGGCTGTGGTTGAGGACAAAAGGAGAAAGCATCCATGAAAGTGTGTTGCATGTTATGAAACACTACATACAAGAGGGAAAAGAACAGAGCGTTTTCCCCAGGCATTTACTGAGGGCCCACTCTAGGCCAGGAAAATACAGAGTCTTTGTTACAATTATTACAGGAACTCTATTAGGTAGACGGCTTTGTTCCACTTTCAAGATTATAAAAACTGGAGGCTCGGTAAGGTTGAGTCACCACTCAAAGGTACACAGTGCTCAGAAGTGGATTGGGGGTTGAACTCAGAACTGCCTGCTTCTAAACCTGTGCTGTGGATCCTTCATTACAGTGCCTCGTGCTTCCCTCCAGCCAGGCTCATGTGGTCACGACTCCATGGACATGTTTTTCTTTGCTATCTGTACACATTTTATCCCAATGGTCCTGCTTAGAACCTGCCCTGGCTGCCTCCACCCATCAGTCATTTCTGCCTCCCTTGAAATCTGTTTCACCCTAAATCATAACATACCATGAGAGAGATTTTTTACTGCTGTCTGGCATTACTCTTAATTCAAAATTATTATTTTATTCTGTGCGTGTATATTATCTATGTCACCAATAGGTCTGGAAATGTTTTAAAAACAGAGACGACGTCTTCCCCATAATGCTTAGCATTCTCTCCTCCTCTTTTTCTCTCTCCCCCCTTCCCTCCTTTTTTCTTTCTCTCCATCAGTATATTCATTCATACCTACATTTCCCCCATTAATCTATCTACACAAGCATGTAGATGAAGCCCCTTAGATATATAAATAGTTATTGAATGAATAGAAGCATGAATGTGTCAAAGATCATGAGTTTCAATTAATTCATCTTTGTAAGTCTCCTCCGGAGGACCTCCTCTCTCCTGGGAGCCTTCTGGCGAGTCTACCACATAGGCCTTGCAAGCATTCTTTGCAGGCTCATAACAGTTAGGGAAATCCACACAATCGCAGTCGACTTTTACAGTGTTGTGGCTGTGGTCACTAGTTAAAATGAATGAAGAAATCTGTTATGGAAATGCTCATACTTTGTCATCATGTCTCTTTAGTGAATGCAGTTCCATTTTTAAGAGATGAGGCAAAGTCACTAAAGAAAACTAACACACACCTACAAAAAAAAACTAACATACATCTACTTAGAGAGATGACCCTTCTCACACAGCTGCTTTGTGCTGAGTGTGACATGAGGGTCAGAGCTGTAAGTTAGTGTCTAAGAGCCCACCGGCTGCTTCAAATGGCCCTGAGCAACCCAGGGCTCAGCAACCCCTTGATGTCCTTAAACCAATGTGTCTCTAGGAAACTGATTTGCTATCTGTCTGTACACATAGGAAGATAGGTAGGAAGGTATCTTCTGTAGGAAGATAGCTGAAGGAAGATACTATCACTTTTTAAAAGACTAACATTTTGTTGAATCTACCAATTTTTCAGTATAACTGTGGCTTCTGGAAAACATTGGATCAGGCCCTCTCTTTTAGCCTTAATTTCTTCTTCATTTCCCCTCAATTTTGTCTGTATGGCAGGCAGATTCCAAACCAGTAGGGGAATGAGAAAGGGAGCATTCACACCAGGTCTTTGCTTCCTCCCCTAGAGGGAATGGGGTGCAAGGGTGATGAAGGCCAGGGGCCAACTTCCCAGAGGGCCAGGCTTCAGAGAAGAGCAGTAAGCAGCCAGAAGGCTGTTGTGTAATCTTTCCTACTCCCAGATGCAGACCTATAGAGGGGGAATGGAGGGAGTAACTCCTAAGAACAGGGGACAGTTTTACATTTAATCAATACAGTTTGAGTCAATCAAACTTAATTTCTAAATTGACTATGATATTACCAAAATGATCATTTAAAAAATCCATTAAATTCCTTGGCAGAAAGGAGGTCTTGAGAATGAATGGAGCTCAGATATGAAGAAACAGAGAACATTCCATTTCTGCACCCTGTGTTGCAACTATAATTCTGACCATGTTGAAGTGTATTTGGTAATAATTTTATTGTTTATTTTCCTGCCATACTTTAAACTATAGAAAGGCAGAGGCCATCTGAATTTTCCTCTCATTTTGTCCTTAGCCCTTAGTTCAATGAACTTAAAGAGTGACAGAGACAGGATAGAGATTTGGGAAGAGCAGGTTAGAAGTTAGAAGACCAGTCCACAGAATCTAAGTTGCATAAATGAATGAATTCCCAAGTGCAAGGACCACCCAGTGATCCACTATCTTGAATCCACTCCAGCTCCCAAGTTCAGATGTGTTCCCATGTTGCTCAACCCATTTGGACAGCAAGCTGAACTCCTAACTGCTGTCACCTCCCTTTACCCTGTCACCAGTCTACCCTTTGAGCACCCCTGCAACAGGAATCAGACTCTCTCTGTCCCCCTCCCTCTCTGTAGATACATATATACAGGGTGGCCATAAAGTTCATGTGCAGTTTAAAATGGACAAATATATCTCCCAGGTACATATGTTCTAAGCTGAATCTGGTTTTCTCTTTCTTTTAATCTCCCCACCACCCCCCATGACTTGTGTAGCAATTGATTTAAGTGTTTTTATACAGTACTTAAGCATTTTGCATAAAATTTTTGGCCAGTTAGTGCCTAGAACCAAGTGGTCAAAAGGATATGGGATGAGTCCCTTAGAGTGAGGGGAAGCCAATTCTAAAGTGATTTTTGTACATTAGTCCTGGTTATGTTTCAGTTGTGCCCTTGACTCTGATCTTCATTGGCAAGACAGACTGGACAAAGACTAGACCAGTCTCCTCCAAACAGGCCTCTCTCCCTGCTGCCCTGGTCACGTTTCACACTTTCACCTTGTTACCAGCTGTGCCCCCTTTTTGCCACTTGGGAAGCTGAAGAGTAGAGGATTTGACTTCCGCTGGCACTGGCCAGCAGGTCCTGAGCTCATCCCAGGGTATTTCTGCAGCATTCCATCTTCGACGCTGATATTACAGCTTCATTCTGGCATGAACCTTGTGGGGGTTGTTCCCATCTGCCACTGAGCTTCAGAAGACGCATTGGAGGCACTTTTTGGTGACGGTATTGGCTAGATCTCCAGAAGAGAAAAATGCTCAAAAGAACTTTTTTGACTCCTGCAGTCTGTGGGAGGTGGGAAGTCATGAATTCTTTGGTTTGGGCTGTGTCCATACTCACTCACCTACTGACCTTACGGTGCTGTGGCAACTACTTAGTCTGCTCATTGGCTGTCAATGGCCCTTCCCAAATGGATATGAATGTGCTTTGGATTCACCCACACGGGTGAGTTTAAAAGGAGCCTCATTAGCAGGTTGAAGTACATTTTGGACAGGCTGCCCTTATACAACCTTTCTGCTTCTGTGACTGGGCCTGTGGGTGTTTGGTATCTGCCACAGGAGCAGCCCTCATTATGGGAGAAATGCAGGAAAGCAAGGACAAGGGAACAAGAGACAGAAGACGCAAGCCTGGGGGAGCACAAGCTGGAGGACTGTAGGTTAATCAACCTTGCAGTTGCTGGATGAGCAGATGAGTCACCACTGAGGGCAAGACGGCGTAGGAGACAATGTGAACTCCCAGATGCCTTATCGCTGCTATATTTACAGGCTGTTCTTGCAAAAAGCAGCCTTCTTTGGTATTAATTATTACCACAATTACCTTACATTTTAAAAAACAATTCTTTGCCCAAAAGTAGCTCTCGACTGCTGTTCAGATTTGTGGGATGGAGGAATTTGAAAGTGATGTGTCCTTAGATGGTTTTGGCCGGGACAAGTGAATATTACAAATCTGCCCAACGTGATTGCTTTCCAAATGCCAGAAATACAGCATTAGAATTACTTTGAGCATAGCTAAATAATCAATCAATTAATTAATTAATTACAAATACGGATTCCTAGGCCCTATCCCATTGATTTGACACCAACGGGACCAGGGCCCAGGAATCTAGATTTAACAAGCATCTTAATTCATTCCAAAGAATATGCAGATTTGAAAACAACAGTCTGACCATTTTCCCACCCACCACCCTCTGAAGCAGCCCCCGAGGAAAGCTCTTGCCCAGAGAGGAAACAGGTAACTGACTCCTCATCCCCAGGCTTGGACGCAGGGAACAGGGCAGGGCTGAGTGAACAGCTGCTGCCTGAGTTCCACCAGCCTAAAGAGCCAGAGCCAGAGTCGACAGAAAGACTGCATTTGTCTGTTTGAACCCCAACTCCCAAGCCCAAGGTTGGTCTTACCTCTTCGTTCAGAGAAAGGCAGTGACAACCAGTTAGATGCCTGAGCGAAGCTGAAGGGAGCTCAGACAACCGCGTATCCCTGCGAGTCCAGACCCCGCGGAGTGAGCAGGTGGAGGCAGGAGCGATGTGTGGGGCTGGCCCAACCTTAACTTGGCACAGTGACTATACCCAGAAGCCATGCAGTGTCCTTAAGGCCTTCCTGGAGGAGAGGAAGGAGTAGGCAGTAGAGAAAATGATGGAGACAGGCGGCTAGGCCCCTGCCCAGATGCTAACATAGGAGCCATTTTAGGCCAGCTTTTGTCATATCCATGGCAACAGGGTAGCTAGTTTCCAAAACCACCGAAGAGAAGTGTCTCCGTCTCATGATATTTAGAGGGCTAGTGGGTCGTTGCTGTTCTTCCTCAATCGTAACACTGTGCCGTTTCCTACAGGTCCTTAGATAAGTGTCCACTGGCCCTCTGGACCATTGTTACCCCATATTTTAGTGTCCCTAAAGTGGCCTCGGTGTTCCTCAGCATGGCAACCCTCAAATTTCTCTTTGGGATCCATAGAAGAGCAGGTGCAGAGGGACACCCACAGAGCACCTGCGACCCAATCCTGAGGCCACCGTCACAGTGCCAGGCCATAGTGTTCAGGGTAGTGACCGGGTGTATGCACCCTCGCTCTGGGACCCGCACCCTTTCCTATGGAAGGACTCCCTCAGAGCTGCACAAACTTAGGGGCAGCCTACACAGTCCTCCACTCAAGATGTTAAATGCTAAAAATGAACTAATATAGACTTCTAGAGCAGACTGCTCCAAAAACTGCCTCAAGAAATAGAAGTGATGATTTCATAGGAGAGTATTTTAAACACAAACCACCTGGGAAAATATTTGCCACGAATGTGATAGCAGCGGGCTTAGCACGGTGCCAGGCACATGGCAGCTCCTTGATAACTTTTACTTACTGTTGTTGTCATTAAAATAGAGTTTTATATAAGTCAGTAGAAAAGCAGGAGAACAAAGTGTCACAGCAGACAGTTCGCAAAAGAAGTTTGTGTGGCCCATGAAACATATAAAATATCACGCTCATTAGAAATCAAGGAAGTATAGGGCCTGGTGTGGTGGCTCGTGCCTGTAATCCTAGCACTCTGGGAGGCCAAGGAGGGTGGATCCCTTGAGCTCATGTGTTTTAAGAAAGCCTGAGCAAGAGCGAAACCCCATGTCTATTAAAAATAGAAAAATTAGCCAGGCAATGTGGCAGGTGCCTGTTGTCCCAGCTACTCGGGAGACTGAGGCAAGAGGATCTCTTGAGCCTGAGAGTTTGAGGTTGCTGTGAGCTGTGACACCACAGCACTCTACCCAGGGTAACTGTGTAAGATTCTATCAAAAAAAAAAGGAAGGAAGGGTTATTTTAAGTACAAGTTAAAATAATCAACCCCCACTTCTCCACATACTGAATTGTTCTGTTTTGAGGCAATACCCCCTGCAGGCCAGGGTGCAGCCCAGCAGAACCTCAGACACAGCTGCTGGTGACGTTGTGAACTGTGAACCAGCACAATGTTTCCATAGAGCAAGCCAGCAGTTCACAGTGCAAGATTACAAACTTCAGAAACATCCAGGTAGACTTTGGTGCAGGCATTCCACTTTGGGGAATTCATTCTAAGAAAAAAAAAATAGAATGCACACAAATACATATGTATAAAATGTTCCTCACCCTATTTTTTTCAAGAGAAACTCTGACACCCGAAGAAGGCCGTTTTGCTCCCAGGTAGACAACAAAAATCCACAGCATAGAATTTAAAGTTCAGGTGAGAGAAATAAATCTGGCTTGTGTTACTGTTCCTCCTGCTAAAGCACACACATCATAGGGCTAGAACATGTTTATGTGGCTTCATCTGCCCCCGGGCTCCGGGTGGCCCGAGTGACACGCAGCCAGCTTCCTGCTGCCCCCTGAATGTTAGGATCGGGTGAGGAGGGATTTAGGAGAGCACTTCCAGACATTGCTGTCCAGGTTTGCACTTAGAATACCACAAAGGGAGCTTGGACTTTTGAACCACAAACCTCAACCCCACTGAGGGGGCTTCTCTCTTGATATACATCCCATGACCTAAAGCCGCCACTGGGGAACTTAAGGACTGTGGACTTTGCTTCGTCAACTTCCAAGTTATTTGCAAATTCAGGAGGATAATGTGCTATACCTGGTAACCTGGACTGTGCTGTCTTACCTAGCAAAGTGATTAGGTTAGGTGAACAACCTTACTCAACTCTGAAGTTCCTTCTATCTAAAAATAAAATTATCCCAACAGGGGGACGGAAGAAAATTTTGCATGGATATCACAAGGCCCATAAATGCAGCACAGCAGTGAGGGCCAGCACTCGGGGGCCAGACTGCCTGTGTGTAGCCGGGGTTCTGTGACTTGCAAGCTTTTCTACTTTAGAGAAGTTACTTAACTTCTCTGTGGCTCAATTCCTTCATCTCTTCATAGGGGGATAAGGGTAGCTACTGTCTGCTATTGCCAAGATTAAGTGAGCTAATGTATTTGAAGTACTTGGACATGCCTGGCACATAGTAAGGTCTATACAAGGCAATTGCTATTATCCTCTGTTATTAAATTATTGTTACCATTATTAGTGTATCTTCTTTACTCTCTTCATTTGTGCTGAAAATATCATTAAAGTAGAGCATGTAATTCCACCCTCCTCTCTTGCCATTTTTTTTATTGAATAATGGCTGCGTACATTAATACTTTCATGGGGTACAGTGTGCTGTTTTTATATACAGTTTGAAATATTTTTATCAAACTGGTTAACATAACCTTCATGTCATTTTCTCAGTTATTGTATTAAGACATTTATATTCTTCATTTAGGAAGATTCACATGTACCCTTATAAGATGAACTATAGGCGTGATCCCATCAATGACCCCCCCCACCCATCTTTGGCCCTCCCCTCCCCTCCCTCTCCCCATTCCTCCCATTCTTGGGCTATAATTTGGTTATAGCTTTCCTATGAAAGCTATAAATTAGCTTCATAGTAGGGCTGAATACATTGGATACTTTTCTTCCATTCTTGAGATACTTTGCTAAGAAGAATATGTTATAGCTCCATCCACATAAACATGAAGGAGGTAAAGTCGCCATCCTTCTTTTTTGGATTATTTTTAGGAAGCTAATAAACTTCCAACATGATAACTGAGGTAAGAATATGTCTCTCATGTTCAAATGCTCCTTCAAGGAGAGACACTTGGGAGCATCCGCATAGCAACACCGTAACAGCCAAAGAGTCTAGTTTCACAAACCAGGTACTTCCTGCTTAGGAATAGAGAACTGTAGATGTGACATTGCGTTCGGATGAGTTCATGGAATGTTCTGAGCACCAGAGGTTGTTCTGGATTCACAAGCAAAAGAAAAACAGTGGTGTAGACAGAACTCCATGAAGAAGCAGAGGACAGAAATAATGTGTAAGTGGGGAGGAGGAATATGAGCCGCGAAATTCCATAAATCGGAGAGCGCGTCCAAATGGTGGCTGGGCCATTTAGGAAGAAGGGGACATTCCTAAGCAGGAAGGTCTTTGATGTCTTTTGGTTTCCATGCCTGGTATGCAAACCAGATCACCTCAGCTTTGTGAAAACGATTGTAAGAGGGAAGGATACTGGTGTATGAGTCAACAAAAATCTCAATGATTCGACATCACTTTTTTATAAAAACATTCATGCTGCTTAAAAATATAACATGTAATATACACTTACACCTTGTATTCCATAATTAGTTTGTTGTGGTCCCTATCCATTTACTATACTGGGTCTTCATATTACAAGAATATATGAATATAAAGGGATAATTCAAACTCAACTTTCTTATCCTACTAGTAAAAATGAATGTTTTTTCAGCATCAAAACGCTAAATGATATATGTAGTTGAAGACCTAACATTTAAAACTTCTTTGCTGATACAGAAATTCACTTAGACTAAGAAAGTCATAACCGCTGCCTTGCTCATAAGTCACAAGGACACCTTGTGACTCTTATATTAAAGAAGCAGCCAAATGTCATATTTAATGAGGATATATATTCATTCGTTTAATACATATTTATTTCACCAAGCGTAGATGCTGCTAAGTGTAAGGGGGCTCTGAAGACCCCCGTCCTGGGTCGGGCTTTCTCTGGGTACCACTAGTAAGCAGCCCCCAGGATCCAAAAGCACCTGACTTGGCCTGCACAAAAAGAGGACACTGAGCAGCAGCAGCCGCCGAGCTGGTGCCAAGAGAAGAGGTCACAGGCAGCAGTGGCGACTTACCAGAGAACTTTAATTCTTTTAAGTACATAGAACACACTTAAGTTCATAAGCAGATAGAACACACCTGAGAGGAAGATGTGGGTCTCATCCTCAAGAATGAGAAACGGCCCCTTACAGTCTGCTCCCTTGTATTTATTCTCAGGCCTGGCTTTGCTCCGCCCACTTCTCATGTTTACCCATTTCTTAACTCCGGTTTATGCATTTGGGGAAGTGCTAACTGCTGTCTTCTGGAAGGTATTTATTCACTGGTTCAACTAGAGTCTTGGTCAACCTGACTCCACACTAGTCTTTTTTTTTTTTTTTTTTAGAAAGAGTCTTACCTTGTCACCTTTGGTAGAGTGCTGTGGAGTCACAGCTCACAGCAACCTCAAATCTTTGGACTCCAGCAATTCTCTTGCCTCAGGCTCCCGAGTAGCTGGGACCACAGGTGCCCGCCACAACACCTGGCTATTTTTTCAAGACAGAGTGTCACTCTTGCTCAGGCCCGTCTTGAACTCTTGAGCTCAGGCAATCTGCCTGTTTCAGCCTCCCAGAGTGCTGGGATTACAGGCATCAGCCATGGTGCCCAGCCTCAAACTCCTTTTAACTAACTTCTCCTTTGGAAAGTCTCCAAGATATGCATAGGGGAATTGATTAGTCATGAGGTGTTGACCACCTTCTTTAAAACATAATTTTACTGATCAGGCTCTCAAGGGGTCTTAGGAGTTGAGCAGTGCCTGAATTTTGAAGCTTTCTGCTTTTGTAGAGGCACAGAATCATCTATCTTCCCTACCCTGGACATGTCAGAGCTAGAGAACTGTTTCCTCTGTCTCGCAATTGCCCACTTCTCTTTTCCTTCTTGTCCTATTCCCTCCCAGGTCCTAATAATAAGTATGATATGTGCTCATTTGAACCTGGACTTCTCTCTCAATCTTTAATAAAAAGCATTTATACAAGGACACAAATGCTATGTTCTTTAGCCAATGGCTTCCCTAATTTTTTTCTTTTTTGTTTTTTTTATTTCAAGTTAATGTGAGGATACAAACAACCAGGTCACAATGTTTGAATTTCTTAGAGTCCCTCTTGTAGTTGTGTCCCATATCCGGATGGTGTGTCATACCCACCTACATTGTGCCCATTAAGTATTCCCTAAAATTTTAAGATGTAAACATAATTTCAAGGGTGGAAAAACTTCATACAGGATGAAAAGATGATTTCTCTAGACCAAGATTAGGGTATAAAAGTGTAGACTTTATTTTATCTTTGAAAGAGAGAGGGAATGAGAGAGGGGAAGACTGGGAAAAGGAAAGAGAGAGAGCGGGGAGCGGATGTGGCATAACGAGGAAATGGACTGGACGGGAAGGGGGAAAATGCCCTCAGTTGAGGTCAAGGGGTCAAGGAATTTAGAGGGATAAAGAGAAAGCAGTAACTGCAAACAAACTCACAAGGTACTGTGAAAGTGAATGTTGTACCCATTTTTCCCCCTGGCCAAGTTTATTACAGGCATTTTCACAGGTGTTGACAGTTCCTGAGGCCTGATGTTCATATCTCGTTGTTTGCTGAGACACTCAGAAGCCCTTGAAGCTAAAGGAACAAATTCTAAAAGGCAGACTTAATCAATAGATCTAAAGATTGTAAAGAAAATTTACAGTACATTAGGCTTATGAAAACAGAGATCCACGAGAGCACCACAGGGACTGATCTTTAACCCTCACTAGCAAAAAGGAGCAGGATTAGGGCATTTTCCTGCTCTTTTGGTAACTTTTGCAAGGCCGCCCCCTTCAATGCTGTTACCCACCTTTACCCGATAGTCTCGGCATCCATTGGATTATTCTTGCATGATCTGAATCAATTATTACCAGTCTGTGTGATCTTCTAATGATAGGATCATTGTTACTCTGTATTTATTCGTTGAGTAAGAGTTTTCTCTCTCTCTCTCTCTCTCTCATTTATTTATTTAGTATGAACTGTAGATTTCTATTTTCTTCCATTATTATTCATTTTGCTGCTCAAATTTTCTGAATTTTTTCCCAGACAAAAAATTGATCAGGGAGAAGACCTTCAAACAAACCTCTATGTCAGTTTGATATGTCACATCATTGTTTGAGCTTTCCCTCACTTTCTGACATAACAAGATAGGGCAGGTTTATCTTATGTTTCCCCAGGCATAGCACTGGAATAAGCCATTTCTCCAAAAAGCTCTGGCTCTTTTTGGTCAAGAATGGTATTTAGAACTTAACCCCTAACCCCCATTGATACCCATTGCTGCGTAAGTGATGTTGCTAGCAAATCTAGACAGAGCTAAGAAATATACACCTACATACATAAACACACCTCTCTCTGTATCCGTGTATATTTAAAACCATTAGCTTATACTAGTGATTCTCCATGGGGAGGAGCAGAGCAGTTTTGCCCCCCAGGAGACATTTGGCCATATCTGAAGACATTTTTGGTTCTTATAGATGGGGAGGAAGTTGCTACTCACATCTTGTACATAAAAGCCAAGGGCACTGCCTGCCCTGCAAAACACAGGACAGCCGCCTCAACAAAGAATTCTCTAACCTACACGTCAGCAGTGCTCAAGAGCAGAAGCCTGGCTTACACTGTTACCTCCGAGTTCAACCCAACACCACATTGCTCTAGCCGGTCCTTCTCCAAACACAGGGTCTTTTAACAACAGTAAGCAATCCTAGAAGGCACAGCAAGCAGCTTCTGCATTGCTGGCCCATTCCTCAACAGGAAAACAGATGTATTTCCTAAAACTCACTTATTTATTAGGATGGGATATTTTTTCTTTTTTGGTTTTGTTTTGTTTTTCTTTTTCCTTTTTTTTTTTTAAGTTGGTCTTTAGCCTGAATATAGTCAAAATACCATGCTCAAGAGTTTCCTGGGTTGTGGGTTGCTTGAGACTTTCTTTCTTGAATATAATGAATGTATGAAAGCAACTTGAGCTCCATTGCTTTTTTCTTCTCTGTACCTGTGGCTTTGAAAACAGACTATGTTTTACTTAGATCTATATGCCCTGGAGTATGAAGGTCTTTAAACACATTAGCCCTACTGGCCTATGTGATTTTTCTGAATAAACTTCTTATATACCAAAGGTTATTGTCATAATATTATGTTTTCCTTTGCTACTTGCCTTAAAAGAGCAGGCTAAAGTTTGAGGGTATGACAGTCTCATGGCACACCAAGCCAGGGCATTCTAAGGCTGAGCCTCAAAGTGACTGGTAGGCCTTCATATCTACATTAGAGATAAATGGGAACTTCTTAGTCTAGCGTGGATGGACTGCTATGGGGGCTATGATAGAGTAGTACAAAAAGGATCCCATGAAACTGTTATTAAATACAAATGCAACAAAAGTGGACTTATATAAACTAACATTGCTAAGCCCCCTTACCCCTTTACTTACAGATGATGCATTTTGAACTTCCATTTACAACTTAAAAACAGACTTTAGATGTCACCATGAAGTATAACCAAAAGATGGAAAAAAACAAAAAATAAGCTATCTTTATTTTGACACCCACTGGCAAAAGTATAACTTAAAAGTAGAAGTTTTGAGATTCCAATTTCAGTTCCTAGGAAAGAATAACCATATGACAATTAGTACTGCTTGGAAATGGATTAGGCCGCATCAGAAGGTCAAATGTGTTTCATCACTGACAACATAAGGATGAAGGCTGGGCAGGACCTTGTGGGGATCGTGCAAAAAAAAAAAGAGCTCACATTTTAGGGGGAGAACATGAGCAAAGTCACCTCTGAGGATTTTTTGTAGCCTTCCCCCCTCTTCCAAGTTTGAGAATTGCTTATGGTAATGACACTGACTTAGTAAACTGCATTATGGAGAAACTGTGAGTGTCATGAAGGGGAGAGAAACAGAAACAGAAACCCAGGGAGCTTCATGAGAGCACAGAGTGGGGTGGGGAGTGGGTCGTGTGGACCCAGGACGCCACTCCTGGAAGGATATGGGGGGACTGGTTTTATTTTCTGAACTATTTAACTAAAATTGTTTAACATTTTCCAGGGCACTGATTTAGGACAATATGCACAGGATAATAAACTTGGTTTTCAGTTCCTTCCACTCAGACAGCAGTTATTCTATGGCCGTTTACCTAACATGACCTATGGTAGGAGGTGCATTCTCCCTTTAGCCAGACCCACTACTTTTGTAATAGCAGCACCCATGAAATAGTCCTTTTCATGGTATCACTGATGGTTTTAAACAATAGACAGAAGAAATGTGAGAGGGTTCCATTTCTATACACACAGCTTAACTCTCAGATATGGTTAGAAAATTCTATTTTCTCCAATGGAGTCGAACTGAGCAGTAAGAATAAATGCTTTGTGAGTTGCCATTGGATAAGACTAAACACCATCACCATCTCCTTTAAGATATTTATTTAAGATGTCCCTAACTTGGATGGCATGACTTTGACGTACCTTTATAATTCTCTTTACTGAATGTTAATCTCCAAGATTATAAGAATTTACTCAAAAATTTGTTAGTACTAAAATAGTTACAGTGCTATTTTAATACAAAAGAATGTAAAGCACCTAGGCTAATAAAAATATTTCCAGATTGCAAGAGTGATATGCTAGAGATTGATTTCACCAAATTAAGGAATCTTCCTTGCAATCTTTAAAAGCAAAAAATAAAACATGATATCAAAATAAATCAAGATGGGGAAGACTTTCATAAATATAATACAGAATAAATTTTAAATTTATAAATTTGGCAACATAAAAACAAACAAGATTAAAAAAGAAATAAACTAGAAAAATATTTGTATAATACGTGACGTCAAAGCTATAGTTTCCCATAAGGCCAATGAATTCTTATAAAATTTTAAATAAAATTAAAAATGGGCAAAAGTTTACAGAGGAAAGATAAAAAGAGCCAATAAGCATATAAAATGGTATCCAATCTCATTCATAATAAATTGAAAATTAAAATAAGGTATAATTTTTAAAAAGCAAATAAGATACTGGTTTTATCGAACTAGCAAAAAAAAAAAAAAAAAAACTGAAGGTTGAATATACCCAGGACTGGTGGGAAGAATTTGTTCTCATGTATTAGCTCTACTGGGAACAAAATCAGTGCATGCTCTCTGGAAAAAAATTGACAGTATTTTTTTAAATTTTAAGTTACCTGAATTATTTCACCCCCAAATAACTCTACTTGTAGTTATGTACCCAACAGAAATAGATATACATGAAAATTTGCATACTATGTTAACTGAGACATGATTTCAAATAACAAAGCTAGCAACAATAAATGTTCGTCCATAAAGAGCCATTTAAGCGAGTATGGGAAATCCACAGGTGAAGTAATATGCAACTAGAAAAAAGAATAATATAGGATCTGAGAGGATTTGCAAATATGCCCAAGATTATGTAGCATTAAATGAGAAAGACAAGTTGTGGATCATTTTGTGACCCACACAAAAGAAATAGAAACTGTTAATAATGATTTCTCCAGAAGATGAAATCTAAAGTAAAATATTTACAAATCTAGTGTATTTACCCTTCATCCTTCGAGTTTGAAGACAGTAAAGCCTGAGCATTTTAAACACACCCCCATGATAACACTAGTGCTGATTAATTCCTCCCCAGGGCAGGGACTTTAAACTCCTCTGCCTAGCTTGGCGCAGGGCATCTTTTCTCTCTTCCATTATTGTCAAGATCCTAAAAAGAATAGTCAAAAATATTTTTCCCCAATTATTTTGTTTTAATTTATTCTTTATTTGACTAAAATGAAGCTTTTTTTAAGCCCTTTATTCCCAGTGAAACTGCTTAAAGAAACCCACTGATCTCTCAATTGTCAGAGTAAATTAATTTTTTCCATTTGGATCTCGTATTTCCTCTTTGTGGCATTTATTACTGTAACCACTTGATTCGTGTTGAAATTCTGCCTTCCTGACTTCCCATCTTCTGCAGGTGGCCTTCTGCCTTTCGCCTTAAATTTTGGCAGTCAGATCTATTGCATCAGTGCTCCTGCGCTCATGCAAGAATTTTCAAATCTAGATCTCTCAATAGACCATTCGTCTGAACTTCAACACCTCATATCCTATGATATTCGGTCAAGTCCTCCTGGGCCCCCTCCCAAGCACCTTAAATTTATCAATTTATCAGATCCAAAGTTGATGTTATTACAGTTAATTGCAATTTCAGGTTTCAAATAAACTGCTCTGATACTGAACAGAAAACTGGAACCCACTTATCTCCAAAGTAGAGCTGGCAGCTAAAGAAGGAGGAGTAGACTTTATGACCTATTTCAATCCTTTGCAACATGTGTTTACGTGCTTGTGCTCTCCTCTGACCTGAAGAAAGGCTTACAAGAGTTTATCTAATCTGTTCTGATATGTACATACGTCTCCCCAGTTTACAGTGCAGTTTGACAAACATCTTTTGTTTGATTGCCTCTGCAAACCTTTTGTCTAACCTCCTGCGTTTATTTTACAAGAAACTTATCAAGTTAATAACATCCTCAAATTCACACAGACAGTAATTGATAGAGCCAAACTTGAAACCTGTGTCTTCTGACTCTGAACTCCATGTTCTTTCCAGCACTTCTTAGCATGGGAACTGCAGGCACTATTCAAGTTCCTCTGATGGTGATTTTGCCGTCATGTATAGGAAAACAATGTTCGCACACACACCCATTGATTTTTTTTTCCTCCTCAAGTTCTTACAACCCTCTGAAGTAGTTTTCTCATTTTATAATTGGAGAAACTGTGGTTCAGAATACTGGATCATCTTCTTCAAGATTATGCAGCAGGCAGGAAATGCCCAGGCTAGAACAAGAACCTAGATATGCAAGTTCCTGGTTTAATTTTCTCGTTCACAAAAGAATAGCATTTTCCCTGGTATACACTGTCTACTTCTACTGAGCTGATTTAGTGATTATATTAGTACTTAGATTGTACTTAGTGATTATAAATATAGCAGAACTATAATTTTAGAAACATGCAAGTTGGATTTTTTATGATTAGGGATGTTATTAGAAAGATAAAATTTACCTAATAATACTTTCCAGCAGTGATCAGTCAGCATTGAACATTTCACTTTTGCCAGAGGATCAGAAAAACTGACATTAAATTTCTTACATGAATCAGAATGTAGCACTCAAGGTGTTTTGAAACTCTTGAAAGGGGAAAGCAATTGACATGAAGCGATCCTTTCCTAAAAACAAGATGTAAGTATTGATTGCTATCAGGTCAACGAGAGCTTTTACATCAGTAGACATCACTACATGGATACCTTGATATGTGTCTTGGGGGAGTGAGGAATGGACTGGGAGAGTTGCTCTCTACATGAAAGCCGAGTGCAGGGCAATGCAGTGAGGTGCCGTGCAGGCAATGTTGTAGCTACCAGAGAAAAATTATGGGGTGAGAAAGGTGACAATAGGCATATGGAATATACTCTGAGAAAAAAATGGGGCATAAAGTAGACATGCCTAATGGTAACAGAGGGAGGTAGGAAACTGGAAGATGATCCACTGCAATTTTAGTAAATTTAATGGTAACCAGGCTCCTCATAATACATCAGGAAAACAGGAACAGCTAAGCATGGGAGACAGATTCCATCCTACCACTTCCGCCCCAATGCATTTTTTATGTTGTTTTTTACATCAATTACCTAGAATGTAAAAAAAGGTGATTGACAAAGAAAGAAAGATTTCTTTGCTTAGTCCTATCACGTCTGCAGAAAATCCATACAGGAGATGACTCTCACCTCCCAGGCAGCTGTATGTAACTGTGGCCTCTATTTCATGGTGTTACTGGCAGCCTTCCAGCTGAGAGCCCTGGCTTCAAGTCAGACAAGTCTTTGTTCAGTGTTGGCTTTGTCACGTAGTCGCTGTGTGGTGTCAGGGAAGTGCCCTAAGATTTCTGAGCTTCTCTTTACTATTCTATAAAATGCTAATGATAATATTGTAGCATTGCTGTGGGTGAGGTACTTTGTTATTTAGCACAGAGTGGGCACATACATCATGACATGGAACCACTGTAGCTATTACGATCTTATCACCTTGTATCTAGCACTTCAGCAAGTTCCCATTTATAGCATAACTCAAGAATTCTGCCTTGGGTGGCACCTGTGGCTCAAAAGGGTAGGGCGCCAGCTCCATATGCCAGAGGTGGCGGGTTCAAACCCAACCCCAGCCAAAAAAAAAGAATTCTGCCTTTACCAATGAGCTTTTCCACCACTGCCATATTAACTTGATAAAATAATACTATGACCATGGCACCTCCTATACAAAAACCATCAGTAGCTTTATCTTATCAATGCAGTCATTCTCAATCTAGCCTTAACCTAACTCTGTAGCTTCTTCTCCCAACTAAACACCCCAGGAATCTCTATGCTTTGCTCCTGTTGCACTGTGATTTTGTTGTGAACTAAAGGAATGCAACCCTTGCACTTGAAAAGATGTTTGTGAAGCTGAGTACCTGAAAAATGTCAAAGCCATTTCATTAGTCTTTCTTGGTGATCAACTTTATCTACATTCAAGAATTTTCTTGATGTGGCATTAATGTTATTTTGGCAAAACTCTCATTGGACCATCCATGCCATAAATTGTCCAGGCTCTTTGTCCGTCCCTTTGCACATGCAGATGGTGTTCATCTCTTGAGAGGCCTATGCAGCCAGATGCTGGTCAGCTGCCCTGCGTACAGGTCCCTGAGCTGTTTGTCACTGGTGCTGGCCCCTTCTTTCATGAGCCTTGCCTTCCTCCTTACTGCAGCATCACAATATTTCTGCCATTTGCCCCTTCCTTTCCCTGCCTCTGCCACCAGCCCCACTAGTCCAAGGCCTTACACTAATTCCTCTTGTCTATCTCCTTCCACATTCTCTTACTGTCCTTGGTCCCCAGGAAGGGTAGTCTCTACTCAGAATCCCAGTCCCTAAAGAAACCTGTAGAACAGGTAGAATAGCAGGTAGAAATCATTCTTTCAGCAGAGAAACTTGTGAAAAAAGGTTCCAGAAACATATGCTAGAAGCTCCAGAGTTCACCACCCACTACACTGATCACTTCCTCAACTACTTTTCATAGACTGGACGTGCAGCACATGTATCAATACAGTAGGCCTACTTCCTTATGTTGACCATCTCCATATGGTGACTGGTGTGGTGTAGTCCCTTGGGTGGTCAACTTACAGAGGTTCTACTGTAGTATTTAATGGCTTTACCAGAAACCTCTACCTTCTGAATCCAAAGTCCTGTGATTCCCTGCCATGAATGGCGTTTAATCCCTTATCCCCCTCTGATGGCTGTGTTTGTTGGTTGCTATTTAGAGTCCATCTCCTCCCACCTGTCCATGGTTTAGAGGAACATGGAAGACATCCAGCATCTGTATTTCACGGAAGAAACTGAGGCTCAGAGAGGTTAAATGACTTATTCGGCTAATATATTCGTTCAAGACTAGAATTATGAATATTCTATGTGTTGATTTCTATGGTATTCAGTTTGTGTACTTGAAATCTTAGTCTGCAGTGCTTCGTTTTCATGGCAACAGACACAGTATTAGAACAACAACAACAAAGCACACACTTAGTCCACGAGCCTGATAATAACAGGTATGGTGCGTGGCACAGCTCAGCTTGAATACAGAGATGATTGCAGAGAACCAAAGAAATGCAAATGTGCAAGCAATCTTCATCCTCCAGAATGTTAATATCCTGGCACTTCCTCCCATCAGATCCTCCAGTTCATCGTCAGACATGAGGACTTGTAAAATTGTTTCCTTTCTTTGAAATATTGACGATGATTACGGAGGAAAAAGGGCGATGGTGGCAGGGGACCTGGCTTCTTAAATCTGGTTTACTCTTCATATCCTTTCTACAACCCTCACCATCACCACCATTCCACATCCTCAACCTATGGCATTATCATGTTATTTGCTCATTGTTTAATTATTTTCTTTTGCCTGAGATTTTTCCTTTTCCTTCAGGTAATGACTGTCTCATATACACAATTTTCACAATTGGAGCAAGTTTCAATGATGATTATTGCCCCAGCAGAGCATATACCACATAGCCTTACATATGTAATAGTGCATCCAGAATCTCCTAAAGTGTGTTCAACAAGGTCAATGCCACAGTCTTCTCTTACTTATCCTTCAATTCACCTGAATAGAGCTGCCCCTCCATACTTGCCAGGTATGTCTAGTGACTTCACAAATCCCTATGTTTTATAAATACTAGAGTAGAACATTACTCTTTAAAATGACATGAAATATAATGAAATAGATATAGTAATGTTTCAGGTGACTCTTCCAGAAATGGGGATAAATAGGCAATAAAAAAAAAAGCTGCCTGAGAAATGGGCATTAGGCTCCTTGGGCTGTAGGCATCACTCTGAAACTGACTTCCAGTGCCTCCCCTTCTTTCTCCTCCCCACCCTGACTGCAGGTTCCTCAGCTCCTAAGGCAACCTACCTGTGCCTTCAGTCATGGACACTATATTTGCTCCCTGGGGAATTCAGTACAGTTGTTCCTTGACTTATGATGGAAACACGTCCCAGTAAACTCATTGTAAGTTGAAAAACACATTTAACACATCTAACCTACCCAACATCATAGCCTACCTTAAATGTGCTCAGAACACTTACATTAGCCCACAGTTGGGCAAAATCTTCTAACACATGCCTATTTCATAATAAAGGGTTAACTAGCTCATGAAATTTATTAAAAGCTATACTGAAAATGAGAAACAAAATGGTTGTATGGGCACCAGAAACATATATTCTATTGTATCTATGTTGCTTTCACACCATTGTAACATCAAAAAATCCTGAGTCGAACTATCTTAAGTTGAGAACCAGCAAAATTGTGCATGTGAAACAAGGAATATCCAAGACATCCTCTGTGTTCTTTCTTCCTACTCTTTCCATGCTATCCTCTGTGTATTACCTGCTGTTGAGATCACTCATTCATCACACACTTCTACAAACATCAGTTCCTTGGTTAGGTGAGAGGCAGTGGCACATAACGGTTAAGAGCACAGACTCTGGAGTCAGTCTCCCTTCACTGGCTTACTGGCCCCCACCACTTACCAGCTGTATTACTTTGGCTAAGTTTCTTTGTGCCATACTTTCCTAATTTATAGAGGAGGTAAATCATAGTACCTACAGTGGAGAACACTCAGAAGTATTTGATGAGTTGGAAAATATATATTTAAATATGGCATCTGAAACAAGAATTTAGTCTTGTAGGATACCTTACTCAATAAATAACTAAACTGTTGACAGATACTTAAGGAATAACTCAGGAGTTTCAAAATATGTATGTAGTGATAAACAAATAGGACTTAATTAACCTGGAAAGTTTCTGTACAGCTAAAGAAACAACAATTAAAGCTAATGGACAGCCTTCAGAATGGGAGAAGGTATTTGCATGATATGAATCTGACAAGGAATTGATAACTAGAATTTACAGAGAACTCAAATCAATCAACACAAAAAGAGCCAACAATCACGTCTATCACTGGGCAAAAGACACGAACAGAACCTTCTCTGAAGAAGACAGACAAATGGCCAACAAACATATGAAAAGATGCTCATCATCCCTAATCATCAGAAAAATGCAAATCAGAATCCCTCTGCAATGTCACCTAACCCCAGTGAGAATGGCACATCACAAAGTCCCAAAGCTGCAGATGCTGGTGTGGATGAGGAGAGAAGGGAACACTTTTACACTGCTGGTGGGACTGCAAACTAATACAGCCTCTTTGGAAAGAAGTGTGGAGAATGCTCAAAGAACTCAAACTAGACCTTCTATTTGCTCCTGCGCTCCCATTACTAGGCATCTACCCAGAAGAAAAAATTTCATTTTATCATAAGGACATTTGCAGTAGATTGTTCACGGCACCTCAGTTTATAATCACCAAGATGCAGGAACAACCTAAGAGCCCATCAACGCAGGAATGGATTGATAAACTGTAGTATGTGTACATCATGGAATATATATACATTTTCAGCCATAAAAAAAAGGAGACTTTATGTCTTTGGTATTAACCTGGGTGGAGCTGAAACATGTTCTTCATAATAAAATATCACAAGGATGGAAACGCAAGCCTCTGATGTACTCAATATTAATATGAAGACCACACAAGAGAAAAACTCAATTCAATAAAAGTTGGGGGATGGGGGAAGAAAGAGGGGGATTGGTGTGCTCCCAGCTAATGGGCACAACATAAGGGTATATGGCTTATCTCCTGGGTGCAGGACACAGCCACAACAGGACTTTACCTAACAAATGCAAACATTGTAACCTCACCATTTGTACCCTTATATTAATCTGAAATTTATTTTTTTTTTTTGAGACAAGAGTCTCACTCTGTAACCCTCAGTAGAGTGCTGTGGCATCACAGCTCATAGCAACCTCAAAGCCTTGGGCATAAGCAATTCTCTTGCCTCATCTCCCAAGTAGTTAGACTATAGGTGCCCAGCACAACACCTGGCTACTTTTTCTTTTATTATAGTTGCCATTGTTGTTTGGCAGGCCCCAGGCTGGGTTCAAACCCGCCAGCCCCAGTGTATGTGACCAGTGCACTAGCTGCTAAGATGCAGGTGCCAAGCCTAAGCTGAATTTAAAAAAACAGGGGATGATTAGTGTAGATGGAGTCTTGAGCCACCATCACACTAACCTCATAGGGCCACCCGCTGCCACCTCCTGACACAGGTGGTCATGTTCAGGGCATGTTTTACATTGTTTCTTTTGGTCAGTTACAAATGTTGGTCTGAGTTTGAAGAAAAGAGTAAGATTTTTCAAGGTGATAAAGGGGAATGCTAGCAAATTCAATTTCCTGACAAAAATAACTCTTGCTGTCATTTTTCTAACTCACAGGTTAGGAGCACAAGTAGAAATGGAAAAAGAGTGACAAGTGGGTCTTAATCTCACCGATGAGGACATTACATTGTTCATGACCTTAGAGAAGTTACAGGGCAGAGTTATGGGCAGCGGTTCTGTAAGTGGTGGTGGTGATCATGCCAACGAGCATCATGTTTTACAGCATGTGAGTGAACGATGAATCTCCCTAGCAAGTGAGCAATGGCTCAAGGTTTTCACCTTTGAAGCCACATTATGATGATGAGAGCTTTGGGTAGATCTGAGAGGAGCAGAACCAGGTTATGGCTATGGCTTCTTATAGTCCCGATTTGAAATCTGTTCTTATCTGAGGCCAGCAGACCCTTCCATGCACAAAGTGTTATCTCCCAGGCATTGGTGCAGACTGGGACTGCACGCACTGTGCTGCCCACTCTCGACAGATGGCAAAGAGCCCAACCCATCCATATGCTGCTCTGTTCTCAGAGAAGACACCGGCACAAAACCAGATTTGGCTGCTGCAGCTGTGACTGTGGGTGTTTCTGAAGCAGCATCCCTGCCCTTGGGCTATTTAGCACCAAACAAAGTTCTATCAAGTGGAACATATTCTCTGGACAGCAGAGAGCAAGTCCAGTCCTCAGGTGTTTAGACAGAAATCTATCGATATCTTTAGGGATTTTAACTTGTTCACTTGAACAAAAGTGACCACAGTTCAGTGTAGCATTTCTTTCTACGCTGTCCCTTTCTGCAGATGGCCGTCTTGCTATAGTAGAGAGTAGGGAATTTTTTGTTTTCATTGACCTTCCCTTTCATCTAGGGTCTAAGAGTTGTCAGGACTTATTGTTCTTTTCTAAAGGCAGTAAAATGTTTCTAGATGACCACAGAGGAGGTATATGGAAAAGAAAGATTAAAAAAAAATGTTTTCAAAGGCTGGGCAAGATGGCTCATGCCTGTAATCCCAGCACTTTAGGTAGCTGAGGTAGGTGGATTGCTTAAGCTCAGGAGTTAGAGACCAGTCTGAGTAAGAGTGAGACTCCATCTCTAAAAATTGCCAGGTATTGTGGCAGGTGCCTATAGTCCCAGCTACTTGGGATGCTGAGGCAAGAGGATCACTTGAACTCAAGAGTTAGAGGTTTCTGTGAGCTGTGATGTCACAGCACTCAACCAAGGGTGAGAAAGTGTGACTCTGTCTCAAAAAAAGAAAAGCTTTCAGAGATGACATTTATCCTCCCAAGAGAGAAAACTTGCAAATTTTGCATCCAAATGTAACTTGTATTTCAGAAATAGCTCATTCCATGCTGGTATGCTGTTTTCCTTATTTTAACTTTTCTTCTTCCTTCTGATCATTATTTTTAAGAAGCAAAGGCTTAATTGATTTTGAAAATCCCCAGGTTTACAAAAGAATTCCAAGGAACTAATCAATCTCATCTGATGTTTGAATTCGGTTCCACAATGCCCTTTTTCAGTTACAATTAGCAGCTTCAGTCTTTGTTCCTTTTTAATCTTCTCAATTACATCGCTAAGTCATAACTGGGCTACTCATTCCTTGAGCTGCACTGCAATAAACTGCCACTTTATTTGCCAAGTCACCATTTCTGTAAATCTCAGTGAGGTTCACTTCAAAGTGGCTCAGATAGTCTTGCCTTCTGCAAGTCTTCCCTTATTCCTGGAAATAATTGTCACAGGTATTAAAATCTTTTAAAAAGAAGCCGTAGTCTTAATAACAAGAAAACGAATAACCTGATTTTAAAATGGGCAAAGGACTTGAACAGACATCTCTCAAAACATCATATACAGATGCCAACAGGTATATGAAAAACGCTCAGCATCCCTCATCATCAGGGAAGTTCAAGTTAAAACCACAATGAGACATCACCTCACACCTGTTAGAATGGCTATAACCAAAAAGAGGAAAGGAAACAAATTCTGGCAAGAATGTAGAAAAACAGAATCCTTTTTACTGTTGGTGGACATGTAAATTAGCACAGCCATTATGGAAAACAATATGGAGGGTCTTCAAAAATAATGAAAATAGAACCACCGTAGTTGCCTGTAATCCCACTTCTGGTTAAATACCAGAAATGAAGTGAAGTTATATACCAGAAATGAAGAAATGAAATAGGTAAAGAAAAGAAACAGGGAGTTACAGGCACTCTCTTGTTTATTGCAGCATTAATCACAATAGTGAAGATATAAGTATCCATCAGCAATGAATGCATAAAGAATATGTGCTACATACACTGCATGTATTTTAAACTGCACACTATTTTAAATTGCATGCAAACTTCGTGAACACCCTGTGTATTGCACATACATATGTGTATGTGTGCATGCACGCGTGCCTGTGTGTGTTTGTGTAAATGCAGTGGAATGCTATTAAGCCTTATAAAATAAGGACATTTTGTCATTTGTAACAACATGAATGTACCTGGAAAACATTATGCTAACGAAGTCAGCCAGACATAGAAAGACAGATACTGCCTAAGCTCACTTGTATGTGGAACCTAAAAAAAGTCAAACTTACAGAAGTAGAGAGTAAAATGGTGGTTACCTGAATTTGGGAAGGGATGGGGGATGAGGAGATGTTAGTTATAGGATACGAAGTTTCACTCAGGATGAGTAAGTTCTGGAGATCTATTTATCATATAGCCTGATGACTATACTTACTGCATTATATACACCTTGCTTTACTTGAAAATTGCTAAGAGAATAGAAGTTAAATGTTCACTAAGCAGTAAATAAAATAAAATAAAATTACCTATGAAGGGAAACAAAAGAAGCCATACTGACAATTTAGAGGGCTTTTAGTTAAGGCTGAGTTGGTGTGTTGTTATGAAAGTAGAATGTAATTGGTTTCCAGTCCAAACCACTATAATTATGGGTTTCCCGTTTGTCGTTTATGTGAATACTATTCTTTTGGTTTCTGAGGGGAAAAATCCTCATTATAATGTTTTTAAGCTAAAACACATATGGTAGTAGATTAGAGAGAGGAAGTCATTTCAGTCATGGAATATTCATAAATAGAAAGCTAATTGAAGAGTAAGAGTTCGTGAAAGGGGCAATACTAACGAGAACTTGAACCGTCAGCTATTGGTCTTTCCAGTTGCCATTCAGTCTATTTTGAAACGTTGATCCAAGTCCTAAAGCATCTATTTCAAGCCAGCCATAGAAAAAGTAATTGTTCTGTTGTTATATCAAGATAGGAAGTAGAAGAGGTAAATCTATGCTTCTTAAGGAAAAGTCAGAATAATTTTATATTCCATTTTGAGTGAAAATTAGAAGCTGTGTTTAATAGAAATATTTTTGGTTTTACCTTATAACATAACAACCTCCTGCAAAGAATTCAAAATCTCTCTTCCTGCTAATGAATCCTCTCAGAATCTTACAAAGACTATGGAACCACAGCTGGAACAAACCTGAGATCATCTAGTTCTGTGGTTTATTTTTTCTTCAGCTGTGGAAAACATTTTTCAAAAAAACTTACACAGGAGGCCTGATATGTAAACAAGTTGCTATTTTAGCTGAAGCAGGAGGCCCAGAATCCCCTCTGTTTTGCTTCTCCCAATCCCAAACGTATGCGATCAACAAAGGACCTTTTCAACGCACAATTCTAGCACCTCCTCAGACTCTTATAGAAGCAAGGAAATACGGGCACAGGAAGGAGACCTGAGTGGGCCAAACTTGCCTACCCAGCCACAAGACTAAGGTCTTGGGATCAGGGACCTTGCAGACCCACCAGCCTCCCACTGCACGTGTGTTTCTGCTGGTGGTACAGCCCTATCCTCTCCCTGGTTTTGCATTTCTCCATAGGACTTAGGACATGCCTATGTTTATTTTATGTATTTATATTCAATGGAACCTCTGCAAGTTGACCACTCCAGGGACTGTAACAAACTGGTCAAGATATGGAGGTGGTCAACATAGGTGGAACTCAGCCTACTGTACCGATATGTACATATGGTGTGCATGTCCCATCTATGAACATTGGGTCACCTTAAGGAGGTGGTCAGTGTAGGGAGGTGGTCAGCTAGAGAGTTTCTGCTGTATGTTCATTCATCTGTCATGTGCTCGTTCTGTTCATTGTCCCTCCTGCTAGATTGTAAGCTTGGTGAGGGCAGGGCTTTGTGTCAACTGCGCTCTCTCCAGCACCTAGACTATTTCCCATATTGTAGGAGGGGTTTAATAAGCAATAGTTTCTGGACAAATAAACTTCCCACACTCTGCCTAGCACTAGGTCTGTCTCCTTTGCTAATCTGTAAGATGCTAGAACAGTGATTATCAACCATGTGCTATGGCACACTGGTGTGCTGTGAGAGGATGTTAGGTGTACCACAAAAATTTTTAAAGATTATTAATTAAATTATTTCCTAAAATGGGCCAGGCATGGTGGCTCAAACCTGTAATCCTAGCACTTGGGAAGACAAGGTGAGTAGATTGCCTGAGATCACAGGTTTGAGACCAGCCTGAGCCAGAGCAAGACCTTGTCTCTAAAAAATAGCTGGGTGTTGTGGAAGGACCTGTAATCCCAGCTACTTGGGAGCTGAGGCAAGAGAATCAGTTGAGCCCAAGAGTTTGAGGTTGCTATGAGTTATGATGCCACAGCACTCTACCAAGGGCAACAAAGTGAATTCTGTCTCAAAATAAATAAATAAATAAATAAATAAATGTTCATGAAATACTACTTAGCTATAAAAAAGATAGAGACTTTACATCTTTTGTTTACCTGGATGGAGTTGAGACACATTCTTCTTAGTAAAGTATCTTAAGAATAGGGGGAAAAGTATCTAATGTACTCAATACTATTATGAAACCAATATATAAACACACACTCATACAAATGATAAAACACAAATATGGTCTAGCAAGGGAGAGAGAGGGCTAAGGAGGGAGAATGGAGGGGAAGGAGGAAGGGCATTTGGTGGGGTCTCACCTAATGTGCACAATGTGAAGGTGTTCAGCGTGCCTCTGGGTGAGGGGCTTTCCTACAACTTGAACTTTACCTTGGAAGTGAGAACAATGTAACCTAAAAATTTGGTCCCTCATATTAATTTGAAATTAAATAAAGAAGTTCAAAACACAGTTAAGTAGATTCTTTTTTTTTAACAACATAACTTAAGTGTGCCACCAAAGTTTAACTATAGGTTTAAGTGTGCCGTGAGACAAAAAACATTGAAAAACACTGCTCTACAAGAAAAGGACTAATCTTATCCATTTGTGTTTTCCCCACATTACTTAACATAGCAGATACCCAGGGCCACAGTTACTGATGTGAAGTGAAGTTGTCTCACCTAAAATGACATATTAGGAATTATCATCAGAGTTGTTGGGAACACAAAACATCTTATTTTCATTTATTAAAGTTTAGCTATCTGTACAGAACAAGTTAATCAGTAACAAACCTTTATCTCCAAAAAATAAATTGGCCTAAGAAGAGTAAATTTTTCATTGTTCTTTGGAGCATTAACTGCTACACAACAGTTATTTCAAAACTTTAGCACATACCAGCCTGAAGCACTCACCAAAACATAGTTTTTCATTCAATAAGCTTTCATTCTAACAAGCTCCCAAGTGATGCCAGTGCTTCAGGTCTAAGGACCCACTCTCAGAACTAATTACCATTGATTGACTTTTCATTGCTGTACACTAATGTGACATTAAGTAAATTTTCATCTTCTGGTAACTGCTGAACCTGTAGCAGCTAAGTAGACATTATCAATTTACATCTGGCAGATGAGCTGCAATAGGAGATGAAGGGGAATTGCTATGATTCAGTAGAAGGGATCAGGACTTGTTTATTTCTGTTCCTGCTGAAGAGCTGCATAGGAGCCATCAATCAGCTCATTAGGAAACTGACTTGGGGCCAGGCTAGTGGTTCATGCCTATAATCCTAGCACTCTGGGAGGAAGAATCAGCTGGATTGCCTGAACCAGCCTTAGCAAAAGTGAGACCTAGTCTATAAAAAAATAGCCAGGCATTTTGTTGGGCACCTGTAGTCCCAGCTACTCAGGAGGCTGAGGCAAGAGAATCACTTATGCCCAAGATGTTGAGGTTGCTGTGAGTTATGACACCACAGCATTTAATCCCAAGGCCACTGAGTAAAACTCAGTCTCAAAAAAAAAAGAAGAAGAAGAAAGAAAGAAAGAAAAGGAAAGGAAACTGACTTAGATGGCTTGGATGGCCATTCTATAGAACTAAAAATCTTGACCATCTTTGTATGATTATTCTCAGAAAAAGGTTTAGTTTAATTAATTTAGTAATTAGTAATTTCCTCACTGGGTGATCCAGGTAGCTACATTGTACCATGTCACTGTATACCCCACAAAAAGCAACCTTTTAGTCGTTGAACAATTTGAGAGTGGGAAAACTTTTTGGTTTTATCCACATATTGACAGGGTCTACCTTTCTCCTGATAACCATATAAAATGAAGATTCTAATTATGAGAGAAATAGAAGAAACTTGCTTTAAAAAAAATCCAATCTTGACCATCTTTGTATGATTATTCTCAGAAAAAAGGTTTTAAGACAGTCATGTGGCTCACACCTATAATCCTAGTACTCTGGGAGGTGGAGGCAGTTAGATCACTTGAGCTCAGAAGTTGGAAACCACCCTGAGCAAGAGATCTCATCTGTACTAAAATAGAAAAATTAATTGGGTGTTGTGGCAAGTGCCTGTAGTCCTAGCTACTCAGGAGGCTGAGGCAGGAGGATCTCCTGAGCCCAAGAATTTGAGGTTGTCATGAGCTATGAGGCCACAGCACTCAACTCAAGGTGACAGAATAAGACTCTGTCTCAAAAAAAAAGAAAGAAGAAAAAAGAGAAAAGGTTTTTATAAATGTGTATGAAATAATTTATGCAAAATCAATGTATTCAACAAATATTTATTAAGTACTGTTGATAAGCCAAGCATTTTGCAAAGAAAATCAAATGTGTTATATATCCAGACTTCATCCTAAAAAACCTCAAATTACAAGTAAAACCAAAACCCAGGGGGCAGAGCAAGATGGCAGACCAGAAAGACTGTTCATCTGAGCTCTCCTAGAATGAATGGGGGAAAAGAGAGAACGCAGCCATACCTGGCACAGGGACCTTACCCAGAGTCATAGCTGAGGGAGCACAGCAAGAAGGTGATGAGCTGGATACAGTGTATTGATCTGGAACAGTGAAAAAAATCTGATGAATTAGGCAAGTGATTGCACCCGGCTGGGATTGGCTGCCCCCTCACAGAGGTCCAGGACAGGAGTAAGCCTTTCTGGAGTTTTCAGTTCTTGAAGGAAACTATGTGTTGAGTGGAAAGCTTGGAAGAGTGGGCAGACATGAAGAGTGTATACAGTAGCCAGATTTGAATGCCACTTGGAGTAGGTTTGGTGGCTGGCAAGGCAGCCACATTGAGAAAGTCTCAGCGGCCCAGGGGCTATCACTGTGGGAAGATCAGAAGAAGGTTTTAGCAGGGGCCTAAAGCATGTCCATCTTAATTCTGCCTGCTAGGATCAGAACTCCACTCTTGGGACAAGCTAAGGAACTCCTACACTGCATAGGAACTGGAGTCAGGGGGGCACTGGGAGACCTGCCCCTGAAGGATTCTTGTGAGCTTTAAGATTCCAACCTGACATGGTCTAAATGCTGAGGAAACAATCAGGCAATCTCTGAAGGCGAATGAGTTTGGAATAAGGACCATAGAGGTTACTGGCTGTGTTCTGTCTCCTAAAAAAACCACAGTGCCACCTGGTGCCTGGCAACATATTGTCATCAAGAGTAAAGACTTATGTTGAAACGAAAGAGGCAATGAGAAGGAAAATGGAGGACAAGGAGGTGAACAAAAGGAACAAACACATGAGGAGGAACTAACAGAAAAATTCAAGCAACATGAAAATCAAAACAGACGAACTCCCCCAAGGGAGAATGAGACAGCTACTACAGAAGACTCCACCCATAAGAAACTAATAGACTTGACAGAAAGAGAATTTAAAGTATGGATGATAAAGACAATAAAATAATGGATAAGAAAATGGAAAGACAAAACCAAAAATCAGACAAGAAATATGTGGAATTTAGAAAGGATATGGCAAAACTTAATGAAATGAAGGAGACAATCAGGGAATGTAAATATGCAGAAGAAAGTATCAAAAATAGGTTAGACCATGGAGAAGAAAGAATCTCAGAGCTAAAGGATAAAGTTTTTGCATTAACTCAGGTATTTAAAGAGGCAGAAAAGAAGTGAGAGGAAGCAGAACAGGTGCATAGAGAATTATAAGACTCCTTGAAGTATTCAAACTTACGAATAATAAGGATTCCCGAAGGGGAAGAAGATTGTCCCAAAGGAATGGAAGCCCTATTGGAGACTATCATAAATGAAAACCTTCCAAGTTTTACTAAAGCCCCTGACACACTCCTTTGAGATGGATATCAAATCAAACCCCAGGTCATCTCAACTCAAACAGAGCCTCTCCAAGACACATTGTAATGAACCTGTTCAAAGTCAAGATGAAAGAAAAAATTCTATAAGCAGCCAGGAGTAAGCACCAACTGACCTATACAGGCAGAGCCATTAGGATGACAGCAGACTTTTTAACTGAAATCTTCCAAGCCAGAAGAGTATGGTCATCCACCTTCAACATTCTTAAACAAAACAATTTTCAGCTCAGAATTCTATATCCTGCTAAACTAAGTTTCAAAGTTGTTAGAGAAATCAAATCTTTTGAGGATGTGCAAGCACTGAGGAAATTTGCCACAAGAAGGCCAGCTTTACAGGAAATACTTAGACCTATTTTGGACACTGACCACCACAATGGACCACCAGAAAAGTAAACACCCAGAAACTGAAAGTCAAAACATAGTTTCCACAATAGCACAAAGGATAAACCTACACAAAGGACTTTCACAAAATAAAATGGATAGAAATCCACCACACTTATCAATTCCCTCAATAAATGCCAATTGACTGAATTCACCACTGAAGAGCCACAGGCTGTCTGATTGGATTAAAAAAAAAAAAAAAAAAAAACAAAAACCATCCATATGCTGTCTCTAGGAGACACATCTTGCCTTTCAGGAAAAATCAAAACTCAGGGTTAAGGGATGGAAAATAGTATTTTGAGCAAATCAAAATCAGACAAAAGGAGGGGTTACAATCTTATTTTTAGATACAAGTAGATTTAAAGTAACTAAAGTTAAGAAAGACAAAGATGAACTCTTTATATTGGTCAAAGGAACAATGCAACAAGAAGACATTTCAATTATATTTATGCACCCTACTTAAATGCTCCCAGATTTAGGAAACAGATCTTGATGAGTCTTAGCAATATAATATCTCATCACACCATAATAGTCGGGGACTTTAATACCTCTCTGATAGAACTGGACAGATCTTCTAAAAAGAAACAAAACAAAGATACAAAGGACTTAACTGTACCCTAAAACAAATGTGATTAATAGACATATACAGAACACAACATCCCAAAGCTAAGGAATATACATTTTTCTTGTCAGTCCATGGTATGTACTCTAAAATTGACCACATTCTAGAATACAAATCAAACCTCAGCAAAATTTAAAAAATAGAAGATACCTTGTATCTTCTCAAACCACAAGGCAATAAAGGTGGAACTCAACTCCAACAAAAATGTTTTTTTTTTGTTTGTTTTTGTTT
>NW_003852608.1:1018953-1025786 GCF_000181295.1 Otolemur garnettii | reverse complement strand
TCAGTAGCCTTTGTATATGCCAATAACAGCAAAGATGAGAAGCTAATCAAGGACACAATTCCCTTCACAGCAGCTTCAAAAAAAATGAAATACCTAGATATTTACATAACAAAAGAGGTGAAGGACCTCTACAAAGAAAATTATGAAACCCTGAGAAAAGAAATAGCAAAAGATATTAATAAATGAAAGAACATACCATGCTCACGTCTGGGAAGAATCAACATTATCAAAATGTCTTTACTACTCAAAGCAATCTACAGATTCAATGCAATTCCCATTAAATTGCCATAATCATATTTTCAAGATTTGGATAAAATAATTCTTCATTTGTGTAGAACCAGAAGGAACCCTGTATAGCCAAGGCAATTCTTAGAAATAAAAACAAAGCCAAGGGTATAACCTGACCATACTTTCAGCGATACTACAAGGCCATAGTGCTCAAAACAGCATGTTATTGGCACAAAAATAGAGACATTGACATTTAGAACTGAATAGAAAACCATGAGATGAAACTAACATCTTACATCCACCTGATTTTTTGTGTGTGTCTTAAACAACAGAAATTTATTTTCTCACAGTTTTAAAGGCAACTAGTCCAGGATGAATATGACCATGGGTTTGGTTTCTTGTGAGGTCTCTCTCTATGGCTTGCAGGTGGCCACCTACCCTTCTTCTCAGGCTCTATTGATAATGTCTGTTTTTTGGAGTTCTTTTTTTTCTTCCTTTGGATAAGAAGAAGAGGAAAGGATGCTCCTTGCTTACAGAAAGGAGTGTTAGTATAAAAGAGGATTATTACCAGAAAAGTCTTCTTGGACATTATTTATTTATTTATTTATTTTTTAAACTTTGGCTATTCCATCCACCTGATTTTTGATAAACCAAACAAGAACATACACTGGGAAAAAGAATTCCTATTCAAAAAATGGTGCTGGGAGAACTGGATAATTACATTTAAAAGACTGAAACTGGACCTACCCTTCTCACCACTTACAAAAAATTGATTCAAGATGGATAAAAGATTTAAATCTAAGGTATGAAACCATAAAACTGCTCAAAGAAAGTGTGGGGAAAACACTTAAAGATATTGGCCTAGGAAAAGAGTTTATGAAGAAGACTTCTGTGGCAATTGCAAGAACAATAATAATCAAATGTAACTTAATTAAACTGAAAAGCTTCTGTACAGCTAAGGAAACAACAACCAAAGCAAACAGACAAAGAAAACAGACAGTCTTCTGAATGGGAAACGATATTTGCATATTATGAATTGGACAAAAGCTTGTTAATTAGGTTCTTTAGAGAACTCAAATTAATCAACAAAAAAAAGACCCAACAATCCCACTATCCCTGAGCAAGACAGATGAATAGAACCATCTCTAAAGAAGACAGACAAATGGCTAACAAACATGAAAAAATGCTGATCGTTCCTAATCATCAAAGAAATGCAAATCAAAACTACCCTCATATATCACCTATCCCCAATGAGAATAGCCCACATCACAAAGTCTCAAAGCTGCGGATTCCATCCTGGATATGGAAAGAAGGAACACTTTTACATTGCTGGTGGGACTGCAAACTAATACAACCTTTCTGGAAGAAATTATAGAGAATCCTCAAAGAACTCAAATTAGACCTCCCATTTGATCCTGCAATCCCATTACTAGGATCTACCCGGAAGAAAAAAATATCCTTTTACCATAAGGACACTTGCACTAGACTGTTTATCGCAGCTCATTTTACAATTGCCAAAATGTGGTAATAGTCTAAATGCCCACCAATGCAAGACTGGATTAATAAGCTGTGGTATATGTATACCATGGATTATTATTCGGTCATTTAAAAAGATGGAGACTTGGGGTGGCACCTGTGGCTCAAAGGAGTAGGGTCCCGGCCCCATATGCCAGAATTGGCGGGTTCAAACCCAGCCCCAGCCAAAAACTGCAAAGAAAAGATGGAGACTTTACATCTTTTGTATTAACCTGAATGGAAGTGGAACACATTCTTCTTAGTAAAGCATCACAAGGATGGAATAAAATCCAATGTATTTTATTATAATTTGAAGGCAGTAGATGAGCTAATACAATGGTGGAGGGTAGGGGGGATGAGCAAGTGGGGAGAGGGGAGGAGGATGGGACATGGGTGGTCACTGTGTCTGGCACGCTTCTTGGGAGTGGGGCACAATTATAAGAGGGACTTTATCTAACAAATAAATCAGTGTAACCTAATTCTTTGTACCATCAATCCCAAACAATAATAATAATGATGATTATGATAAAATTAAAAAAGGAAGCAGCTGCTGGTATAGCTAGCAACTTCCGTGGATCTCAAAATCATTGTGCTACGTGGAAAAAACAAAAAATAAAACTACATCCCAGACATGGCTCAAATTAGGTGCCCAATAAACCTGTCTGTCTTCAGGGAGGACACAAGTTTACCCAGTAGGGGTTTATCATCCAAAACTTTGTAATAGGAATTTGCTCTATTTGTTCTCATCTAAGGCTTTCTCAACTCACAGCTGGAAAAATTAAACTCCAGAGTCTTTAAATGTCTTATCCTCCAGCAATTCGTGGGCTAAAACCAGGATTAGAACTATGACTCTTTCTAATTCCCAGCAAGTAATGATCCTTGCAGGCTTTGTAGAAATCTTGTCCCACCTCCAGCCAGCCTTCTCTGTTGGTGTTCATGTTTTTTTAGACACTATTGATGTCATCAGAAAGATTCCTATTCTAATTTTCTGCAATATTTTCATATATTTAGAAAATGAGGTATCCCTTCCCAATCCTTTATTTCTGTCCAAGAAAGGAGGTGAGTCACTCCATTGAAGCTTGCTACAAATACAGCTCCGTAATCAACATCCCCCGGATGCCGCCAAGGCAGGCGCTAGCAGATGGCAATGATTCCTGATCAACAGTTTTGCCCTTATTCCAAGCAGCCATTTTTAGTTTTAATTGTTCTTGAGTCCACTAAAAAGATGGAAAAACTTTAGTCCCTCTGAGATCACTACTCATCCTGTCCCTTTTAGAACACAACCTGAGAATATTATTACAATCTAGTTAATGGTTCATCAATGGTCAGTTCATAATATAACCAATGGCATTAATGTGGCACGAAAGTCTAGATTAACTTTATTAATAGATAAAAACAGAAACCTTAACTTCCATCCAATCACTTAAGTGATCTTGGGTCTTGAATAAGAGACTTAGGTTGCTAAAAACCGTACAGGCCATCACTATGAGGATCCTTTCTTGCTTATGGTTCAAAAATATCACTTATGAAAGATTTTGATCAATTGGTTTCAAGTGTTTTAGACAAACTATTTTTACCATCCTTTTCCTCCTATCTCAAAAGGCTGTCCTGACCCTAAATACCTAGGTAGTTTTAAGTTTAAAATTATCACTGTTAGATTTTTTAATGTAAAGAAAATTTCATTTCTAATCTGTGCTCCTAAATATCACCACCATATTTTTATAAAATATGTTACTGATTTCAGCAACTTGGACTAGGATTTCCTAAACACAAACTACACCTTTGCTGCCAGAACTGTGAAAAACAAGATGAATGAGGTCTTCCTTATCCTGGGATTTAAGCATTTTAAAAAGTGAAATATACAATAATTAAGTAAATGAAGTATAGGACATATTAACTAGTTTGATATAAGCATTCCAAATTATATATAAAATTAGCACACTGTACCCCATAAATGCATTTATGTATACATGAAAATAAATAAATAAATAAAAACTGAAATATGTGAGTTTTTGCCTCGGAACAACATTACTCAAAATTGTAATAGGATGTTACTCTAGCACAGTGGTTCTCAACCTTCCTAATGCCATGACCCTTTAATACGGTTCCTCATGTTGTGGTGACCTCCAACCACAAAATTATTTTGTTGCTACTTCATAACTGTAATTTTGCTACTGTTATGAATTGTAATGTAAACATCTAATATGCAGGATGTATTTTCATTGTTACAAAGGGGTCCAACCCACAGGTTGAGAACCGCTGCTCTAGCATGATGCTTCAAACATAGTTTTGTAGATTTGTTATTTTTTCATGTAGTTTATTAAAATTATGTCTTACTGTGAAATTGGATGTTGCATGCTAATCTAATAATCTATTATGTTGCAACATAATCTAATTATGTTCAAGACTATTTTCTCACTGAGTTATATTTGCAAGTTACTCTAAATAGGTCTTTTCTCTCCTCTTAAGATTATCAAATAAACATGTAAGCAGGTATAAATAGTCTATAAAAAACACATACCACCACCTTAGCAGTGGCTCTCAACCTGAGCTTCACATCAGACTCACCAAGGAAACATTTTAAAAATACAGATGCTCCGGCCAAACTCCAGGTTTTCAGGAATGAGGACCAGAAATTGGTAATGTTTCAGGAGTGCTGCTGAGGGTCCTGAATCACAGCCAGCCCGAGCTCAGAGCAAAATCCTGCAGTTACATATGATTTTCAAGATTTTAATCAATGATTTGTTGAGTGGACAGTTTTAATCCCCTACAGCAATGACCTCTAAGTAATGCATACATCATGAGATTATTGATTTATACTTCCCAAGGAAGCCACACTCCTCATCATGTGTGTATCTCTTTCCCCCATTACACTGCCTCTTTGTAGATTGTGTTCTTCTCATCATGCCTGGAAGCCAAGTGAACAGGGAATTCTGTCTGATTCTGTGTTCAGTACAATGCCTGGAACATTGGCACTAACTATTAAAACTAACAGCAGGCACTGCCTGTTTCTTTTATACACCAAAAATGTTTTCAAGGCAGGTATAGCTGGTTGAAAATGTACAGTCACAAATCACATGTGCAGGAACCTTTTCTTAATTTACACATCTAAATTAAACTCAACTCTTGAGAGCCCAATTCCCGTCAAGACAGAATCCAGAATACTGCTGCCATGAAGCTTAACAGTCATTCTGTGTACAGTCCTCCCATTTAGAGAACTACTTGGTCAAACTGGGTATTCTTTCATGGGGCTGGGGGCTGAGCCGCCTCCTGGCTGGGGCTGTGTCCTCACAGCCTGCACTTGCAGGCCTCTGAGCTATAGCTCATCCCTCCTGGCTGTTTCATCTGCTGAGAGGTCACTGCACCTACCTGGCCTTCAGGTCTTTCCTAGGGCCAGCAGGATGATGCCTGCAGTCTCTATCACAGCCTTTGGTCTCTAAGGGATGCACCGTGTCCTCTACACTCTGCCTGCAGGCCTCCTCCTGCACTTCTGCAACTGCTCAGAAATCATCACCTCATTTTTCTTCCTCCAGGAAGGAGTGAGGGGCTCTCCAAGGTCACTTGTCCTCCAAGTCACCTCCAGATACTCTCCAACTACAGACTGAATCAAGCCTTCCGAGGAGGTTTCTATTATAGACTTGCTGTCTGTCCAGGCTTGGGCTTCAGGGAAGAGATCTGGGACAGTTCCCATACCTATCTTATCTGAGCATTTCTATTGCCATACCAGATTTTGACTCCAGGAGTTGATAGGCTGGGACAGAAACTTTCTAGCAGCCCCAGTAATTATTTATACACCCTTTTCTGAACTTGGAGGTCAAGAAATAATTTGATGTGCATGGCCAGAGTTTTCAAATGAAATCAGATAAGAGAGGATCAAATAAAAGAGATTAAAATAAAATAGAACCAGTTAGTGTAGTACTTTTCTTTTAATACTGGATCAGGAAGTAAACTACAGTCATCTCATCCAGGAGAAATTGGCTCTAGGATGCGTACTGTTATTAAAATCCATGGATGCACAAATCTTGATATAAAGTGGTATAATATTTGCAAATAACTTATGCATATCCTCCCCTATATGTTAAATTGCCTGTAGGTTACTTAAAACACCTAATACAATGCAAATTTGATATAAATATTGAGTTGTTGTACTGTATTACTTTTATTTGTATTTTTTATTGTTTTGCCATTTTATTATTTGTTTGAAAATATTTTTGATTTGTGATTGGTCAAATCCCCAGATGCAGAACCCACCAATATAGAAGGCTAGGGGTGTGTGTGTGTGTGTGTGTGTATAACTGTATTTTTACTCAAAAAAGAATCAGAAACTCTAGTCTCAGCATGGCCCAGCAGCTCACACTTATAATCCTAGCACTTTGGGAGAAGAAACAGGTGGATCCCTTGAGCCCAGGAGTTTAAGACCTGCCTGAGTAACATAGTGAGACCCTGTCTCTACCAAAAAAAAAAAAAAAAAAAGGTAGAAAAATAAGCCAGGCATGGTGGTATGTACTTGTAGTCCCAATGCTTGTTAGCCTGCAGTGGGAGGATCCTTTGAGCCCAGGAGTCTGAGATTGCAGTGATAATGATGCCACTGCACTTCCACCTCGGCAAGAGAGTGAGACCATGTCTTAAACAAAACAAAACAAAACACACGCACAGCTATTTAAACTCTTCTGGTCTCCCAATAAGTTTTTGATCTTTGACACATAGTAGCTCTGACTTTCCCTGGGAAGAAGCACTCCTGTGGCATCATCCTTTAAGCTCTCCATTCTCTGGTTAGTTTTGTAGACTGCTCTGAGTCCTCCAGACTCTGGCCCTCTCGCCTGTCTGGCTTTTGTTTCTCCCATGTTAGGTCCTCCCAACTGAAAGTCAGGTTGTTCTCAACTGCTGCATCTCAGCTGAGGATGTTTCTGTCCCTGCTCTCCCTGTCCCTGTTCTCCCTGCCCTGGGGCGATGAGCCTCACCCTCTGGTCTAGTTTTAATGGTGAAAGAACACAGGGAACCAAGAGAAATGAAATAGGACAGAGAACAAATCAAAATACACTGTCACACGGGAGTGTGGCACTTTTCTAATACATAAAATAAGTGTTTTT
>NW_003852608.1:1017265-1018305 GCF_000181295.1 Otolemur garnettii | reverse complement strand
AAAAAAAAAGACTTAAGATAAAGCCAAATGCAAGCTGTAATAATTTCTGAAGCATTCTCACAGAGATGCAACCATATTTTTTTGATGTGGGAAGGAGAAAGCAGAAGTGAAGACATTCTGGGTTCTAGATCCTGGTTAATAGTTAACTTTGGATAAATGAATTAAATTTCGTGAATGGAGTTCAGTTTTTTCATTTATAAAGATGGGCTAAGTTCCTATCAGCTTCAAAAGCCTATTATCCATACTTACCCAAGGCTTTTATGGGTAAATTATAGTTTAGGTGAAATTTCCTCATCTGTGAAATGAGAAACTTTAGATCAGCAATGCGTGAGGTATGTTCTGTGGGGTGAGGGGAAACTTCCCCTTTCCCCTAAAAGGTCACTGAAAGATCAACTCAAAATCAAGGCAGATTAATAAGAGAAAGAGGTTTATTTACCTTGCACCCTGGCACGAGGGGGAGAATCAGGGTGGTTACCCAGTATCCCAGTAGGGTCCAGGCATTTGTATACTCTTGTCTAAGAGGTGGAGATGAGGAATATAATTCTATTTAGGGGCAATAAGTGACTGCTAGGGAGGATGCCCAGATAATGGGGAAAATAAAAGAATGGGGGGAAACAGATTGACTTATAAATTAACCTGACAGACAGGTATAATGTTTAAGATGATTTGGGCTAGGTCTGGTTGCACTCTTGATCTTCCCTATAATATACTGAGATAACAGGGAGGGGAAGGGAAGCCAGTTTTCTTCTGATGGGTTCCTTCCAGTTATGCAGATAGAGGGAAAGCCCCTTCCAAGGGCATGTCGATCTCTAAGGGCCTTTACTTCAAAATGCCCCTTATATCAGCAAGCCATATTTGGGGATAAAATTTCCTGAGCTCCTTCCATTCTGCCTGTGATAATTCCAAGAAATAGCAAAAGGTACTCTTTAAATAGGTTTAATGGCCAAACCATTTTATAAAATGCTGTGGTGAAAATGTTAAAAAGGTTTCTTTGTGGGAATGCAAACTAATATGTTCCTTTTGGAAAGATGTTTGGAGAA
>NW_003852608.1:1012156-1016579 GCF_000181295.1 Otolemur garnettii | reverse complement strand
AGGTTGGAGTAGCCAGCTTCCCTCAGACACATTGCACCAAATCTCTTTTTTCACAGAACATGTATCAGGACTAGAGATCCAAAGGACACAATTTGGGGGACTTTGGCTTATTTTTATCTTCCTTTCTAGTTCCAAATTCACTGTCTGTTTAGCTTGAGCCTGTAACACTTCCTCATTAAGACTTTTAACATGCTTGAACCTATAGTCCCAATTACTCAGGAGGCTGAGGCAAGAGACTTGCCTAAGCCCAAGAGCTAGAGGTTGCTGTGAGCTGTGACGCACCACCGCACTCTACTGGGGGAGACAAAATGAGACTCTGTCTCTCTGGAAAAAAAAAGACTTTTAACAAATGTGATTAGAAATTTTCAGAGAAGCAATGGGCATAATTTTGAAAAGGTAAAATCTTGAACTAAGGAAGAGGGATGGATCCTTCTTTAGATGGTTTCCTTGGTGGTACAAAGTAAGCAACACCTGTGAATATGATTATAAAGAAATTTTTGTACAGTGCTGGTATTGATAAGGGTAACGTCCAAATTATCTCTGACTTTATGTAGGGTACAACTCAACTGTCTTGATTTATTTTTCTACTGTCAGTAAGAGAACTCTATAAAGGAATAGATGTTTAATAATAATAATAAATTGGGTTGGGACTTTCTATTAAGGAACTTCACAAATCCATGTGCACTCAATAGTCCAGAAAATGCCTCTATCTGTCCCAAATGAATAGAGTATTTGTTTTTATTCCTCTTATATTTTATGTACAAGACATAAGGATTAAAGAACCAAAGTATATCTTGAAAGACTGAATGACCTTAAGGCTTCCAAGGGAGTGAAAAGCATTTTAGTGCATTATCCGTCAAGAGCTGTATACATCATACTCCTTTGGACAAACAAAACATTTAGTCTTCACAGCTCTGCTGTAATTATGAGATCTGTCTGTTCCTCAAACACTGAGTCAGTAAGTGGTTAAAGCATAAAAGGTGTGTGTGGGGAGGGGGGGTGTTCTCCTTGTTTAAACAGACTCTCTAATCACTACTGAAAACCCAACAAATGGCAGCTCCAAGAATGCTGATGACCGATGTCATCACAACCCGAGTTTGTGGACTGAGGTTCCAGGGCAGGATGAGTTGAACTCCACGAGCTCCACTTTGTTTCAGCTCCACCCCAGGACCTCAGACTAATAAATAAATTCCTAAAATTCTATTTCTCTGAAGGGTTAGGTCCTTCTACAGCCAAACCAGCATTGCCACAGGGTTTGTGGACTTCACCAGTCCTGGAGCTACCTGTGGTATGGCCAGCATTGACCACACAGCTAACCAAATCTGCACTAGACCCTACCCTGCACTGCACTGCTCAGCTCATGGGGGGCTATGGAGCAACACTGCGTGCCTGTTAGTCCTCATCTGGGTAGTTCCCTGCAAAAGCAAATGTACTAAACATGTTGTCCTTCACAGCCGTTGTCTACCTGGGGGCTTGTTCCCACTTACATGGGCACTGCACCTGAGGAGCAGCTCCTCAGCACTGTTGCTGGTGCAAAAGGAGCAAGTGGAAATTCTCACTAGACGAGGGTCAAGAAGGAAAATTCTTCCTGAAGCACAGAGCTGTAGGCTTGATTAGTGGTGTTTCCTTATGAAAACGACCCGTCTCTCCGGGAGCTGGTGCAGTGAGGGCTCTCTCAGCCCAGCACAGGCTCTTTTGTTTTTGTTTTTTGCAAAGTAGTTCTAGCAATGCTAATGTTACCAACATTACTGCCTTTGCCACTTCAATATTGCTATTCTTCCAGTGAGGCATCTGTTATGAAACAAAACAACAAACTAAAGACTGGAGGCAGCTGGTGTAGAAAGAGCTTCTTTGAAATGTTTTTCATGGCAATATCACTTCACCCTGAGAGGACTGGTCAGCCTAATAGTGCACAGACCACTTAGCCTTCTCCACTGTCTCTGTGACACATCCAACAAACAGTAGATCCAGTGGAGTAGACCATGGTGATGGTCATGACTCTTACTCTCTGTGGTTGTGTCTGCAGTCAAGAGAATTTTATAATGTGTGAGTCATGTGAGGTTTGAAGCATATACTGCAGAGAACCACACTTCTGCTTCACTCGTGCACTTTGCAGTGTGAATGCTGGGGCCCGTGTGGGACGTGTGTCCATAACATAATGCCTAGAGTGTTCCCTCAATTGTCTTACCTCTAAAATGGAAGAACTTGTACTGGATCGTAAATAATGGTTTTTGAAAGACAATTTTTTAAATTTTTATGAGATATCCTTTTTTAAAGGGGGAAAGTTCCCATGGTCAAATGGGGTCGTTACCATGGTCACATTGCCAGGGAGCCTCCCTTTCTCCTGGGTTTGCCGTTCTTTCCCCGGGGCAGCATTTGTATGTAAACAGTGCACTGATTGTCCACATTTCCTTCCCTCATTATCTCCATCTATTTATTTAAATAAATAATAGCTCATCGATTTATTTAATTCCATCAGTGATGTATTTAGTCAACAGAAATAGAGTGGACGTAGAAAAAAGTATGAGAATCAGTGCTTGCCTTCCCAGAGGCTGCAACCTGAACGAGAAAACAGGAAAGACTGAAATGTAATGTATGCTTGGTGACTGTCACCCCATAGCCAAAGTTTTTCTGGAGCTCAGAGGACAGGCAGATCCCCCTCAGGTGTGATGAACAAACATGGCTTCCTGGAGACAGGAGGGTTTAAATGGGCTTTAAAAGGTGAATAGGATTCTGAGGACTTCCCCCCTAGAGGAAGGGCCGGGGACACCACCCAGTGTCCAGTCTGGGAAGCACAAACATCCACATGGTTTATGCAGAGGAACTGGGGCTGATACGTTTGGAAAGACAGATTCAAGCTAGCTTTTGGAGGACCTTGAGTGTCTGACGTCAGAGCTTTATTGCTAATTGAGAAGGGACCCTGGCACATTTATGAGTAAGTCCTGCTAGCACATGGAAGGAGGACAGCACAGAATGAGTCAAGTGCAGCAATACAAACCCTAGGACGAGCCAGATCTATCGTGGAAGCTACAAGAGTTTAAAAAAGGACGGTGACATTTGCGCTGAAGGCCCTGACTTCACCACAGTGCCATATATCAAACAAGCAATGCTGTACTTGTACCCCCATGAATAATTACAAATAAAAAAATAAACAAAAGAAAAAAGAGAGGAGATGCGAGATAGATTCATTTATCCATTGAATTAACATTTCCTGAGCACCTGATATACGCCAGTGTTTTCTAAGCACCCATGGTTTGTGTAGCACCATCATGCTTTTGGCCAAATTCTGTTCTACTGGTGTTATGCTTTGACTTTACATCTTTATGCAAATATACTTATGTTTATTTTAAATACATTTATTTCTTAAAAAATAAATTTAACGTCACTTCCATTTGCCTTCCTATTTCAGTTACATGTTAACCCTATAAAAAGAACAAGGAAAACAAAACAAGTTACTCACTCCTAGGTAGATGCTGCCTACGGATGCCTGCGTAAAAGACAGAAAAAAACCAATGTTAAAGGGGGGGTAAAACTCTACCATCAATTTCTCTGCTTTGCCTAAACTAAAAGGATTAGAGAGAATTGAAACAGAAATAACTTTCTCACTGTGAGATTCAATGCCGCTGGTACTCAGGTTCTTTGCTGGAGGCAGCGTCTATGCTGGGAAGTGGGGAGGCAAAGGTGAACTTCACCCTGTTCTGGAGAGTGCAGTGGAGGGGTAGACCAGCCAGCACACTGACGGGCACCGTGCAGAACAGGGAGAAGGTCTGTGTCTAGGACGCCACGTTGGGGTCCTCCTGGCCAGTGGAGAGGCCATTATCACTAGGGTCTTAAATTCTAACTCTCATGGCTGAGAATGAACATATTAATACCCCCTTTGTTCTCCAAGGAAACAGAACAAGGAGGGGGATTTCTAGGCTGAGCAGAAATGTTAAAATACTGTTACCGAAGGAGAGGGTCTGGCCTCCTGTCACTGTCAGCCACTATTCAGAGATGGGTTTAAACTTCACTTGTCAGAAGGCCAGCAATTCTGGAAAACAGCCAGAGTAGTCTCTCACTTCTGTTCTGCCTCAGTTACAATCCTAATAACCTGTATAGTGAAATACAAGGAAACCAACCTAGAAAATTTTAACTTTACTTGATAGGAAGCAACATCAAGGTAGTCTCCATTCTAACATTGCAAACTGTTTAAAGCACAGAAAGGTGATTTCACTTTAACAAATTATCTAAGAGAATCATCAGAGAAAACATCATATCATCAAAGTAACCTTTACCAAATCACAACACCTGTTGTCTCTGTGTGACTGCTCCTCTGAGTCTCTGGAGATAAACATGCTCACCATCGGGGTGAAACCTTAACTCGGGAGGCGCAGAAGGTGTGGGGGGAGCTGAGCAGACCAGGCCCAGGGTCCTGCTTCCCCTC
>NW_003852608.1:1007491-1012045 GCF_000181295.1 Otolemur garnettii | reverse complement strand
GGTCCTTCTCCCCAGTCAGGACCACGGGCAGAGATGAGGGCATAGCCGACAGGCAGCAGATGGTGCCATCATCCTCAGGCGACCAACTCTGGAGTCTTTTCTTGTGGTTCAGCTTTTTTTCCCACAGTGCCCTGGGCATAAAGGAAAAATTGTGCCTATCTTACATGTAACCTGGGAGGAGAGATGTTGAGAAGGAAGGAAGATGAGTGTAGGGGCCCTGCAGAGCCTTCCTGGGTAAGGGCAGAGCTCAGAGAACAGAGGCAGTGGACAGGGTGGGGTTGACCTTTGAAGGATGGAGTAGGAACTGGGGAGGCAGGGAAGGACATGGCCCACGCAGAGGAAGCAGACAGCACCTGCACAGCCACCAGAGCGGGAAAGCAGGGTGGGCGGGAAGGCTGCAGGTGCTGGGGTGGGTGTAGCTGGGCTGGAGAGAGCAGAGGCAGTGGGCAGGGGCGAGACAGGAGGATATTCCCAACAAGGCCAGGGACTGCTGCCTCTGCAAGGGTCCTAGTTGTTATTTTGAAGGGAGTAGAGACGGTTTTGTGCAGGGAAGGGACATGATCGGATTCAGAGTTTAGAAAGATAATTCTGCAGGGTTGCAGAAGCTGACGTGGAGGGTGAAGGGAGAGGCAGGGGCCTGCGCAGAGTGTCCTTTATATCATTTCTAAACATCTTTCTCCCTGTCTTTTATGTTGTTATCAGGACTCACAAACCACATAAGGGAAGTCGAAAGATGGGATTCTGTTACATTAAACTCCCACTTGGAAGAAAACAGCTTTCTAAGATCAAATTTCTTTTTTCCTCCACCCAACTCCGCCTAATCTAAGGCCATCTTGGGTGGTTCCCCCTGTCCCAGGCATAACATTCCTCTCTTACAAGTCTCGCAGGGTCCATCGAAATTCACTTATGAGTCATATAATGAAGCCAACAGCTGATGGGGTTTTTTTCTCATCCTTTTGTTTTATTCACTCAACACTTACGAGCCCATCTCTGCCTGGCATTGAACTAGCTGCTGCGCAGGCAAGTCCATTAAGGAGTTCTCATTTGGAGGGAAGACGGGATAGTGCACAAATAACTGCTCTTTAGCAAGGCAGATGTTTTAAGTGCTGACACGTTACTGCTAAAGGGCCTGGAGGTACGAGAATGGAGAAGGGGTAAGGGATCCCGGGGAGGCTGCGTGGGATCTGATGAAGGCTATGTTAACCAGTTTGATGAAAATATTTCAAATTGTATATGAAAACACCACACTGTACCCCACGATTGCATTAATGTACACAGCTATCATTTAATAAAAAAAAAAAGAGTAACAGTGCAAGGTGTCAGCACCGGCCAAATTGTTATCAGATATCTCAAACTTCCACAGCTCACAGGGGAGACAGACCGTGTTCCCATTACCAGCTTCCCTTTCCACAGCTCCCGTTCCAATTATTTTAGGAGCTTGGGAGTAGATTTCCTCCTGCGGTGCTTTCACTCCAGGCGCTGTGATTGCTTGCCACTGGATTCCAATCCTTTTCACAGAATTCTTGTAAACATTTTTTCCCACCATATATTTTTTCAGGTTTTTAAAAATATATATGCCGTGTTTTGGAGTCTAAATAAAAATCAGTCTTGATAGAAAGCTTCAGTTACTTAGTTCTAAAAGGATTTCCTCATCACAGGACACAAAATGCTGACTGTATTTAAAACAGGTGATGTAACTGCCGGGCATATGCCAAGGGTCTTAGCGGGAGAACTCTTGCTATTTATAGAACTGTATTTTCCTAGCTAAGCTTCCAGGGTGTGAGGGAAGCGGGGGATACATTTCTAAGCTCCCATGATCAGACAGTGGGATAGTAAGAGAGCTGCCTTCTTTCGAGTTAAAGGGGCCTGTACTGGAATGACGCTTGATAGAAACCTAAGGCAGCGGGGAGGACGTTTTCTGAGATCGGACCAAACCTGGGCGCCTACTATAAAGAGAATAAGAAGGCAACAGCAGCCCAAATGTCAAATCTCATTTCCCATCCAAAAGCCTTTCTTAAATCTGAAATTAACTATTTTCCTTCAAGCAACATCCTCTGAACATTGCTGTTGCTGTCCGAAGCCGCTTCTCATCCGACTTACACACTTTGCACTCACCCTCGCCATAGGCACTCATGCCAGCGCCAGCTGCTCCCGCTCAGATCTGCTCTGCTGGGATCTTTGGCTGCCCGTCTGTCTGACTTGGAGATAAAACTTACTGCCTTACGTCGGTGTAATTTTGTCTTGGCACAGATCAGGGTGAGGATGTAAGCAGCCCCTCCAGTGGTTGGGGGGAGGCTGCTGTGGGCAGTGCCTGCTATACAGAGCACCCACCCATGCAGACTGAGCATTGGACGCCACCCATGCTGTATTATTGTGGGTTTGTGCCCCCTGATTTCTTCCACTTGGCTTGCAGGCCTTTACTTACGAGTGTAGTATAGGCTGCCTCCCTGAGCGAGGTGAATTGCCTCTCGCACCAGCACAAGCAGGTGGTGAGAAGGGGCCGTACAGAATTGGAAGCTCCAGATTAAATTGAAAGGTGCACAGAGGGAAAAGCATTTTGTATAGAGAAGTTCATAAATCCTCCAGGTTGCTAGCAATTTTATTTTAAAGGGCCTATAAAAGCGTAGATAAGGTATCTATCCCCCTGACATGTACGTATGCAGTCTCCACAGTTCCATTATTGTCCTACTGGACAATAGTAATGACAGATGGGGAATTCTATTTCTACTTAATGTTGGAATGCCATGATCTTTCTCTGGTGCCTTCTTTTCATTATGCTTATGCTAAAGCATATTTAAATTAAAGTACATTCCCTAACTGCACATCAGTGACAGCAAAGTGACAGGCTTGCTGCACATATGATGCCAGCTTGCTGCCACTCCTCACCCCCATTGCACTGTGCGTAATTTATGCAGCCAGGTTTCAGCCTCAGTGACATCTCATCCCTGTGCTGAGTGACACAGGTGAGCTTTGTCATTGCCCATGCAGTGGTGCCTGCAGTGCAAGCTCTGAGCTCTCACTTCCTGGACTAGCCATGAGTAAATTATTTAGCGTCCCTGGTCCTCCTTTTCCTCCTCTGGGGAAGGGAGATAATGAGCCCTCCTCACGGGGCCACTGCAATACTTAGGGAGGATACTGCACAGAAGGCGTCCGGGATGGGGTTTAGCACAAAGGCATATCTATTTTCCTAAATTCAAGTTGAGCATCCCAAATTCAAAAATCCAAAATCCAAAATGCTCCACAATGTAAAGCTTTTTAAGCACAAGCATGAAGCTCAGAGGAAACACTGGAGCATTTTGAATTTAGAATTTTCAGATTTGGGATCCCTAGCCAGGGAGTACAGTGTATTGCAAATGTTCTAACATCTGAAAAAATTCAAACTTCCAAATGCTTCTGGTCCCAAGCATTTCAGAGAAGGGGTACTCAACCTATAACAGTGACAAATTTTACTGTACTTCCTCTTACTAAATAAGCCAATATTTTTGTAAAAATTTCAGTATCTTCAGGTCAGAGAAGTGTTTATAAAACACTGGTTCTGGAAGGCATTTAGAATATCATCATCTAACTTATTATGTGGTACAGTTGTCACCATTTTATAGGATACATTTATTTACTTCCTGTCTCCCAACAAGAATTCAATTTCCATGAAGGCCTGGGCTGACTGACCTGTGTTCAGTATTAGATTCCTGGTTCCTAGAATTTCACCTGTCATTTAGTAGATGCTAAATAAATATTGGGGGGGATAAAAAAAAGAATGTTATCTATTGTTGGGGCCCCGAGATGCCGTGTCTCCGGCCCTACCCAGGGCCTCATCGGAGCCAGACACTAGGTCTCCAGCCCGGCCCACTCAGCTGTCTGGACGTGGGCCGCTGCACCAGCTAACTCGGGGTAGGTCTCGTTCAGGTTCCAGGTGCCGAAGAACCTTAGAAGTCACGGACAATATTAGGAGCGAGATTCTGAGCAGCAGTCTTTAGGGGACCGCCCATCAAGCATCCTCTGAAGCAGAGCCAAAGGAGAAGGGAGCCCTGGCTAACTTCTCCTGAAGCTATTTATAGAAGTAATCCCGTGGCTGCCTCTGCCACAGGTGTGGAGACTGCTAACCAATGAAGTACAAACTTTCCTGCTCTCCTGCATCTCACTAACGATAGCCAATGATGTAAAATCCCTTCCCCAATCCCTTATTGCCAAAGTATTTCTCAGAGGTGCCTCCTACAATGTATTTTACTAGATTAAAAAGTACCAGGTAGATCCATTCATAGCTTGATGGACTTTACATCTTTTATGTTTACCTGGATGGAATTGAAACATTCTTCTTAGTAAAGTATCTCAAGAATGGGGGGGAAGCATCCAATGTACTGAATGCTAATATGAAACCAATATATAGACAACTACATACCCACACAAACGATGAAACGCAAATATAGTCTAGCAAGGGGAGGAAAATAAGGAAAGGGAAGGGGGAGAAAGGGCAATTGGCCGGATCTCATCTAATGTACACAATGTGAGGGTGTTCGGGACCCCCCCCATGAAGGACTCAACTACAACTTGAAATTT
>NW_003852608.1:1002578-1007339 GCF_000181295.1 Otolemur garnettii | reverse complement strand
CCCGCCGATTAGCAGCCGGGCTCTAACCAAAGAGTTCCTGTTTTCAGGGATACGCAGAGAGTTGGGCATAGTGTTTCCCACAATAAAAGGTTAAAGGCCGCTTCAATCATTGCCTTTGTAGTTGAAGGGCCTCTAACTGCTGAGGAGGTGGGAGGAGGAGGATGAGCCACAGGATGGATGAGGATGGATGCAGCCTGTGTGCTGGGGACGAGACCGTGTCTGTGTCATCACTGCTCCAACACTCGCCGATTGACACCGTCCTTCTCTTTTGTGCGGTGCCTGCCTTGATGGCTCATTATTCCCAGTTCAAAGAAAGTCACTTTATTTATAAATTATCCTATTTGGCATAAAAATGTTTTGTTGCCCAAAGCAGAAAAAGTCCCATTCATATATTTATTTGGCTAACTTTCTTGAGAGTTGGGGACTTTCCTAAAAAATGGTGATATGGAATGAATAAGACCACCCCCCCACCCCACCCCCCGCCATGCCCAAGGCCATCTCCTGGTGCCCTGGAGGAGCTGTGCACATAGCAAAAGGAATCGCAGCACACCCCACAGTGCCTGACGGAGAGGCGGGCAGCCCTGCATGAGAACGCACAAGGCAGTTGTCAGCGCTGCTCCCAGATCCAGCAAAGGCTTCACCAAAGCACTGGCAACTGGGCAGGGGCTTGAAAGAAAACTCTAATGGAGAAAAGGAAGGTGTGTGTTCTAAGAAGAATCACCAAACTAAGAAATGTCAAGTCTAGTTCAGCAGTTCTCAGAGGATGATTCCCAGGCCAGCATCAAGATGGCCAGGGAATTTGTTAGAAATGCATATTCCCGGGGCCACCACAGGGTGAGGATGGGTCCAGCACTCTGGGTCTTAACAAGCACACAAGGTTGAGAATCACTGTTATAGTTAATTGATGGTATCAAGTGAAGGAAAAATACAGATTAACTGCAAATCTTGTATTTTGCCACACAGAGGAGACACATGGATATAGATTCCCTGCCTCTAGCACAACTTTTTTCTACAAAGGATTGAAGTGGTTTTACAAGATTATATATATCATGAGAAGGGGTAAACAGCTAAGGGAAAGACAAAAAAAAAAAAAAATAGAACAAAAGCAGAAAAGTAATGAAACCACTACTCTTTCATCATAAATTTCCTGATAAATTTCCTGGCATTTAAGCTGTTGGAGTACTGGCCTCTTGGTACAGAAACACACTCAGCTCACAGGAGGCACAGCAGCAGCAAGGTTAAAGGCCGTCGTTAAGCACGCAGTTTTGCTACCAGTGAAACCTGAGAGGGATTTCCCCCACGGGTGGCACCTTGTTCAAAAGTCACTTTTTGCTGAGGACAGCAACATCCCAACAGTACAAACCATGGAAGATGTAAATGTCTATTTCTGTGGCTCCCTGACGTAGGCCAGTGGCTTGATACCTAAGAGCAGTCCAATAAAAGGAGCCCAGTAAAAGGGCTAAACAGTGAGAGTTTGTGAGATCATCTCACCTGCATCTGAACAGTATCATCAGAGATTGTATCAGAGGTAGAAATGGGAGCAGTGAAAAAGGCAGAGGAGAAATGAAATGGTTAGATTTCTTTTAATTTTTAATCTTAATTCCTTTTTAAAAAAAAATTTTCAGATTGATATCAAGATACAAATGTTAAGGTTACCTTGTTTTCATTTCTGAGGTAAAGTTCGGGTTGTAGTTGAACCCTTCACCCAGCGGTGTGCTGAACACCTCACACTGTGCGCACTAGGTGGGATCCCACCCATCACCCTCCGTTCCCCTCCCTCCCCGCCCCCTCAGCTCCCCAGCCCCTCACTATACCCTACTTGGGTTTTTCTTTCAAGTGGGTGTGTAGTTGTTTGCATATTGGCTTCATATTTGTACTGATTACATTGCATCCCAAGTGCCCATCGACCCATGAATGGATTAACAAACCGTGGTATATGGAGTACTATTCAGCCATAAGAAATGACTAGATTGGAACACAAGAGAGAATGGGCGTTGCACACGGTCTGAAAAACCTGGTCTTGAAGAATGTGCTCCTCTGAACTACTGTGACCTCCTAAACTGAGACGTCTCCGAATTGCTTGGCTTTGGCATCTTTTAAACTTCTCTTTTCAAAAGCTACTGACTTGGTACATTATGTATGCAGCACATGCCGCACAATTCCAGCACTTGATTAGATTCTGACGCGTATTATTCTCTGATTGTTCACTTTCATGTGAGTTGTTTTCTCAACTAGATGGTAAATTAGATGAGGCTTATCATTCCCATGTTTCCTGTAGCCAGGGAACACTTTAGGAGGAGGCTCTATTTTTACCTACTTTTGAAGGAAGAATACGAATTTGCTTGGAGCATGGAAGTGAGTATTTTAGAAAGCACAAAACACAGAGACATTGGTGAGGGCGGCAAGTGGGGAAGAATCCAAGGTACACAGGGTTACAGGGTTGCTGGGCAAAGCTCCACAGGCTCAGGGAGAGGAGGAAAGCTGCCTGGCAGGCGGAGGAAGCCCCCCACCTTGGGTCACCGTCAAAGGCTTAGATTATCTCATAAAGGTATAGATCTGGGAATGGCATCATTAGACAGCAAAGATCACATTACAAATTGTACTGTTAGCATTATTAAAAAGACCGTCTGTGTGTGAGAGAGAGTATGTTTTAGAGGTAATGAGAACAGTCATTATGGTCTGGTAATTAAGAACATGCTGTATTCAAAATTTACTAGCTATGATCTCAGACAAGTTATTTAATGTTCCCTTTTCCAAAGAATAGTCCCCACCATACAGGGTTATTTGAGAATGAAATGAGATCATGCATTTAAGTGGTCCACGTGTGCCTGGTGCATAGGTGCTCAAAAATGGTTGTCATTATTATGATGATTCCTGGAGGGAGAGAGACTGTTTTTATTCACCTGGTATTTATTGGTTACTAATTTCTTTTCCCAACTAAGTCCAGATGAGAAATAATGAGTGGATTCAAAGACTTGGGATAGCCCTGGTGGTCGGGAACAGAAGCAGGAGACCCAGAATGCTGTTCTAATAAGCTTTGGAAGCAGGGCTGAGAGTGGACACTGGGCATCTGTCCTGGCCCCAGCCCCATCTCTAGTAGCACTCGGCAGCACCTGTGTGGAAAGACAAAAGGACGATGGCATCAGCCCTTGGTTTCTATAATATTATCCAGAACAGATGGGGTAGAAGGATTGTTGATCAAGGGAGCTGAGGATCCTAATGTTTCAGCTGCTATGTGGGCAAAGGAGGAAGGGGGACCAACAGGGACCAACAGAACTGGGGAAGAGGGCAGAGTGGAGGAAGCAGACAGTGGAAGAAGTCATCACGGGAGCCATCAGAGAGCAGTGAAAGTGGGAGCAAGGGAAGAGAAGACTCAGGAGAGAGGAAGTTAAAGGTGGGACATTAAGAATCCTCCATCCTTTCCACAGTGCCTACTGCACTGCATGTAAATAATGGCCATTTAATCAATAAATGTGGATTAAATTCATATGTATTGGCTTGATTTGACTTCATGCCCAGTCCATTCAAACACTATGTTAACTGATGGCTGGCAGGCCAGCATGATTATCCGTCAAAAGTTTAATCTAGAAACAATAAATGTCATCATGCTGTCTTCTCTACCATGGCAAAAGTGTTTCAGCAAGTGCTTTGTTTAAAACTTATGGTTGGGTGTACAATTCTCTGGAGGAGAATTAAGAATCGTTCCAAAATGAAAAAAGTTAAAAAGGATTCAGGTTGCTAGATATGTGAAGAGTAAGAAAAAAGGCACTTGAAAAATTATAGAAAGATGGAAGCAGAAGGAAGGGGCAGTGTTTGAGAAATCACAGCTGTAATTCCCAGGGAAGGCAGAGCTCACCCCAGGAAGAAAACTCCACAGGGTGTGGGAACAGCTGAGGACAGAGACAACGGCCCTTCTCCTCGCCTCCTCCCTGGTACCTGACCGCCTGCCTCTCTCACACAGTCAGGCCCTCCTGACAGTTTTGAAAGAGTAGGGGAGAATCTGAACAAACGTGCACAGTTTGTGAGAGCCGATACATCCTTAACCTTGTATAAAGCCAGATGAAGGTAACTTAGCCAATTCTGATGAGTTTGCTTCTGAGAGGGACTCACGTTTGGACCCTGGGACAGAGACCACATCGGCAGGGCTTCTGGTACACCCGCGGTTACCCCCATGGGGCAGTTACCCTGTACTTAGATGAATAAGTTTTTCTGGGCCTACCATGGTTCTGCCACAGATGACTACAGGGTCTCAGCCTCTTTGGGCTGACTAGACCTAGAAGGTTGGCAGCTTCCTTCTGTTTCTTCCCCTGGGTCTACACGACCTCTGGACTGACACACCCCTCTCTCCACACACAAGCCCTCTGCAGGGCCGTGGCTTCTGCTGCTCTATAGTTCAACTGCACGTGATTCTGGCTTCTCAAGGGGCCAACACAGGTCCTTCCTTTCCTCAGCCTTGCAGATAAGCTCACTAGGACTCCAGGAACATTCCTGTTTCAGTTTCCTGAAGTGAGCAACTGAGTAGCTCAGTTAAGCTTCTGTACCAATGCCTCTGAGTTGGTCCTCAATCCCAGTTCACTCAGCTCAGAGAACGTGGTGATGACCTGCAACAGTCCTGGCCAGGATGTCGTCAGCCGATGCTGAGAGCAGCGGAGGAGTCTCCCAAAGCAGCTGTCAGCCGAACTGCTACCAAAAATGGGCTCACTATAGGCACTTTTGGGGAGGGCCTCGGCACTCAGTAAAGTAGATTTGTTCAGCAAACTT
>NW_003852608.1:981727-1002058 GCF_000181295.1 Otolemur garnettii | reverse complement strand
TCTCAGCACACCTAAAATCTTCTCATGGCACACCAGTTGAAAATCATTGTGGATTAATCAGTGACTTACAAATTTTTCCCAAATTTTAAATGTTTTTAGTACACACTGATAGTTTTTACCCCTCCCTGTGACTATTTTGCAGACACCAATCACACCCCATAAGATAGGATGTCTCCTTGCCCTCGGTGGACCCAGAAAGACACTGGCTGGTGACAGTGACCACATTCTCTTAGCTGACTCCCCGGGCAATCCATCTGGGAGCTGGTTTAGCTGAGATAGCCAACCCTCTCCTGGAAATCCGAATGAGAACAACTCTACAAGAAACACAGCTCCAAGGCCCTGTGGAGTCAGCAGAGTCACCTTCAGCCTATGTCAAACCACTATAATGTTATGAGATTCTATAATCATCGCCTGGATTATCTTCACATGAATATCATCTCCTAAATCCTATGACATTTTGCTCAACCACCAGTAATAACGAAGACCTATTAATCATTTCTCAAGGGCCACCACCCTCCACCTTTTTATTTGCAAAGACTGTTATGAAACCACTTTTTTAAAACTTTGTATGGAAACAAAGGTGATTATAATTGCTCTGCCTACTGTGATCAAACTGGAGAAGGTTTGAGTTGTTTTTGTTTTTCATACAATATTGTGTGTTTTGAAAGGGAAATGCCTCCCAAGGTATTTATTTGTAGGAGCAGACTGATGGATGAGGAGTTCACAAACAAAATCAAACTGCAAATGATTAGGATAGCCGCTCATGTTACTGACAAGCCAGAATACATTCTGCATCTGTGAAATGGCTTAGCATTGTACTTTGAGTAACATAATTGGCACATTTCAGACTCTGCTTATTCAAGGGTGCGCTAATAGTATTTGTAGAATTTTAAGTATACACCATATGAAAATATTCAGGTACAAAAGCCTGGAAAAGTGAAAGAAAAATGGCACTTAGTCAATCTTATGCAACTACAGATTCAGAAAGTTAGAAAATTTCCAAAAACTGTTAAGTTTTCTGTTTACTTTTACCCTAAAATGACACAGCTTCATTTCTTAGTAGTGTATTAATGAGAAACATGCTCTTATTTTTTTTAAATGTATTTAGAATCATCAGTCTATGGCACATTCATATAGTTCAGCAGTTCTTAACCTGTGGGTCACGACCCCTTTGTTCCATTTGTAACAGTGTGGCAATTAGGAAGGTCGAGAACCACTGATGTAGTTCATCATCCTTTCTTTTTTCTTTTTCTTTTGAGATAGAGTCCCTGTACTCTTTCTTTTGTTGCCCTTGGTGGAGTGCCCTGGAGTCATAGCTTATAGCAACCTCAAATTCTTGGGCTCAAGAGATCCTCTTGCCTCAGCCTCCTGAGACTACGGGCACCTATGACAGCGCCTGGCTATTTTTAGAGACAGGGTCTCACTCTTGCTCAGGCTGTCCTTGAACTCCTGAGCTCAGGCAATCCACCCACCTTAGCCTCCCAGAGTGCTAAGATTACAGGCGTGAGCCACTGCACCCTGCTAGTTCATCATTCCTGATCTTCAAGAATTGGGATTGATTATAAATACAGCAGAAATTACTAATAAAAAGTCCCCAACCTCATTGCAGAGAAGGTTGTTTTGTGTAAAAGCAGTACCATGTGCATCATACTGTGGTAGGAGCCTAGATGTGTGGACAAGGAAGCTGAATCAGGAGACGCTGTCCAGCTGGCCAGGACATTGTCACCCTTTTGGGTTTACGCCTCTCAATCTTCTCTCATGAATTGCCCTCCCAAGAAGTACTTGCTTCCTTTAGATCTTCTTTCCCCTCCCTGTTCCTGTATCTCTTCTCTAACCACAGCTGGAGAAATTATTAGCACAAGTGTGACCCTGCCACTGTCTTGCTTAATCCCTCTAATGAACTACTGCCACCTGCAAAATACCTTCTTGTAGAAATGGCTCACCAAACACATCTCTGATTTGGCCCTAACCACACACCTCACTTAGGACTAGGTTCAGATGCAAGGGTCAAATCACAGAATGGCAGAAGGCGAAATGACAGTGCTGTCGCCAAGGGGAGGGTCTATTTTCCTTCCACATCAACAAAATGCAGAGGACAGTCCAGGGCTGGTGTGGCACTCCACTGTGGCCAGTGCCTTTATCTCATGTTTCTGTCCTCCTCAAACTATAACTTCCTCCTCACGGTACAAGGTCACTCACTGCTCACCCAGCTCTCAGGGCCACATTCCAGATAAGAATCTCACTTTAGAGATGTTTTCCAGAAATTGCATGTCATTTCCAATTATATTCCGTTAGTCAGAATTAGTCACCTATGCACACCTAGGGAGACTAGAGAACACAGTCATTATTTGGGGGCCGCTTTGTACTTTTCAACAAAGGATCTTTTATACTCTCTTCAGTTGAATGTTATAACCTGGTATGAGCAAGCTGCAGGCAGGTGGACAGAAGCCAAAAAGGTGACTTGACTCTAAAAAGTTTCATGAAAATTTCCTCTTTCTGATGTCTCCCCAAACCATAAAACAACTCTCTGTTTTCCCAGGCAGTATCTACTACATTGTTCTTTCTAAAGCAAGTCATGATCACCTGTCCTCGGAGAGTAAGACAGGGTGGAGGGCAGGGGGCCTTCAGAGCTCTTCTCTCCACACGTAAAGAAAAATCAAGAACTATAGCTCTAAATAAAGACATGCATGGAAATCAAAATGATATAAGGATTTGCCAGCTTTGCAAGACTGTTTTTCCCTTGTCAGCATCTTGGAATGTGTGGTTTGTTTGTTTTTTCCTTAGGTCTAATAAATTACCCACCTTGAGAATTTCCTTTACAGTGCTTGATTATTCTTGCTTTAGTCATCATCTGGGCAGCAGTGCTTCTGCTCCAGGTGTGGGAACTCTGGAAAAACAGTCAGCATCTCATCCTCTGAACTCATCTCATGGTCACCAATAAAGTCAACAAAATCTCCAAGCCAAAAGTCAGGACAGATGGTCTATGGTAAAATTGAACTTAAGAGGACGCAAAAACTTAACTTTGAAGTCATAGTGAACAAAAAAATTAGAGATAATACTGTAGTCGCAGAAACCCTCATGAAAGCCTCTTGAACACACTCTCCATCCTTGCTGAAAGAACATGCATAAAAGGCAATTTCCCTTGTACTCTCAGAAGTTGTTATAGTCACCTAAAATCTAATTGAGGGGCTAGCAGCTTCCTCCTCCAAGCATCATAGAGTGATAAGAATTGTTATTTCTTTTCTTCATGGCTAGGTCATATCCCTACCCTATCCATCATAAGCCCTTTGGCCCTTAGGGACTCACAATATATGTTTGGTTGTCTTTGCAGCAATAAGCAGACCAGGGATGCTCAGCTAACGCTTCCTAATAAAGCTGTAGGTTAAAGCACAGGTGGAACCAAGTGGGACCCATGGATGCCACTTATAAACATTAATTAGGGTGAGGGGGAAAAAAGTGAGAGAAATGTCGCTTTTAGAATGGAAGCTTAAGAGTAAGGCAAGAGGAAAATGAAGATAAAAGGAAGAGCAGGTCTTGTAGCAGTGTCCATCCGTTGTCAATAGTATTAGGATTTAGGTCACCCACCTCAGCTTACCAGGAAGTCCACTTCTTTCTTTTATAATCACAAATTGACCTGTTTTCTTCCTAAAATGATAAGAAGGTAGAAGAGAGTATAAGAACTTTTTATTGAAAGGGCCAGAGTATTAAGTCATTTATTTGGCCTTGACCAGCAAAACAAATTGAGCCTTTAAAAATGTTTATTGACATTTTTATGAGCTCATTTGCTTACATCATAGAGAAAAAGAAGGATCAAGATGTCAATATCCCTTTTACAGATACTAAGTAAAGAAGGAGGAAAGTTAACTTAATTATCCTTGATGAAATTTGTTACCCTCTGAGAAAATATAGGTGCTTGTCATTAGGCTTAAAATAGCCTACTTAAATTTTAGTAAAAATCACAGTGTGAATGTCTGATTTATAGAAATCATCATTGGTTACATCATTTAACTTAATTCATCATTAGTGGCCCTAAAAAGGCTCTTCATTTGCTCTGCTTGTCCTCAGGTAACATCATCTTACATGAAATACTGCTCACATATTAAAGATAATTAAATACTGAATATCTGATTAAAATAATCTTGTACATTTTGAAGTAAATATGTATAATTCATGTTTTCAGCTCTTGCCAGTTTCATATTTTATTTAGCAGAAAATATCTACCCAAAACCCAGCTGCTTCAGGAGGAAATTTTGAAGCATTATCCCATATTATTTTATACATTAAGATTCTATTATGTGTAATCACAAGATTTATTATGTGATTATAATCTTAATGAATCATTGTTTTTGTTTTTATTTTTAAGTTCATATTTGAGAGGGAAAAATATCTTCAGTAGGACCTGGTTTATAGAGGGAGATTTCCTAATGATATGAATTTTTTCGTGACATTAGTTTATGCCACAGTTTTGCTAAAATGCAAATATTTAACCCTCTTAAATCCTTCCTTGCCCCAACCTACTCTTGGAATCATAACTTCATACAAAGCAGTCCCAAGGTGTCTTGTTTGTTTGTTTGTTTGTTTGAGACAGAGTCTCACTCTTTTGCCCTGGGTAGAGTGCCCTGGCATTGTAGCTCAGAGCAACCTCAAACTCTTGGGCTCAAATGATCCTCTTATCTCAGCCTCCCAAGTGCTGGCACTACAAGCACCCTCCACAATGCCTGGCTAGTTTTTCTAGTTTTAGTAGAGATGGGCCAGTCTTGAACTCCTGAGCTCAAGCAGTCCACCCACCTCGGCCTCCCAAAGTGCTAGAATTTATAGGCATGAGCCACTGGGCCCAGCCAATTTTTCATTTTCATTAGACTCTTTTCAGGGCAGGTACTCACTTATAGGTTTTTCCTGATCCACAGGTATCTTAAGTCCTGAGTTCCTTTTTGTCTCTTCAAGTGTCAGTTTCTCTCTCTCCACCAGGAAGATCATCCCCTGTCTAGGCATCCTGTGGTCATAAGGCCAGGCACATTCCCAGACTTTAACTTCCAGGCAGGTAGAACTACAAAAGTTGTGATCGTCTCTGGTGGATAGTGGAGAGTCCCAGGTTGAAAGTAAATGGGTACAGAAGGAGTGTTTGCCTGCAGGCTTGCTGCCTTGGTCTAAACACCGTTGGTCCCTAGAATACCCATGGATTGGCCCCCCTCGATTCTTGGGCAGCCGTCCCTGGCCTTGCAAACGTGTTTTCACTGAACAGCTGCTACTTGAGTCACAGTACGAACCACTTTGGGAAAGTTTGCATTACTGCATTAAGTCACTGAAAAAATACTTGAGTCCCTACTATCAGCTGGAATGGCACTTTGCTAGGTACAGTGTGCGTGAAACTTAACCTCTACCCTTAAGGAGCCCATAAGTGAGTAGATGAACCAACTTCAAATGACTCCACTGATTAAAAAATCCCAATAGTTGTCTCGAATGTTTAATCCAGAAGCTGGCAGACAGGAGAAAGAAAAGAGCTTCGTGAAACATGGGTGGAGGCTGTCAACATTGTCATGAGCTCACAGACGCAGTATGTCCCATGGAATAGGCAAGAGCTGACCTCTCAAAAATCCATGTCTTTCTTCATGAGGCCAAGCGAGTGTCTTATTTTGTTTTGTCTTTTAATTAAATCATTTATCACTCCCTCTCTGAATGTCTGAAATGACATCTGTGATATTTTGGAAAGTCACATTGGCTTTTCAGGACACCTCTTAATATGACAATTTGTGTGTTATGAGAAGCTTTAATATAAAGTTAGGCCATCAGTAGGAACTTGGTCAGGTGCTTGTTCTAACATTGTGGTGGAGTCAAAAGAAAATACTCTGTCCTGGTGGGATAGCAGTCCCTGTTCCTAAAGCTTGGGGAAGATTGGGTCTTGGAAACAGACGGAGTTATCCCCACATGAGATTTTCAGTACTAACTCTCTTGGAAACTGAGCTGAACGATAGTTTAGAGTCCTTCATGCACATGCCCAGGAACTTCCAAAGGGGCCTTACCTTTGGTCATGTTATATCACCTATGAACATTTCACAAGAAACCTTAAGGCAGGACAAGGAGATATATGAGCCTCAGATTAGCCAGTTCAAACTCATCTGTTCCTCTTCTGTTCTCATTTTGTTTAGGGGAAGCTCTTGACCCTGGAATGTCAAAAGTACATGGGCAGGTCTGGACATGGTGGCTGACACCTGCAATCCTAGAACTTTGGGAGGGCAAGGAGAGGGCATAGCTTGAGGCCAGGAGTTCAAAACCAGCCCAAGCAACATAGAGAGACCCCATCTCCACAAAACATAGAAAAATTAGCCAGGTGTGGTACCTGTAGTCCCATCTACTTGGTAGCTGAGGTGGAGGGATCATGTGAGCCCAGCTGTTTGGGCCTGCAGTGAGCCATGATGACGCCTCTGCACTCTAGCCTAGGGCAGTACCCTATCTGAAAAAGAAAAGAAGAGAAATACATGGGCAGACTTTCCCTCCACCTCTGATTTGCTGTACCTTACTTTTTTCAGCTGCGGTTAACCCAGGGGGATTCTTTGTGTGCTGCATTTGTTTCCAGAATTCTAAAGGGAACGCGTGTAGCAGGAGACAGGATAAAGCCTAAAGAGGGAAGGTGCCACTGGCTCCCTCAACTCATCTCGCTCTTCTAGTCACATTTTCCTTTACATTTTTGGAGCACTTACTTATAACATGGCTGGGTGTTGAGTAGGGGGACTTAATGGTGTCTCAGAGTCCGGCCAACCTGCAAGGAACTTAAACTGGAAGAATTCTGGTAGGAACAATTCTGTAGGTTCTGGGAGGCACAAGAGGGGAACTAATTCTCTTTGCCAGTGGTCTCAGCAATGGCTTCTGAAGGGAAGTGAGCCCTTCCCGGGTGCTGTCTTTAATGCAGTAGAGAAGAAAACCAGAGAAGCCAGGGCAAGATGCATCCAATTATTAGAATCACGGAGGAAGCAGAAATTGCTCTTTCAAATAATTTTTCTTAATTTGGCATTTTATATGGTTTCCTCTTCCAAGTTTTCTAGCTTCTCCCCTACCTTCTCTCCTTTTGGGCTGTGGAGTCAGCTTTCCCACCCTACAGAGATGACAGAGCTCTTTCAAGAGAAGTAATAAGTTCTTCTTCTGCCAGGAAACGAACAGCAGTAAATAGCACTTTCAAAAGCAAGCAGGTATCTGCTTTCCAAGGAAAGTATTAACCATCCCCCCTCCTCTTCATTCTCCCAGGTTTTTGCCCAAGACGGGTCTGGAACCTAACTCCTGGGGGTCCATGACCCCGGCGGTTGCCCCCATCAGCGATGAAAGGGTTATCGGGCAGCCGCAGCCATCACCACGGGGTCACCTGTGACTCCACCTGTGACTCGCTGTCGCACCACTCCGACCGCAAGCCATACCTGCTGAGCCCCGTGGAGCACCACCCTGCGGACCACCCTTACTACACGCAGCGCAACTCCTTCCAGGCCGAGTGCGTGGGCCCCTTCAGCGACCCGCTGGCCAGCAGCACCTTCCCGCGCAGGCACTACACCTCCCAGCAGGAGCTGAAGGACGAGTGCGCCCTGGTGCCCCGCACCCTGGCCACCAAGGCCAACCGCATCCCCTCCAACCTGCTGGACCAGTTCGAGCGGCAGCTGCCCCTGCACCGGGATGGCTACCACACGCTGCAGTACAAGCGCACGGCCGTGGAGCACCGCAGCGACAGCCCCGGCCGCATCCGGCACCTGGTGCACTCGGTGCAGAAGCTCTTCACCAAGTCGCACTCCCTGGAGGGGCCGTCCAAGGGCAGCGTCAACGGGGGCAAGGCCAGCCCCGACGAGTCGCAGACGGTGAGATATGGCAAGCGCAGCAAGAGCAAGGAGCGGCGGGCCGAGCCCAAGGCGCGCGCCAACGCCTCCCCGGGCTGGTGGAGCTCCGACGACAACCTGGACGGTGACATGTGCATCTACCACGCGCCCTCGGGCGTGATGACCATGGGCCGCTGCCCCGACCGCTCGGCCTCGCAGTACTTCATGGAGGCCTACAACACCATCAGCGAGCAGGCGGTCAAGGCCTCCCGGAGTAACAACGATGTCAAGTGCTCCACCTGCTCCAACCTGCCGGTCAACCTGGACGCCCCGCTCCTGAAGAAGAGCGCCTGGTCCTCCACACTCACCGTGAGCCGAGCCCGGGAGGTTTACCAGAAAGCCTCAGTCAACATGGACCAGGCCATGGTGAAGTCTGAGTCGTGTCAGCAAGAACGTTCCTGCCAGTACCTGCAGGTACCATTTCCATCGATGGGTGGATGCTTAGAAATAGCCCCTGACTTGAGGGTGGGTCGTTCCCCCTGGGATCTCACCTTGGCTCTACCATGAGTCGTCTGTGTAAACCTGAGCAAATTAGCTAGCATTTCTGTGCCTAAGGGCTCCCGTCAGAAAAACGCAGGGCAACAAATGCTCCCAAGTTCACCCAGTTATCTTAAGACGCTAGACAGACAAGTGCTTTGAAAAGCGCTCCCACGTGAAGGCAAGGGGTTATTAACGGCTTGTGTTTCTCTTTTGTCTGAGGGATCATGGGATGGAGAAGGAGAGGAAAGGGTCTACACAGTATGTTTAAATAAATCCACCTTTCTTTTTTTTTTTCAAAAGTAAACAGTGATCTTTTAAATTTTGGAAAGAGTTTCATTAGATTTATTCAGAGGTGTTTTGTTTTGTTTTGTTTTGTTTTTAATTTTAAAATCCTGGCCTGAAGATATTAGTTTGAACACAGTGGCAGTCATCGCCTTCACCTTCTCTAACCACACCCCAGCTGAGCCCCCTCCAGAGTCTAGCGCATATGGATGAGGCTTGACCCGACCCCTGAGGACGTGGAGAACAAGCCAGTTTGGGGATCTGACAAGCACAGCTGCAGAGACCCAGGACATGGGAGAAGAGGAGGAAAGGGAGGGATTGGAGAAGTAGAATACAATTACTGTCAGTGTGTGAATCCCACACTCGCTCAGCAGACCCGAGGCAGGCTGCCCTTCCCCTCTGCTGTCTGTGCATTCTGTTACCCTCTAGATCACCCAAACCAGCTGACATCTCCATGAAAATACAGAGAAAGTCTTTTCCCTCCCTCCTTGCTGTAGTATTAGAATTCTTCCCAAGACACAACCTTCTACAATAATGACCTTCATCTTTTGATAAAAGTGAGGCCTCCGGGAGGCCTTGACATATCCATCCCCATTTCTCAGTCCTATCTTAAGAAAATACAAAGAAAAATTCTTCGGTGGAGAAGTTTGTCTTTTTGCTCCCCTGGGAGTGCCTCCACCAAGCCCTGGAAATACTCCAAGCAGGCAGTCCCCTGGCAAGGGCAATGCCAGAGCCCCTGACTGAAGTTTGGAAGAAGCCACCAGCATGTGGCTAGTTTTCACAAACAACCCATAATCACATGGTTGGTATTTCCCATGATTTTTAGGTATTTGCCTAAAAATCTCCTCTTAAGGTTACTAAAGGCATTCATAAGTTATCAAAAGCTGTAACAATTTTAGAGCTAAAGGGATCAATTAACCCACTTACCACATGAGAAAGCAGACTCAAAGAAAGGTAAAGATTTAGTGGGTTACACTGTTAGCACGTGCAGAGGTGGGACTAGAGCAGTCTCTTAATTTATAGAAATGACCATTCTAAGGGTTCTAACTGAAAGCTCTAGAAATTCTGTAAGCACATAAAGTTCATCACTGCTGAAAGTATTTTGATAAGGATCACCTGTCTTGTAGAAAGGATGAGTAAGGAGATAGAAGCCCCGGAGCAGGACACATTTTGTCTGTGAAGGTTCTATGACTAGCAGCAAAAACAAAACAATTTTTTTTAATCATGCACTTAAATAAGTAGTGGTGAGATTAGGTAAGTATCAGACGCTTTAAAGAAGGGTGCTATGTACGGATTTCATAGCAGCCTTTGTTAGTAATGAAATTTTTTCATTATGATTGTATAATTGCCTACGTTCTTCCTACCTTAAATTCATTTTTCTTGACTTTTACATTTTTTGAACTCAAAATCTGAAGTAGCAGTGAAAAGTGGGAAGATAAGGAAAGACTGAGGGAAACTGATGATAACTGAAGATCTGCTGTGTGCTAGACGCTGTAGGAAATGTTTTCATGTTCGTTCACCTAATCTTCATAATAAATCATGAGATTATGGATGTAATAATACTATGTTTTTATAAGAAAGGAAACTGAGGCTTAGAAATATCAGCTGATAGAAAGCTCATGACCTGGGCATTGTAGGACTGAGATTTAGACTTAGATCTGTTTGATGACAAGGTCTTTCTAATATGCTTGAGCACAGTTGCAAATTCAAGGGCATGAAAATGAGCAAGAAGAAAATAAAATCTTTAAAGTAGACATAGTATTATTAAAGTTCTTCCATAAAATGAAAATGAAATCTTAAAGATTTATATATAGGATTTAGCAGAGTAGCATTATTGTATTTCATATTGTAAAGACTTAGAAATTTTATTTTTAAATTATTTGCCTTCTTTAAGCCAGCTTCTTTTTAGTGAAATATTTGAGGCTTACAGAAAGGTATAAAGAAAAAACTAAAATGAAACAAGCACCCATTTTATATATCAACCAACCAAAGAAAGAAAACATTAATTGTAATGGATCACACACGTACTTTCTTCAATCCCATTTAACTTCCCTTCTTCCCCAGAGTAATTGCTAATCTGACTTTAATGGCCAAAGATCCTTTGTTTTTAATTCTGAAATTACTGAAAGCGTGAAAAAAAAATGAACGTTTTCTAGCCTGCATTGGACAATAATTATCCCTGTACCAAGCTAGTTCACTCTTTAAATATAAACTGAATTCTATGTCACATCTCATTTAATAGGTATTGACATTTATTAAGTCTGCATTCTATGCAAGGCTTTCAAACTAAAAGAAAAAAAAACATTCTGTATTACAACACAGGGGGTAGTACGTTGGTCAATTAACTAAATGGAGAACAGTGTGCTCTTCCCAGTGAGTTGCCGAAGCTGAAGAAATCCTGTAAAGGGAGAGAAGAAAGAGCTGTACCCTCCCTTGGGGAAGGAGGACAATAGAAAAATCTCCTGAGAACGGGGCTCCTGCTCATTGCTTCTAGGAAAAGGAGGGGGTCTCTGCCACGCTGTGGAACCTCTGCTCAGAAAGCTAGGGTGAGCCAGCTCCAGCCAGCTCCCGTGGAATATCTCATACATAAACTCGTTCTTCAAAGCAAATTTGGGGAAACAGAGAGGGTTTCTTTGCCATTTTTTTCTTCAGTTATATTGCCTTAATTGCCAGCTAATATTGATTGAAGCTGGATTTACAAATGTGTTTACCTTCAACATCACAGGCTTTAGTGGGCAAAGCACTAGTTCTACTAGTTTACCGGCATCCTAGTCCCTATTTGCCACTAACTAGTGACTTGACATTTCAGCTCTTTGGCCCTTTCTTCTGCTAGAAAATAGGCACTTGGTCTAGAAGATCTGTGATTGCAGTCCACAATTAGAAATTTCGAAGTTACTGTGTGTCAGAGTACTGATTAGAGCAATTTTGGAAAGTTGAAAGGCCTGGGACTCATTTGACAAATGCCTAAAAGTAGATGTTTTTCAAATGTCATCTAACTGGCTGTTTAAACCTCTAGAGCAGTGGTTCTCAACCTTCCTGATGCTGCGATGTATATTTATGGTTACAAAGGGGTCATGACTTGAAACTTGCACACAGACTGAAGAACCGCTGCTCTAGAGGCATTTTACGGTTGAAGAAACTGAGATTTAGTGAATGAGGATAAGTAACTTGCCCAAGGACGCATGGCTAGTATATGGCAACACAGTGGATCCAGGCTGATTTGTCTGCCTAAAAGGTTTGTATTATTTCTATTTACCATGCCCAATCTCTATCCTCACCAAATACGAAGTAGAGATAGAAAGCAATGTATATCAGATATCCTGTATGTGCCAGAGCCATAAGTATCTCATTTAGTACTTGAAACAACATTGTAAAGTATTATTATTTACTTTAGTTTTATAGATGACAAAACTGAGGCACAAAAGATTTAATCATTTGCCCAGAAACACACAGATTATAAGTGGAAAGGCTGACACAAAGTCTGTCTGACTCCAAATATGCTTCAGAAATAAGACTAAATGCATGCTTTTATTACTTGATTTGTTCTGTAGCAGTTTGCATGTGTGCATTTGACCCCATATGTGTGCATGGAATTGACATGGATATGAAATTACACTGGCAATGAAAAGACTGATTATGTCCCTAATTTAATTCAAGACTAACAAGGGTTAAATTAATATTCACCAATAGTAGAATCTAAATACTAGCAAATTTCTGATTCTATCGTTGCAGAATTATCACTTAGAATGAATGTAAGCCATTGTTGTGATTCTATAGAAAATTGTGGATCTATGGAAGTCTATTGGTATTTAGCCTCTGCCTGACATTGATTTAAAAATCAAATATTTTAGCTTGAAATCATTACAAGTTTCGGTTAATACAATCGATTGGTGATATGTGCTCACTCACAAGCTGTTTGTAGTTTAAAAAAAAAAGATTCCCTTTTTTTCCAATATTGTTATTTTTAAATGTCAAGAATCAGATGTCTGCTGTTTAGAACTATTGTACCGCTGCCAGTGACTGTCTGTATTAGGGTTGGGAGCAGGAACATGGATTTGAAGACATTAAAACTGTTTAATTCTCAGTTGAGATGTGGTTGGCTCTTATACATTTGGAATAAGGCATTTATGGCACATCTCAGGGTAAGTGCTTAATAGTTAAATAAATAACATAGGAAGAGGTTCAGAGATGGAGTAAAAGGTGGTTTTTGTTGCTATTTTGTTTTTGCTTTATAAAAGCAGAATTCTTGATTCTGTATTTGCCTCTTTATGCAAACGTTATGTACTGAGTGACTGGCATATAAAGCCATTCAGAAGAGCAAGATTTTAGATTTCCAACTGTTAAACTAAAAGAAAAATCCCTTCAAATTGTGTATTTTGCATTCACCCAGCAGCAGAAACAGGAAAAGGGAAACAAAACGCTCTCCGGTAGAAGTAGAGAGAGAGAGAGACAGAGAGAGAGGGAGCGAGAGAGAGCAAGACAGAGACCGGGAAAGAAAGCACTTCCAGAGATGAAATTTTAGGAGAGCAAAATGATCGACCTTTTTAAGGCTGAGTGGGTTTCTTCAGTCTGTGTGCAAGTTTCAAGAAATGGAAGGACTGACCAGGTTTGGGTATAACTCTTTTATTACTTTGTATTTCATGACAGTGTGCTGTTGTTGGTTTGGGTGTTTTTTGTGGTGGGAGAAGGAAGGATAGGATTTGTGGTTTTATTTCTCCTCTAATTAATGGCTAGTAAGACTGAAAGAGCTAACAAATTAATGTCTATACAATGGTAAAAAAAGAAAAAGAAAGAAAATAGGTTGAGACATTAGATACCTACAAGTCTGTGTCTCCACTGAGGCTTCATAAAATCCTTAACTGACACACAATCTGTCTATCTGCTGGGTGCTGTTAGAGGACATTATGTGGCTGGTGATTGAAATGTGATCGGTCATTTTCCAGAGTAAGAATCCTGAATACTTACTGTTCCTTTGCAAAATTAAAATTTCTGGGTGATTGCTCTTTTTTTCCAGGGGTGTGTGTGGGGGGGGGGTGTCTGTTGTTTAAATAAGGCTCCACAGAATATCACTGAGGAAGCATTCATAGCAAGCATGAACCCAGGATTTTTTAATACAGGTATTATTTTTCAAAATTCTGTTCAAGATTATTTCCATATTTCCCGAGTGGGAGTTTTCTTTCCCTAGCTGAGTTAGTTTTTCCTTCCTCTTGTGTTACAATAATTTAAACTCTACTAATTCGGTGCCGGCTACTTTACATGAAATTTAGGAAAGTGTTGAACAGTTTCTGCTAATGACTTCGGCTGCTGCAATATTTCCTTGCTGACTTTTTCTAAAACCCCATCAACCACATTAATTGATGATTTTCTTTATTCTTAATTTAAATTGCCTTAATAATCCAGCAAGTGAATGTCAGGGTTTGTGAATGCATTTCCTATTTGATTTACACATTCTTCTCCTTTTTTTTCACTGATCTTAGTAGACATGTCCCTCTTCATTGATGGGAAGATGGTACATTACTCGCTGATGTTGAATGTGGAAACAGTGATTAACAGCAGATTCCCGGTGATATTCTCTCTCTCTCTCTCTCTCTCTCTCACACACATACACACACATTCTCTATAATTCTCACTATTACCTATATCCAATTAATGGAGAGAAAAAGACAGTGGACAAAACACTACACAAAGCAGGGTCCAGAAGGACTCAGCAGCAGGAAAGAGAAGATCAAAACTAAACAGGAAAGTGCTCTGAGAAGTTGTTAAAGAAACTTTATCATTTTTGGTCTTCAGTTTCATTGTTTTAAAGGCATTTTCAGCAACACCAAAAGTGCTGTATTATCCACAGTCAGACATTTCTACATGTGACATATACTTTCTGATCTCACAAGATTCTAATCCACTAATTGAAGGTATAGTATTGGTTAATGGCAACTTAGAGAAAGACTAACCTTGATCTCAGTGGCCAGTTTACTTTCTCCATTTTTCTTAGAGGACAGTTGGCTTGATTGCAAATTAAAGGCAGTAAATCAAGTTAATCATTCACCATTCTTCAAGAGAAAGATCCATCCATAATCTCCGGCCCATTTGAGATCACAGCATACTATGATTTTACACAGTGATTTGTGAATGCTAGAATACATTGGTCTTTTGTTTCAGGTTTCTAAGGGACCACTAAAATATATAGGCGATATTGCCAACTTGATTTTGATTGGTAATTAGATTGTGTTTTTCACTATTTTGGTTGTAGGTTCAAAAGTAACAATCTCACTTAGTGAATTATTGCACAGGGAGAATGTATTTTATTTTGTTAAGGTTTTTTGTTAAACACTTATTTCAGCATTTTTCTAATTCTTAGACTAGAATTACAGTAAGCAAGTGCATTAATTATTTTTTAATGAAGATTTATTTATATTCAACCTAGTCCTTTCTTTTTTTAACCAAAAGGTAATGATATAAAGAATTAATTACTGTTACACAATAAGCAGAAACAAAAGAGAAAATGTAGTGTGCAGAAAGGCATGTAATCTAACCCTCTTGTTAATTTTGACCAAATTCTTATTTTTGCTATTTTTTCATTCTTTTATGTCCTGTAGAGTACTCACATGATCAAGGGAAAACTCTCCTGATTCTCTGATCTTTTCTTGTTTTTTCTCTGATCTTTTAAATGTAAGAATATATAGGACTATCATTGAAAACCCTTTTTATTTCATTCGCTAAAGTTTACTAATATGCCTTGCTTTGTTTTCGTTTCTAAGATAAGGAGACCTCTATTTATATTTGCAAATGAGTTGTCAAGATAGGTATGTCTTTTCTTTTCTTCTATATACACAAGGTTACTATTCTCTGTGACTTAGAGTTTCTAGTCATTGTTCTCACAGAATTAGAAAACTTCCCACAAGAAATCAGCCTTGTGACATGACAGACCAGCCCGTGCAGTAGAACCCCGTGAGCCTGGGGCTACAGTATGCCGGGTGCGTGTGTACAGCTGCATGGACACTCTTCAGCTGCATAGGCCGTCCTCTCATCATCCTTCTAAAATATGCACTTGCACAGATGCTGCCTTTGATCTCTGATCCATGAAATCTTCTCCATTTTCAATGCACCACTTCACAAAGTCCATGGAAGAGGAATGACTAGAAAGTAGAGAAACAAATTTTTCACAGATCTTAGGAGGAAATTTATAACCTTCCTTTTCCAGTGATGATATTGAACTTCACCTCCAGCCATTAGTGTAGACTAGTCAGGGATATCCTGCTTCCCTGGTGTGACAACAGAGCAGGTTTTAGTCCCTTCAACGCAAAAAGAACTGTTAGCCCAACACCTGGTAAAGGAAATAACTTTTGCTCCTCTTATTTTCTTAAATACAATTATTAAATACCTGTAGGATTCTCTAACTCCTCCCTGATATAACTCTCCAAGACTCTAAAATCTTAATGCATATAATTATAGAAGCAGGCAAGGGTTTCCCCCCACAAAAAAGAAAAAGAAAAGAAAAGAAATGGAAGTTTTAGAATTTAGAATAACAGAATGTCCTCACTGGAAGGTATAGTTTCCCGTTCACTGTGATGTGGACATTGCATCTTCCTGCTTTTTCTCTAATAATCACCTTACAAAAGAAGACTTTAAAATTATTTAATCCAATTTACTCTTTTTAAAAATAAGAAAATAAGCCCTAAGGAAAACACCTGTCAGTTGTCTCCTCAGCAGACAGGCACTAGCCAGCTGGCTGCTGGGCCGCCAGTGCAGTTCTGCTGCCATTACGTCCTAAGCTGTGAAACCTTGAAGGCTCTTTTCAAAGATCAGCTCGTCCATTCTCACAACATCCTTGTAAGGCAGTGAGGCCAGGACACAAGGAGGTAAAAGGAAACAAGAGACTAGAACAGATCTGAAAGTTAGATTTGAAGCAAGTTTGCAGCTCACATGTCTCATCAAAGGTAAAAATATTAAAGAATTATTACCTGGAATGTATAATCTTGTGGTTTCAAAGGGTAGGGGAGTTTCTTTAAATTCTTAAAAAAAATTTTCTCCTGTTACGGATGAGTCCTCCCTGCATGGCAGTGGTTTCCCTATGAGTAAAACATGTCACAGTGGAGGACACGATGGGTAGAAATGGTCCATGCTGGGCTATGTGACATTTGGGCCCTGCACGCAGAGCCCTGGGTCTGGATTTTGAAGTGTCTTTCCCGTACCTTGTACTCTCTCAGGAACCAACATCCCTTGTCTCCCTTTCCTAGGATAAAAATTAACATAACTGTGACCATATTTTCAAAGACCAAATTGAATGTACATATTACATGCAATGTAGGACAGCATATGTTGTGACAATGTGACCATGAAACCAAAGATATTAAATTGGGGCAACTCCAGAGAATCTGAGGAATCATGCAAAGGAGATACCAAGGGCTACAGGCTAATCCTTTGGTTATTGGATCCAAAACTAAAAAGCAAGTGATTGGGAATATCTATCTGTGAAGTTGGAAATGCTACGTGGAACATTATAAAGCAGCAGCAATATAGGTAAACGGGAGCCGGATAATACTGTGTGCGTGCTTGTATAGGATCATGTGCGTGTGCAGCCGCTTGCTCGATCGCTGAGTGTTTATGAGCACCTTAACTGTATGTGCACAGGGATCACCCCGTGAGTGTCTAGAAAGTGAGGATTTGGGGTATCAATCCAACAGATTCTCATTTCACCGATATGGGGTGATTCAGATAGAGATCAGTCCACTTTAAATCAGCCAATTCTAGGGACTTCTAAGGTTTAATTTCTCATTTTATTACTGAAGGGGGCAGTAGAGCATAATAGATGAAAACATGGAGTTCCAATGGTCTGACTAGCGCCCTGCCTCAATGCTGACTTCCTGCCTGACTGTGGGTTCCCTCTACTCCTCCATATCTGTCTATAAAATGGGTGTGATGATACGATGGTGTTGGCTTCAGGTCTTGGGAAAAAGCTTCATTTCAAATTTGGGAAACACATGAAAGTTACAATGTGACAATGTTTCGAGTTTATTGGTCCTCAAATGTTAGCACGCTTTATCTCATCCCCATGCGTTCTGTGTACCGTACTATTTTTTCCCTTTATATTTTGCTTGGCCTAATTTCCATTAAACTAGGGTTGGGATGAACATGTCTGATTCTTTGGTGAGGGAAAGCCCTCTCCCGAGGATGCAGCCGATCTTACTCACCATGTAGGCGTGAGGCTTCCTCGCCCCGTGTGCCAACTCAACACAAAAACCTTGTGCCTGAAGGTGAAAGGATCACATAGGATCAACCTTCTGACAGCTCAGCCTCCATGAGTCATACTTTCCTGTGACTCGATATTGGCTGATGGAACACTGTTCTTCCGTCTTCTTCAAGCTAGTGTGTTCATACCAAAAAAAAAGAAAATGCTTCTTTTGAATACCTTAATTTTGTTAAAAGCTACTGCCTTATTCCAGACAGTTTTGTTAAGTCAACAGGACAAGTTTAATTTAACAGCGACAGCTAGGGGGATTGTCTACAAGAGAACTCTGTCCACCCTTCCTTTATTGGCTTAGGAGAACCACGTCCTCTAATGAGGGTCTCCACCCTGGCAACTTGCCAGAGGTGACCAGAGGTCATGGGCCATCACTCTTCTCTGTTTATGCCCTAAGTCCCTTACAAATCGTCCCTGTGCTCAGAAGCCAAATATGTCGTTCTTAAAGACAGCAGATATTCAAAAAATCCAACAGGGACGTTGGATCTCTCTCAGAACCTCTGTAACCAGGGAAAGCACAGACTTTTTCTGGTGGCCCTCTGGCTGTTGACAGTCTAAAGATGTTCCACTGTACCTGCTTCCCTCTTGTCACCCAAACTATGAAAACAAAACCCATCAGAATTCACGGGAAGAGTGGGCTTAACAAAATTATGTCTCTCAATTATGAAAACTTGAACAAATAGTCTTGCCGTTTTTTAGTCATAAAAGTGGAAATTGGTGAAGATGAAGATGCTCCTATAGGCCCAGCGGGGCCTTGTCAGGTCACCCAGGGCCTGCAGGCCACACAGAACGCCATCTGCTCTTCTGTGTTCTGCCACGGGTGGCATCCATCTGGCTGGCACCCCCTTCAGCAGTAAATAATATGGAGAGAGGCGTTTGTCCAAGACCTTTCCTTTTAAGTCCCTTAAAGGATCCCCACTACCTGTAATCCTTGGGGAAATTATGTCCTTTTTTCTCCCCTCCTTAGCTGTAAAAGTTTAGCTGCCTAATCTGTAAGGCAGGGGTGCTAGTGAAAGTTTCATTTGTTTGCAAATGAAATCTGAGCTTTCTGAAAATGACTCCCATGTAGAATCATTCCCCCATCACACTCCTCCAACCTTCTAGTTGATTTTAGATGGTTTCCTGTTCTCCCACCTCTTGGAAATATTCCGTGGCACGCTGAGCAGACACTTTTAGTCAAAAATGCCTATAAATAGCTGATTTTCCTGCTTACTGCCTTCTCTCTAAGGCTTTCACAAAGGAGGTGAAACAAATCCACCAGAAACAAGAGCTCTCTGTGAGCAGTGTGTGGTGAGGCTTACGAAAAATCAGATCCATAGGCCGAAAATTATCGTGTAGGTCGCTTTGGCGTATCTGACTTACGCAATCCCTGCACAGAAAAAGCAGCATTGCATTTCATGCCAGATGATCTCATGAACTGAACAGTCAGTCAAAAGCGTCTCGTCTGAACTGTCATGCTTCTTTAAAAATATGTGTAATACTTGGACTTTCAGGCTGCTTTAAAAAAACATTCCAAAACCAACTGTTATTCATTTATTAGATTCCATTTGTAAACCTAGAAACCCAATTCCTGTAGCTATTCCAGGATGGGGAATTTGGAATTCATTCCCCACTTCTTCCCAAGGAGCACCTCTCGCGGAGCCATTCCTGACCCCAGGCCTCCCCATCGGCAACGCCTCCCAATCTCCCAGAGCAGGGTAGGGCTTCCCCTAGAAGATGCCACCTGTGCTGGACAAGAACTTCATGTCTTCTGTCACTGACCTCGCTGCTGCCAACCTTAGAAATCAAATACGTGAGGCCAGTATGCCTCCCCCTCTCTTCTCCCCCCACCCTCATCCTCCTTAGCTAGAGAGAGCTGAGCTCAGCAGTCCTTCCCCTCCTCTTCTTCCTCCTTTCTCTTCTTTGCCCTGGTTTTCTAGGTAGCCACTTTATACTATCTGGAAGGGAAGATCAGTCCCAAACTATCAGTTTACAGATGAGGAACCAGAAGTCTGGAGAGGTTAGCTGGCCTCCCCACTCCTCTTCACCTTACTCAGAAGGAAGCACCTCACCACCTCTGACACCACCGATTGGTGATTCACAGTCACAGTGACAGGGCAAGGCTCTGTATATCCTCAGGATGTTCTGTTCCAGCCCCCAACCCCTGCCTTCCTGGCTCTAGTCTCTGGGTCCAGCTTGGCGGGGCCCACACCTGGTCTACTGCTGAAGTTTCTAGAGAGTTTACCTAATTATGGCTTCCTTACTAATTCCCAGAGAACATGTCCAATGAATGGAAGCAGGTATCTGAAAGAACTCAAAATGTCCCTTAGCTTTTTACACTTTTTTTTTTTTTGAGACGGCGCCTCAAGCTATCCCTCTGGGTAGTGTGCCATGGCATCACGCTCACAGCAACCTCCAACACCTCAGGAGGCTCAAGGGAGTCTCCTGCCTCAGCCTCCCAAGTAGCTGGGACTACAGGCGCCCGCCACAGCGCCTGGC
>NW_003852608.1:968482-981588 GCF_000181295.1 Otolemur garnettii | reverse complement strand
CCGAGCCATCTTTTTACACCTTTTAATCATCAAAGTCTGATTCCAAATAAAGCAAAATATGTTAAAACAGTTTAAAACAGAACCACTTACATTGATGCAAAAATAGAAGACTTCAAATCCCCTTCCCAACTCTACCCTGCCCCACCCTATACTATCCAAGTTGTCCACAATTTGAAAACTGCTGCCCATCCCTTCCCCATAATCAACCTAAGCTGTCTAAGAAAGAGTTTAATGATCTAACTCTCAGTATCCAATCTTGATAAATCAGATAGATCAGAAAATCCTGATAAAACCCTCAGAATATTGGGTAGCTATCTCAAGCATGGTGGGTTATGTGTGCCAAGCTTGGTGAGATCGATTAGCAGCAGCAGCTATGCCGGGCTGCAGTGTGGGTGCCTGTGCTTCATTACAGAGATAGCAGTTGGCTGGCACGGTGGCTCATGCCTGTCATCCTCGTATGCTGGGAGGGCAGGGAGAGAAGATGCTTAAAGCCAGGAATTCAAGATCATCCTGAGCAACATAGCAAGACCCAATCTCTCCAAAATATTTAAAACTTAGCCAGATGTGTGGTGCACAATCGTAGTCTTGTCTACTCAGGAGGCTGAGCCAGGAGGATCACTTCAGCCCAGGAGTTTGAGGTTGCAGTGAGCTGTGATCATTCCACTGCCCTCTATCCAGGGCTATAGAGAGACCCTGCCTCACTAAAAAAACAAAACAAAACAAAACAACAGTTGACCATGGCGCTTCAACAGCTCCTGACTCACTCAAACTATACAATCATTTTCGAGTTTTAAGCTCTTTAACAAATAAATTCTATGGCGCCTTCATACATTTTTTTCTCAGCTGTGACCCAAAAAGAGGAATTGACTTTTCTAAGAACACAGAGGCCCCTCAATTCCCAGTCTAGCACTCTTCCCACAGCACCATACAGAACATCTTTAATAATAATAGGAAGGAGGGGGCGATGACAGAGGGGGAGGAAAGGAAGAAGGAGAGAAAGAAGAACGGAAACGTGCTGAGAAAGTTCTATGGGCCTGCACGCGACATACAGGGTCTTACATTGTCTTTATTTCACGAAATTTCTGGGACAAAGCTGTTCTGGCCTGCATTTTGTAAGAAAGTTAAATCTGCTCAAGATTATAATGTCAGTAAGTGACACAACTGACATTTAAACCCGGTCATCTGATTCCAAAATCTGTTCACTTTCTATCACGTCGTGTTGCCTCTGCTTTGTAAATATTTCCTTTGATCTTCTTTTGACAGGTTTTTTAATGAGAATTTATTGCTATAATAATTTTTTGAAAAGATTTAACTATGATTTAGAAACAGGTTCTCCTGTCTGATTAAGTATAAACCTAAATCTAGTTTGGAAAGTAGCCATGTCTGAAAACAAGTTATGTCTGTGATTTATTTGCAGTTAGATGTGTAAAAGGTTAGATTGTCTCAGACTATATTATTTCACATAAATGCATATCTCAACTTATGAAAAAACTATTGCTAAAGGCTCTTTTTGTTTGTTAGTTTGTTTCAATAAGAAAAAATACTCTTGATTCCATCAGTCGGCCAACCTGATTGTAGTTACAACATGGTTGGTAACACTATCAGCCAAATAAAAGGTCTGCCCATTATTTAATATCCTTTGCTTGATTTAATTCTGGGATGTATGGTACTCTAAGAAGTAATTTTACTGAAATGATAAGGAAGTAAACTAGGAATCTCCAACCCATTTCCTCTATAAGGTCGTGTGACTTTATATTCTGTCAGTTCTTTTGAGACCAGAAAGTTCTCTCTCAGTGTATTGTGAACAAGAATTCTGCTTGGTCGATGAGCTTCGTGTAGCCCAAAATGTTAACTAAATGTTTGGGAAATTCATCAGTTTTACTTTTTGTTAAATTACTAGTCCAGTTTTGAAGAAAAATATATGTTTCCCTAAAGGTCTGCCCTTAGAATACCTCCTAATTACCTATGAAAGTAAATCTGAATTAGTGAGTCATATAATATTCAATGTGGAGCAGTTGTGTGTGCCAGCTTAGAGGTGGCTGCCAAGTATCCAATTTAAAAAAAAAAAAAAATACTGCTGTTAGGGACTGTCAGTAGAGTTTAAACTAAATCCCTATAATAGATAGCAACACAGAACGGTCAGATTTTTGAAATCCACCAGGATAAAGGTGACATACTCAGTTATGAACTTAGAAGCCAATGCAATCTTTATTATCCTACTTCTTAGCTCATTTTGGATTTTTCCTGTTATACATGTGTCCTACTGCAGGTAATTCAGTGTTCTAACAAACCCTTGTATAAATGCTCCCTCATTGTTCAAGCCCACATGAAATTAATATAATGGATATAATTCTTAATCTGTTCCACAGCTTCCACTTTCTGTTGGTTCAATATTTTATAAAATACCCCATGCATAATAATGAAATATTAATTATTCACTTAACAGGGACTTGTAAGGAAAGCATTCACTAAAATGAAACTATGCCGGTTTGATCTCATTTGTGTTTTTGAAGGTGCTGTTAGATTAATGGATGAGTTGAAAGTAGGTAGCATCGTATGTCTCGGCTTCACCTGGCCGTGAATGCACCTGTCCTACGTAGCACCTTTGCATTATCTGGTTCCAGAGCATACAATGAAAATTTTTGTTAAGTGATTTAATAATACTGTCATTTTCAATAAGTCTTTTATTCAACCAACATCAATTTAGCAGCTGTTTGACCCAGACTGAACTCAAGGGGAACTGACTATATAAAAACGGGAACAGGAAAGACCAGTCTGGGGGAAGGAAAAGAACAGATGGGTTGCTGGCCACTCAGCTGGTGGGAATAAATAAATAAAGGGCAGGATTCATCCTCTAGGAGACAAGACAGTATGGAATACTTTGTTGCCAATGTACTCAAATTTCAAAAAATGGAGGATATTGTTTAGACCAGAGGTCAAGCCCAAACAATTTAATCCCTGGGCAGTATTTCTAAGGGTAATTAATTGTGCAAGCCAAAGAAAAGAGCAGGGGGAGACTCCCCAGAGGAGCAAGGGAGGCACCAGGCTGCTGGCCCCAGAGGCACTGGGGCTGGAGAAGAAATCAAGGCAGACAGCACAGCTTGCACTATGGGTGAGGGAGGCATCCTCACGTGCACGTCACACCTTGTGCTCAGTGTCAGCACCAGTCTGCAGGATGGAATTGCATGGATTCTGTGAATGGCAGCAGCAACATGGCTACCCAGAGAATTTAGATGCAGATGAGGCTGTCCTTGAAGACCTAAATGTTAGCAGGTGTGAAGGGCAGAGCTGGCAAGTTGGGCGATAACTCCAGAGAATAGCAAATGGGTTTATTATTATACCAAAGCCTAACTTCATTGCCAGGTGATAACACCTGAGGATGTAGCTATCAGGAAGATTTTTCTAACAAAGGCATCAGACCCCAAGTAAAGTAAAGACGTTTCTTGTTATTAAAAATGTGTAATGATGGGCAGTGCCTGTGGCTCAGTGAGTAGGGCACCAGCCCCATATATGGAGGGTGGTGGGTTCAAACCCGACCCCGGCCGAACTGCAACAAAAAAAAATTGCCGGGTGTTGTGGAAAGTGCCTGTAGTCCCAGCTACTCGGGAGGCTGAGGCAAGAGAATCACCTAAGCCTAGGAGTTGGAGGTTGCTGTGAGCTATGATGCCATAGCACTCTACTGAGGGCGATAATATGAGACTGTTTCAAAAAAAAAAAATGTGCAATGAGAGACTAGATACACATCTCAGGGATAAAGCAAAAAACATTTCCCTATTTGTTGAAATGAGGGTAGATGACCCCTCAGGTTCCTTTTAAATCAGATGGTCTAGTTCTGTGCCATCTGACATGGTAGCCACTAATCATATGTGGCTATTTCAATTTCACTGAGTTAAAGTGACAGAAAAATTAAAATTCAGCTCTTCAGTCACACTGGCCACATTTCTAGCAGTCAATAACCACATCTCTCATTATCTGTCAATCCCTCTGTAAACATTTCCATTTCACACCAAGTTGTATTAGGCTATATTGCTCTGGTTCAGTGGTTCTCAACCTTCCTAATGCCATGACCCTTTAATGCAGTTCCTATGGGTCGTGACCCACAGGTTGAGAACCGCTGCTCCAGTTGCTTGTATTAACTTCTAGCAGAATTGGGCTTTGCCATAAAAACTTAATAACCTGTTGTGAGGTTCCAGTGGGTGGAGGTGCAGAACTGGCCAGTTGTTTTCTGTGTCACATGGGGACAGGGAGCACGGTGAGGGGGTGGGTTGGCCGCTGGAATGCCTATTTCTCACAGTGTGGCCTTAAAAAATCACCCAGTTGCTCAAAACTTCTCTTGGTTTTCAAAAATAGTTATCCTGTGGTGGTGTTTTGAGAAGTCAGTTATATGAAGTACCTCGTTTTGATAAGTACAACAAACTTTTCATGAAAAACACGAAGACTAACTAGCCTGGGAATTTGCCAGATTCTCACCCACCATTTGTTAGTCACTTGTTATGTGTCGGCCACTGTGCTGGGCACGTTGTGTGTGGTGAGTGCACTGTCTCCCGGATGGTGCCCCATCCTGCCGTGTCCCTCCTGCCGTGTCCCTCCTGCCGTGTCCCTCCTCTGCTCCTGCTACGTATCCATGTATCCTACTAGGTACGGCGTGTGCACTTGGGCCCCCATCCTGCCGTGTCCCTCCTGCCGTGTCCCTCCTCTGCTCGTGCTACGTATCCAATGTATCCTACTAGGTATGGAGTGTGCACTTGGGCCCCCCATCCTGCCGTGTCCCTCCTCTGCTCCTGCTACGTATCCATCAGGGACCAGGCAGTCCCTGGTACGGTATTTCCATTCACACTCGAGCGGTAGGCAGTGGTTGTTGACCTTCTGTCTCACTCAGGGTAGCCTTTACCTGTGACTATCTTCCTTGTTTAAGAACAAGTGCAAAACTTTTCTTCTCCTCACATTTATTTGTAAATTACAATGTTCTGGAAACTTTAGGAGCGGCATCTGGGTGCAAATGGATTCAGAAGTTGGCAGTGCACTGTAATACCTGCTACAGCCAATCCTACACCTGGTGCCACACAGACAGGTCTTTCTGCTGCACCCCAGACAGGAGCAGTTGGCTTATTACCTGGGATCTCCCACCCACCCTACATGCTTCTGCCTTTGGCCAAAGGGATGGAACCTTCTAGATAGGCCCTTACAGCATTCATTATGGGTTACCCAGGGCAGTGTTTTACTTTAATCCTATTCACTGAGACAGATGAGTCTCACACCTTTCAATTGCACACTGAAAGATTAATGGTATCGATTTGGGGGCGTCAGTGTGAGACTTGAGCACGTCATTTTCTGAATTGAAAATTTAAAGTGAATCTTTCTAAAAGCAGAGTATGAATGTCTTAACTCAATAACTAAGAAAATGACATGAAGGCTACATTAACCAATTTGATGAGAGTATTTCAAAATGTATATGAAAACACCACACTGTACCCCGTGATTGCATTAATGTACACAGCTATGATTTAATAAAAAAAAAAAAAGAAAAAGAAAGAAAGAAAATTTAGATAATAGGCAGTAATAATCAGAAAGGATTTTTTTAAAGTCTGTTTCAGAGAAACTGGGATTACCAAAAGCATGCTGTCTGGCCTCATTTGTTTACTCACCAAACTTCAAGCTATATTTTCTCATACTGCTCTCTGAAACCAAGAGCTCTTTGGCCATCTCCAAGGCCTGGAAAAAGAGAGATTGCTTTAGACTAGCAAGACAGACAAATGGCTCAAAAGCTTACTGAGGTGGGATTCCCAAATGTGGACCTTCAGAGGGAGACAGGCTTGAAGACTAGACAGCCCAGTCTCAGAACTTATGAGACTGCACATTTGACTGCCTCAGAAAAGCCCCTGTAGTGGAGAAGGAGGGCAGGGTAGCGGCTTTGGGAAGAATATCTAGGGCAGAAGGGGAGGTCAGACCCAGCCACGTAAATCAGGTGTTCGTAATTGAGGCCATGAACTCTTAGGGCATATAAGAGTGGACTTTATAGGATCAACAAACTCCTAAAATTATATAAAAATTGGGGCTGGAGTGTGATAATCATTTTACTGGGAAGAAAATTTCGTAGGTTTTTGTCATGTCACTCACAAGTTTAAATTATTGTATTTTTAAAAGTAGGTAGTTTTCTCCTTCAGAATGGAAAACTGATGACTTTATTCTTCCTTATGATAATAGTTAATTTGAAAAGGCTTTAGAATAAGCTAAAGAATGCAAACTTTTTAAAGAATTATCATTGCAGAGGAATATTAGCTGAAATTACTAGATCTTCTGTTGGATTTTATCCTCTGACAAAGTAAAACTTATAATAGGATTTATTGTAAGGGAACATTTCCAGGTTATCAATTCAACTATAGTTTAAAAAAAAAAAAAAGAAGGATAGATTTTACAGAAGGTTGAAGTTGATGAGAAAGAGGAGGAATTCAAAGATTTGTAAGACAGTCCCTACTCCCAAGAAGTGTATAGTCTCTTTGAAGACCTTAAATAGATAAATATAGTCATACAAGACAAGGGAAGAAGAAGCATAAAGATATCTGAACAAAGAATTTGAGGGCTTATAGGAAAGAGAATGAAATGTGAGTTTCAGGTAAGGAAGAACAATGTCTCCAAAGCTTTGTCCGCCTTGCTGTGGGAGCATGTTGAGAGAGGTTTCCAATAGCATTTTCTGCTACGGCCAGTCCCTCAGCGGGTGCCACGCAGACAGGACATTGTTTGTTAATCCCCAGATAATTCAGCCCTGTATTTATTCCGCCATGCCTTAACATGGTGCCTAGAAAACACTTAACTACATCTGCAAAGTCCTTTTTGCCATGAAACATAACAAATCCATGGCCAGGACACCAGGGGGCAGGGATCACGGAGGACAACGTTCCATCTACCACAATGGTCATGGACAGAGTTGATATGAATGGTAAGTTAGTGAACATTTCACCTTCATGCAAAGCCATGAATTTAATTCTGAAAAGAGCAAGTATGGCTTTAGTGCCAGAAAGCCATACAAATACCTATGACATAAGGTCATTAAAGGGATTCAGTAAAAAGGCACAGAACAAGGTCTGCAAAGGGAACATTATATAATGCTATTATTATTACTATTAAGCCTGAAGACAGGGCAGTAGCAGTGTGAACAGATTTGAAAGACTTTAAAGAAGTTACTATTAGAGATCAACAATTTCATTTATTCAGGTTTTTGTGCAAACAAAATCCCACATGATTAAATCAGTGTTAGTTTCCTTTTGCTGCTATAACAAATTTCCACAAATTTCATGGCTTAGCACTACACAAATTTATTATAGTACAGTTCTGGAGGTTAGAAGTCTCAAGGAGCTAAAAATCAAGACATCAGCAGGGCTGTATTCCTCCTGGAGTGTCTAAGGGAAAGTTTCTTGCCTCACCTTTTGAACATCTGGCCCCTGCCTCCACCTCCAGAGCCAGCAGCTGCACCATGCTGATTTCACCTCTCCCTCTCTGACTTTTGTTTTCTTACTTACAAAGGTCCTTCTGACCACTTGCTAATGCAGAATAGTCTCCTTATCTCAAGACCACCAACTTAATCCCATCTGCAAAGTACCATATTCACAGATTCCATCAATCAAGACATAAGCATCTTGGGGAACTATAATTCTGCCTACCACAGAATCTACTGTCTAATACATGATGTATTTTTCAAACCTAAGACGCTTATCTTAAGCTCAATGTGAAAAGTGTGAAACGACCACCTAGTCCATACCAGCTAAATGAGATCATTATATACACTCATTGGTCCCTGGACACCTTGGGCATGTGGAGATGAAACGGAAAGACCACCAATTTCTGTGTTTGTTGGATTAGTTTAAAAGAATTCTGTTCTAAAATAGTTTGGTCACATCTCCATTCAAATCACTCTTTCTGCTCAGACCAGGTGCGGAATGTATGGTCATTTATATACTAAACAGTACACAGTCGTTCACTAGATTAACGTTAATTTTGATTTGCAGTTAACTTTTCAGGTTGCGTTAAATATTGCCATCTGCTATAACAACATCTCTTCTTACTTAAAATATACCTATATCCTCCATGCAGGAAAAAAATCTCCTAAGTTTTATTGGTGTCTCTTCTTGAAACCTGAGCATTCAATGGCTTCATCGGTCACTTTTCTTCCTACATTCGAGGTGCTAACCTCAGTGCTCCTTTCCTGTGAGATGCCGTATCCTATATCGCTTGTCGTGTGTGAAAACTCAGTGAGCTTTTTAGAGCAGAGGGCTCTTACTCCAGACAATGTTGAGTTTATTAGGTCTAGTGTCCTCTTTGCCTATGAGTTTCATATTTGCTCCTTTTTATTTGAAATTTTTATTATTCTCTTTATAGTAAACATCAGTAAAATACCAATTCTTCATATCACTTGAATACCCTTCCAGTATCCATAAATGTAAATATATATATTTTGCACATTTGCAATTAAGTATTTTATATATATATATATATTGCCCTTTGTTGTACATAACATAATTTTTAATTCAAACACTTGTAAACACTAAATATGTCAGGCACTCTGTGAAGGGCTGGGAATATAACGTTGAAAAGATAAAAATTTTAAAAAATGAAAAGATAAGACAAGACTTTTGCCCTCGAGGAGCTCGCTAACCTGGGCAGAGAGTGGTACTGATGGTGAGAGTTTTTTAAGAAATCTATAGAATCTCCTGGACTTAGAGGTTGAATGACTGAGGTGTCAGGAAAGAGAAGAGTAGAAATGACTGCCAATTTGTGGTTTGGAAAATTGAGTGCACGTCTGAACTTCCAACTGAGTTATGGGAAAAAGAATAAATTTCAGTGGAGAAGATGGTTTGGTTCTAGATAAGCTGAATCTGGGGTGCCTGTTGTGTATCCAGTTGAAGGCATCGCGTAGACAAATTTTCATGTGTTCAAATACTGTCTGGGAAGTTATTAAAGTAAACCAGATGGAAATGGTGGTGTTCGGACCAGGGTAGAAGCAGTAAAGATAGAGAGAAGAAAAGGTACCTTACTATCATATCTTAAAGGTGTCAAATTGGTCAGGGGCAGGGTGAGACAGACAAGGAAGAGGGTGAAGCGAAGGCAACTGAGGTTATGATTCTGGAGTTGGGGAGGGTGTCAGGAGAAAGGTGTTTGGGAGTTATCACACAGGAGGTTGAGAAGTTCGAGAGTCACTGAGATCACATCCGAACATGGGTAAAGTCCGGAAATGAGGCAGCACAGGCCAGTTTCCTGGGCTGCACAGACAGGAAGCAAATGGAGAATAATAACAAAGGGCAGGAAGCTGGAAGGAAATCAGAAAAAAGGAAAAGGGAGAAGAGAATTTGAAGAAACAAGAAAATTTCAACAAAGTCGACTACCCAAGAGAGGAGTTGAAGTGGAAATGAAAAGCCTACCAAAGACCTTGGCAGTTAGGAATTAATTATTGGGTGTGCCAACAGTTCCCTAACATGATGGGGGAAAAATCATTTTGTATCATTTTGATAAATATTTATTATTTTTAGCCATAGCCTATCATTTTAATGAAAATATGTCTAGCTATTAAAGCATGCAAATACACCAGGGCTAGAATATTCATTTCTCAATTATTTGGCATTTGCATTTTTAAACAATCTTTCACCATTGTGAATAATGCCATAAATGTCATTTTTAATAAAAGGCTAAAACTCTTTCTGGTTAATATTCCCAGATATTATGCACCCTCTTTGAATTTGAACAGAGAAGTGCAAGTAGATCTTAGCATCTTAAGTTAATTTAAATATTCCCGTCTTGAGTAATTCTTCTGCAGAGACGTTTTTTGTTCTTCCTGTTATTTTCAGATGGAGACATCACAAATGTCTGTTGTCTAACCTACAGTGCCCGTCTCCAGGGAGAGCACTCCTCCCACTGCGGATGAAGTTCTTGATGCAGCCTTACAGAATGTAGTACTCTATACATGAATCAGCTTTCTTTATATCATAAACAACGTAGCACCCGTTAGTAATAGGTTTCTTCAGTTTCAAATGACTAAAGTAATTTCCCACTATTAGCTATTTTAGTTGGCCTCACTTCACTAGAACTCCTCGATCTGACTTTAATTTTAGCAATCACAATTCTCTCATCTAATTAACAAAAAAATGGGGCCACTGCCTCAGTGTCCTGCATTCCACCTTATTTTGACTGGCCATTTTCTAATAATGTCTCACACTCTTTTCCACCCTGTACTTGCAATAGTAGTTTCTGTTCCATGAAGTTCACTCTTTCTCCAGTTCTCTCTGCTCTGTTCTGTTTCTTCCATATTTCTTTGTTTTCACCTCTTATTTACTTAGTAAACTATCCAGATATTTTACTGTTACAAACTCCTCAATAGCATCCATTTATTTATTTAGGAGGAATTCCTAGAAGCAAACAAGCCAGGCCATGCAAAATGGTAAGGCCCTCTGGAAGTATTGCTGAATGACTTCGAGAAAGGTTGTCTGAACTTCCCATTCTTGACATCACACGTAGAATATTCTTCTCTACTGTGAATCCAGACCATCCACCATGTACTTAGTTGTAGAACAATATGAAATATATTGAGTTACTCCTCCACGTGGCAGTCGTTCAAATGTTTAATGAAAACTCTTATTTGCCCCTTAAATCGTCATTGTTCCACCTTCAACAGACCTAGTTCCTTTAGCAATTCTTTAGGAACAGGACTTGAAGCGCTTTTAGCATCCTACAGGATGATTTGTACCTTGTCCCAAGAAAAACAACATCCCTCTGAGCCTATGTATAATTGTTTGAACAATATTTCACTTGGGTCCGGACTTTACAGCTTTCAGTGAAAATCTTTAAACTATCAAAGTACCAGCTTGTGTAGCTGCCATGTCAGCCTGTCTCGTGCTCAGCCAAAATTTCTGGGATGGATCATTTTTCTTTTCTTTTCTTTCTTTCTTTTTTTTTGTTTGTTTGTTTGTTTGTTTGTTTAGACAGAGTCTCACTATGTTGCCCTCTGTAGAGAGCTGTAGCGTCGTAGCTCACAACAACCTCAAACTCCTGGAGTCAAGTGATTCTCTGGTGTCAGCCTCCCATGTAGCTGGGACTACAGGAGCCAGGATATTCTTAGACACAGGATCTCGCTGCTGCTCAGGCTTGTCTCAAACTCCTGAGCTCAAGGAGTTTGCTCAATCTGCCCATTTCAGCCTCTCAAAGTGCTAGGTTTACAGGTATGAACCACCACGCCCAGCTGATGGATCATTTTTCATGTGAAATCGTGCTGACATGTTTCCCCATCCTCTACTGTACACTTGAGAGGTTTAATGCCATGGAGAATATTATATTTCTTCATTTCTCACCCAGACCCACTTCTACTGAGGTATAGGTTGTGCACTGCCCAACTCCAGGAAGCACCACAGATATTAGTAGTGATCTTAGTATTATTTATTCATTACTATAATTTTCCAGCAAATGGCAGTAGAATCTTGAGAAAGGGACAGGATGTTTCTAATTTGCACACCTAAAACTGCGGTTTGGACTACCCAAAAAGAATGTTTTCATTGTCAAAACTCGGGAATGTAGAGTCTGAAATCCAATATTTTAAACATCTCCCCAAGATGTACTATATTGGAAATCTCACAACTGCATTTAATATATCATCATTGAAATTGATGTTTTTTTTTTTTTTTTTTTTTTGCTGTTTTTGGCCAGGGCTGGGTTTGAACCTGCCACCTCCAGTAAATGGGGCCAGCGCCTTACTCCTTTGAACCACAGGTGCCGCCCAAAATTGATAATTTTTTTAAAAGTTCAGAATAGAGCTCAAAAAGAAAGACTTATACAGTCTCACTGGAGACCACCTTATACTTTATCATGAAATTATTTTTATGCCATTTAGGAAAAATTATTCAACTAGTTTATGAATCTCCTATCCAGTCTACATTTCCTTATTTTTTATAAAAGTAAATTATTGTATTTCAGCTATTTGGGGGGGAGAGAGGTTCATAGAGTGAATATACATTTATTTATTGGGGAAATTTCATAAAATACATGAGAACAGAGAGAGATAATAAAAATCACCCAGAGATAATCATTGTTAAAAATTTTGTGTTATTGCTATTCATTGAAAAGACTGATAATATTGATAAACCCCTAAACAAATTCACCAAGAAGGAAAGAAATGAAAGCACAATATAAACACTATAGGAAATTTTTTTTAAATGGACATCAATACATATAGTAAATATTAAATCTATCATACAAAAAGAACAGAAACTAACTTCATCAAATGTTAAGTTGAGTATTCCTACTTCTGAAATCTGAAATGCTCTGAAATCCAAAACTTCGGGAGAGCCAATGTGACATTCAAAGGAACATTTTGAATTTTGGATTTTCAGATTTAAATATTGAACCAGTGAGAAGCAAATATAATCGTGCATCACTTAACAACAGGGATGCATTCTAAGAATTGCACTGTTAAGTCGATTTTGTTGTGCAAACGTCATAGAATATACTTGACACAAACCTGGAAGGTGTAGCCTGCTATACACCTGAGTGAGCTATGGCTCCTGGGCTATACACCTGCGCAGAACATTACTGCACTGAATGCTGTAGGCAATTGCAAGACAACAGTAAGTATTTCTGCACCTAAACATAGAAAAAGGACAATGAAAATGTAGTATTAATCTTATGGGACTACTATCTATCTATATTCAGTCATCATGGACCAAAATGTTATTAGGCACTTGACTGCACTCCAAAGTAAGAAAAAACCCAAATCTGAAGTACTTCTGATTTCAATCATTTTGGATAAGGAATATTCAACCTGTATATTGAAAATGTAAGTGCTCGTTCCCCTGGAAAAATAAATTGTGCAAAACTTAATCAAAATAGAAACTTTAAATATATGTATAATTCCTTTTTAAAAAATGACACATTAGTTTAAAATTTACTCAGAAAAAAAAACCCCGGACTCAATTAGTTTTATGAAACCTGAAAAATTCTTACAGAGATGAGAACAACAATGAAGATGCCTAACGTGGTTTAGAATTTAATGTAGCCTTAAACCTGACAAGAGCAGGGTGGCATCTGTGGCTCAAAGGAGTAGAGCACTAGCCCCATATACAAGAGGTAGC
>NW_003852608.1:954809-968462 GCF_000181295.1 Otolemur garnettii | reverse complement strand
GGCCAAACCAAAAAAAAAAAAAAAAACCACAAGAAAAAAAAAAACTGGCAAGGGCAGTTTAAGAAAGAAAAACGTTAATGCAGTTTCTTTCATGAATTGATGCCAAAATGATCTTATTTTTTAATCTGAATTATTCTTAATAAATTTAAGAATAAAACAAAATAAATATAATGTAAAAAACATGACCAGATGGCATTTATTTAGGAACCAAGAGAAGGCTTAACATTAGAAGATATTCACATAATTCATATCACAAAGAGGTTAAAGGAAAAAATACATATGACTAGCTCAATGTTGCATAAAAGGCATTTCAAAATATTCAACAGCCATTTATGATGTATCAACAAGAAAACTATAACAAATTAGTAGAAATACATTCTTAAGTATATCTTTATATACTCGATGGAACTTCACATCATGTTGAATTATTAAGATATTCCTTTTTGAGGTCAGAAATAAGACAATAAACACTCCTAAAACGTACTGAAGTAGGTTTTGGCTATTCGTTCTTGGCTGATGTTTTTCTGCTGAATTCATGTTAGTCGACGGCTTCTCCCTTAGTGTTTTCCCTTAGAAATACTGAGCAATATTACCTATACTGGCAGTAATACTGGCCTATTCAAAGCTGTCTTTTTCTTTGAGTCTTGACACTTGAGGGGGAGCTCAACTATGTAGAAAATCCTTGGCTCCTGCCTTCTTTTTACTCCTATGGGTAAGGTGAAGTTTTCTGTAGCTAAGTTTAATGTCAACCTCACTTTCCCTTCCTTGAACTGATTTTCTTTCTTTTTTCTTTCTTTCTTTTTTTTGGTCTGACTGCCTCCAGGAGTCTCTCCAAAAATTTCTCTAGGATATGTCTTTGTGTTGGTCATTCTGGATGACTTTTCACTGCTATGATGGATAATTTTTAATAGGTAGATTTAAGGTTTTTTTTATTTTTAAAGAAGTTTTCTTGAATTATATTTTAAGATAATTATTCTATTTCATTGTTTTGGCTTTTTTCTTCAGAGATGACAGCCACTGTGATGGATCTCCTTTGCCTGGATTCAAAGCAGAATTTCTCTCTAATCTTTTATCTTTTGTATCTCTGCATGATTTATTTGCTTTTTTTTTTTAAACTTTTATTCTTTATGGCCCTTCCTTTACCTTCAGTCCTTCAGTTCTGCCGGTTCTTATCCCTGTTTCACATCCTCCAGCGATCTGCCCCACTAACCTGTCGTCTTCTCATTTTTTCCTCAAGTTCTTATAATTCTGCTTTGTGACCTTTCTTTATAACTGTAATTGCTTCAATCATTATTTAATTAGTGATAGAATTTTGGGTTGCATTTTAATCTTCTTTGTGACCACCTATATTCAGGTGAGTTTTCATTATTTAAAAGAAATTTGTGGCTGTTCTCTTTCATAGTTCTTACAGCATCTGCATGTGTGTTGCTTTTATGTTACTCCTATTTGAGTGAGTTGGATTTTTCCTAGAAAAGCTGAGGAAGGTGCCCGTGGGGAGTAGTTTTCTAAGCACTCAGCAGTTATAAATTGTTTCTTTATGATCTGATGCGTCCACGTAGTCACACATCCTCCCACTCCCACAACCAAACCTAGTCCTTTTCTTCCTCAGTTTACTTCATGGATCACTTCACAGGCTTCCTGTCACCTGGGAACACCGATGATACAGTCACTTTCGGAAACACTTAGAATTTTTCTGGCGCCTGGTGAGATTTGCCATCCACCCGCCTCTGGCTACGTTAATCCCTGTCCTTTCCACACCACTCTCCTCTTAGACGAAGTCCTGCCTTCTGGGCAGTGCAAGTTCAACAGCGATTCCTAAGTTCTCTGTGTGCGGGGACCCCCTCGGGCCTCCCCTTCACCTACCTCAGTGTCGTGACAGTCCTCCTTGGCTTTCTGCCTGACTCTCCCTTTGTAGTTGGTGGATTTTCTGCTGGGTTTGTTGCAAATGTAATTTGTGGGCATTTCTTTTTATGTGTTCCTTTATTGTATTGTTGTTTGGAATGGATTCCAGAAGAAGTGAGAAAATTCAGTTCCTGCAAAAACTAGCCCTGTTAACATTTTAAAATATTTTCTCCTGTTTTTTTCTTTTTCTATGAAGATGATTTTGCATAAGGAATCTCAGGGTGCCTGTTTACTTATCAACCGAGTTAATCTTCAGAAATAAAAAGTGAAATCAGAGCACAGTCAGCTTAGCGCACTGCTTCTTAGTAAACCCAGCTGCTTCGCTTCGGGCTCGCAGACCTTCCATTTGACAGCCTGGCCTAGGATGATGCGAAGTTGTACAGCTGAACTATTGTACAGACTATATCGTTCTGAAGATTCAAAAGGCGTGTCACCTTTCCCTATCACCATTTCTTTTAACAGTCTTTAAGTTTACCCACGTTGATTCTATGGTCCTACCAAAGGCTGAGCTATAATTTGTCAACCACAAAAAGTGAAGCCTAATGTTCATAGGTGCGCCCTCTTCCTGAAAAGAAAAATGTGTTTGGGAAAATTAAATTATTAACCTTCATAAGCCTTACAGGTTTTTTTTTTTTTTTTTTGGTTTTTTGTTTTTTTAGAGACAGAGTTTCACTTTGTCACCCTCGGTAGTGTGTCGTGGCATCACAGCTCACAGCAACCTCCAGCTCTTTGGCTTAGCCGATTCTCTTGCCTCAGCCTCCTGAGTAGCTGGGACTACAGGTGCCCACCGCAACACCTGACTATTTTTTATTGCCATTTGGCTGAGCCTGGGTTTGAACCTGCTACCCTCAGCATATGGGGCTGGTTCCCTACTCACTGAGCCACAGACGCCACCAATATCTTATGGTATTTAAAATCAACACGTCTCTTACTACTTCTCTAAGCAAAATGTATGTTTGACTAATAGTTGTTCTTCATGCTTCACAGCCACATGGACCAGGGAAAGATATAGAAGGATCAGAGCACTGGTACTGACACCCCACATAAAACACATATTTTAAAATATTTTGGTAGTTCGGTTATGTTATCATTACCCCTGACCACAGCCTACCAACTTAAGGGCTGTATCACTCATTCATTCGTTCAAGAAATCTTTATATTATACACAGAATATGTCTTTTTGAAGATATATTAGAATGCCTACTAATATACACATATATATACATATTTGAATGCCTACTGTTGCTAGGCCCTGTGTAAAGGCAAGTGTACAGTGATGGTCAGAAACAAGCCTGAGTCCTACTCTACTGCCCCCTGTTGTCCAGTGGTGAAATGAACATCCTTGAACCAATCTCACAAACGCAAGTCAGTTTACTACCATGGGAAGGACTATTGTTGAATTATTCTGGGATCTCCTCCCTGGTTCTCTGGCAGTGAACTGTCCACAAACAGGGCCATTCCTTTCTTCATTGGGAGAAATTGTAGCCAAATTCAGTTTCCCACAGGACTAGGGACCCCATAGATTATAAGGTGTGAGCAACTGGTATTTCTTAGCACTGCTCTAAGATCAGAAGCTGGGTCCCTAATCCCAAAACATTTATTCCCTGCCTTCTCTCCATGCAGTGCACCCCTCATACTTGTCCTATGAGAAGTGTTGCCATCAGAGAGTTAGGTCTCTGCATAGTGAGTTTAACTAAGTAAAAGCCTATCCTAAGTGGTACTTTGCTCAATACCAATAAGGGAGATGATGTATTGTAATAACATATTGACTGGAGAAGTTCAGCAAAGCATGCTCTAGGAATTAATGTTTGGGATGAGGTCTAAAGGAAAATCCAGAGCAAATTAGACCATGAGCCAAGGGAATGTCTCAAGTAGAAAGAAGAGTATATATGCAAATACAGGATGAAGAAAAAGGGTAGGAAATGAACCTAGTGTGGCCAAATCACCAAGATGGTGCAAGATGAGTCTGGACTGATACACATGACCGTCACTCAGGGCTCAGGAGGTCATGGTTAACATTTGAATCATTGTATCCCCATTTGGGGAGGGGGGAGAGGGGTGGAGAAAGCCAATATCGACTTTTGCCTTCTTATAACCTCCCTTTAGGTGGAGTGAAAAGGAGAACCAGTTAGAAGACAAATACAGTAGATCCTGTGTAAGGTGACAACCCAAGGTCACAGTCGACATGCATAGGTGGTCAACATAAGGAACTTCCATTAGGTGTATGTGGTGGATGTCCAATCTATGAAAATCAGGTCAATTTAGGGAGGTGGTCAATATAGGGAGGTTCTACTGGGACTGGTGGTGTGACAGTGACTGTGAAGCAGGTGGCGGGGGGCGGGGGGTGTCCAAAGATTACAAATCAACAGTATGTGGTAATGTGGACGGAGAGGGAAATGCTTCTTACGTGCATAAAAGATGGTGATTCCATTCACTGGAGGAGAGAATTCCACAGGAAGAGGGAGATGGAGGCCGGGAGAGTTTGATTCTGAAGGTGCCATGTGTGCAGTGCAGTGCTTAGTGAGGTTGTCAGGTACCTGAACCTGACTCAGGAGTTCTGGAGTGAGAACATGCATTTGTGACTCATTTGCATTGGAGAGGTTTTCCTGGAGTTCAACTTTCTTTTCACCACACTTCTTCTTCCACCCTTTCTCACTTGAAGACTCTGTCTTTTGGTAGAGAAAATAGTAGGGAAATAAGTTTGAGAGTCTGGTATTTGTTCTTCTCCTCCCTCCTCCCCACCGCTCCTCCTCATCATCATCTGTTCACATTGTGCCATCTGGAACAAGCCCTGGGATTTTCCTTCTTCTTTTATTTGTTCCAAGCCATCTCTTGTAAAAAGCCTTTTTTTTTTTAACTGTCCTTAACTTTTTTTTTTAAATGCCTGAACTCATTTCATTCCAGGCTTCAGCCCTCTTGGTGCCCTTTTGCACAGATGCTTGTCACTTGCCCGGATCCTTCCTGGACTGTGAACTCAAGTTTTGTTCGTTTGGACACTTCATAACCCTCCTTGTGCAATTCCTTTGGTTTCTTTACAGGCTTCCTTCTTCTAGTCTCATCTGGACCATTTGATACTATTTCGCTATAATTAGGTTTTGTGACCCTACCTTCCCTCTGGAGTCATCTGCCTTTTTGTGTCATCTGGTCAGAAACTCTTCCTCTTCTCATTCTCCTCCTTCTTCCTCTTCCCTTTTCTTCTCTTTCCTCCCCGCCACCTTTGTCCTCTTCCTCCTCTTCTGCCTCTTCCTCTTTTTCCTATTGGTCCCACTGTTGCAGATTTGGTGTTTTTTTAAATTGAAAACCAACCACAGTAAGACACAGCACAGATGGTTCTGTAGGTATGTCTGCTGCTGTCCAGTCCTCAAGAGCACCCTACACTTAGGATCTCCCTTTCTCTTCCCACATCTCTCCCTGTCTGCCTTTAATCAAATTTATTATACATAACCAATTCATATAATTATATTACAATATTTCTATGACAAATTAATTTTATAATTATTATATAATATTATATTATCTTTTTTCCAGAAAACAGAAATTATTTATTATTTGTGATACTGATGCCAAAACCAGACAAGGGTATGACAAGAATAGAAACTTACTGACCTGTCTCCTTCATAAAATAGACATATAAGCCCTTAACAAATGGAATCCATCAATATATAAAACGGATAATACAACACGGACATCCTGGGCAAGTGAATTTTATCCTAGGGATACAAAGTGGTTTAACATTCACAAATCAATGTAATTCACTATGGTAGAATAAATTTTTTTACTAAAATACCATTCTCCCGGCTCAGTGCCCACACTCAGTGTTTAGGGCGCCGGCCACGTACACCAGGGCTGACAGGTTCTAACCTGGCCCAGGTCTGCTAAACAACAATGCCAACCACAACAAAAAAACAGCTGGGCATTGTGGCAGGGACCTATAGTCCCAGCCACTTAGGAGGCTGAGGCAAGAGAATCACTTACATCCAAGAGTTTGAGGTTGCTGTGAGCTGTGATGCTACGGTACTCTACCAAGGGCAAACATTCACCCATTTTAAGTGTATAACTTGGTGGTCTTAGTATATTCACAGAACTGGCCAACCAGCACCCAAATCTAATATAAGAACATTTTCATCCTCCAATAAGAAGCCCTATACCCATTAAGCAGTCACCAGTACGCTAACCGCAGGCTCAGGGCCACCACTGATCTACTTTCTGTCTCTATAGATTCTACACATTCTAGACATTTCATATACACGTGAAGGGTTTGCCACTATGTGATCTTTGGTGACTGGCTTCTTTGAGTCAGCATAGTGTTTTCAAGATTCATCCATGTTGCAGTTTGTATCAATACCTCATTTCTTTTTACTACCAAATAATATTTTATTATATGGATATTATTTTTTTAATTCATTCGTCAGTTGATGATCATTGAGACTGTTTCCACGTTTTTGCTGCCGTGAACATTTGTGTACAGGTTTCTGTATAGACGCTTGTTTTCCGCCCACCTGGTATGTGTTTGAGGGTGTGATCACCGGGTCACATGGTGATACTAGCTTAACATTTGGAGAAAAAATGATCATTGAATTATTCCCTTATTCAATGCAGGCATGCTTTTTATTTGTTTGTTTTTGTTTTGTTGCTTTTTTTAATTAAATCTTAGCAGTATACATTAATACTATCATGGGGTACAGTGTACTGTTTCTGTATACAATTTGAAATACTTTCATCCAACTGGTTAACATAGCCTTCATGTCTTTTTCTTAGTTATTGTGTTAAGACATTTATATTCTACATTTAGAGAGATTCACATGTACCGTTATAGGATGAACCATAGGCGTGATCCCACTAAACACCCTCCCTCCACCCACCCTCCACCCTCCCCTCCCTTCCCTCTCCCCTCTCCCCATATTCCTGGGCTAAAATTGGGTTATAGCTTTCCTATGAAAGCTATAAATTAGTTTCATAATACTTTTTCTTCCATTCTTGGGATACTTTGCTAAGAAGAATATTTTCCAGTTCCATCCATGTAAACATGAAGGAGGTAAAGTCTCCATCTTTCTTAATGGCTGCATAGTATTCCATGGTGTACATATACCACAATTTATTAATCCATTTGTGGATTGATGGGCTCTTAGGCTTCTTCCATGACCTAGCAATTATGAATTGGGCTGCAATGAACATTCTGCTATAAATATTTTTATTGTAGTGTGATTTTTGGTCTTATAGATATATACCTAATAGAGGAATTATAGGATCAAATGGCAGGTCTATTTTTAGTTCTTTAAGTGTTTTCCAGGTGGCTTTCCAAAAGGAGTGTATTAGTTTGCAATCCCACCAGCAGTGTAGAAGTGTTCCCTTTTCTCCACAACCACACCAGCATCTGTGATTTTGGGATTTTGTGATATGGGCTAATCTTACTGGTGTTAGATGATATCTCAAAGTAGTTTTGATTTGCATTTCTCTGTTGATTAAGGATGGTAAGCATTTGTTCATATATTTGTAGGCCATGCGGCTGTCTTCTTCAGAGAAGTTTCTCTTCAAGTCCCTAGGCATGCTTTTATTAATTTTGGAGAGGAGATTTCTGGGGCTTGATTTTACATGGTGACAAAGACAACAAAATCTAACCTAAAATTATTCTCCTTGGTCACATTTCTTCCTGTTTATTGATAACCTGGGACTGATCTTGCTGATTGTGGTTGTAGATTCCACTTTGTAAAGCTGGATTTTAGTAAATACTACCCACTCAAATTTATGAAGTAAAGCCGCCCAAAAAGGAAGCTGCAACAAGCTCCATCTAGACATGAGACAGACACACACATGTGCACACACAACACACACAGTTTTCTCTGAGATATTTCTCTGTGGAAGTCAATTATTTTAAAAAAATGAAAAGCATTTGCCAAGAAGTCTCTAAAATATATTTAATTCTTTTTTTGGAAGAGACAGAGTCTCTTTATTGCCCTCAGTGGAGTGCCATCACACAGCTCACAGCAACCTCCTACTCCTGGGTTTAGGCAATTCTCTTGCCTCAGCCCCCTGAGTAGCTAGAACTACAGGCACCCACCACAACACCTGGCTATTTTTTTGTTGCAGTTTGGCCGGGGCTGGGTTTGAACCTGCCACCCTCAGCACATGGGGCTGATACCCTACCCACTAAGCCACAGGCACCACCCTATATTTAATTCTTTTGAAGAAAAAAGTTAATGAATGATTAAGAAATAGTGCTAGCTCGGCACCTGTGGCTCAAGTGGCTAAGGCGCTAGCCACATACACCTAAGGTGGCAGGTTTGAATCCAGCCCCAGCCCACCAAACAACAATGATGGCTGCAATCAAACAAAATAGCCAGGCGTTGTGGCGGATGCCTGTGGTCCCAGCTACTTGGGAGGCTGAGGCAGGAGACTCACTTAAGCCCAGGAGTTGGAGGTTGCTGTGAGCTGTGATGCCAGAGCACTCTACCCGGGGGGACAGCTTGAGGCTCTGTCTCAGAAAAAAAAAAATAGTGCTAATTTTTATTTTTCTAGATCCCTAAAAGCCCCTGTGTTTGTTAGGTATCTGGATGTTGGGTCCAGTGTGTGTGTGTGTGTGTGTGTGTGTGTGTGCGCCCTTCCAACTTTGTAAATGCATTTGTCTTTCCATCACTAGTCAACTGAGCATTCTTTTTTTTGACAAGTTCTGAGATCACTCCCCCATGTGGACTTCTCCTTGACAGAATTCACAGTGCCCCCTTAGGAGCTGCAAAGTGAAACAATTTTGGTAGGGTAGTGAGTGTGCGGGACACAGCAACTGCCAGCTGCTATGCAGAATCGCACTGGCTTAAAAATCTGCCCTCAGTATTCACTGAAGTGTTATTCTTCAGCTATAAGATGATTTCATTAAGTATTTTCATATGAATGAAAATGTAAAGTTGAAAGTCTTGAGTTGTGAGCCCCGGCCAATCACTCTCCCCCCCACCCCCAAGTCCTGTGTTTACTGCCTCACTCAACCACTTTGCCTCGGCAAATCATAGAGAGAAGCTAAATGCTCTCAGCTGCGCTACACCAAATCAAAGCTGAGATGAATAATGAACTTGATTTTCCATAAAGACATTCTGTTTGGCATTCCGGCTAATAAGGTAAGCTATTATTAATAGCAATTGTAGTCTATGCAAAGGAAAAGAAAGAGTTTTTTCTTCAGTGCTTGATTTCTGTGCTAATCCATCATTTTTCTTGCTGAAGTTAATCTGTTTCATGATGTCTGTGAATTTGAGATGAACAATTTTATAAAGAGTACCCCCAATGTACCTTCTTCCTCTGATTTGGTTGTTTATAGCACTTGGAGGGCTAAAGGAGAAATCTAGCCTTTTAGTAAGAATGAAATCTATATATTAATATTTTTGTCATCCATAGTGCAGAGTGAATTTAGTTAAACAGCAGAATATTTAGAGGCAGCAAAGACAGGCTAAATTATTTAAGCACTGATTATCGAATATATTTAGCATGATATAGTATAAATTGATGCTGAATTTGCTCGAAAGAAAGCAAAATATATACATCATGTTGGTTTCTGAATCATTTCATTTCTGAGTACATGTTATTGTAGAGAAAGTAGTAATTTTCAATTGCTAAAATTATTCCACAGCTTCGCTTTAGGTGAGTTTTATTTTGTAAGATTGGATTTTAAAAATAGCAGCATAGTGATAATGTGAATTTTTGTTATTGCTTTTTGATTTACCGTGGCTGCAAAGATTTTGGTTCTTGTAGAAAATGTGCTTGTCCACTAAGTTCATGGAATTAGTAACCATCAGATCTTTCTAGAATTTTATGGCTACCTTGGCTACTCTATCTCAAAAACAAGAAGTGATGGGGCAATCACTAGATGCCCTCACTCTCTGTGATACAGCTTTTTGGTGTTTAACACAGAGATTTTGATTTTAGTCAGAGCATAGCTCAAATCCCTGAAACTAGCCAGGGCTTGGCAAGATGGGGAAGAAGTTATAATCTTTCCTTTTCTATAAGAATGATAAAAATGGAAAATACAATTAAGATTTATGTTCTAGGCATTCTAGGCTAGTGCTGACACATCACCTGAAAATCAGAGACTCTATTCTCTCAAAGTAGGTGACCTCAAAAGATATTTCAGAAGGTCTGTTCAAAAACAGCCAAAGTATATGGGAAATTTTGGGAAAAATGGAGAGGAAACGTTCTTCCTATTTTGACTGTCTCATTTTCATATTCTGTTTTTCTGCATGAGGAATGAGCCATGGGGACCAGGTGTTTTGTTTCATGGACGTCTTTGAACATCACAATCAGACTTCTGTAGATAAGGAAGAGCTTTCATTTCCTCCCTTTAAATTGTTCACAACACGTACTTTTCCTGGAAGCATGAACAGGATGTTAAGCGTGTGAGCACAAAGCTTTAGCCACTCCTGACGACTGACTTCCACCTGAAATGTCATCTGTAGTTCACCCCCAAATTTAGGTGTTCCTCTGAAGTGCCTCTAATTCAAGTAAACCTTAAGAAGTAGGACTGTGGCATGTTAGTCTATCACAGTTAATTTTTAAGACTAAGACATATGTTACCTGCTTATACATCAAGGTTTTAAAATAGGTTCAATTCTGTTTGTGGAACTACATTGGAAACTCAAAATGTGGTCGGCTGTGTTGGATTTGAAAGGCACCCATCTTATTTCCCACTTTTCCCCTTCCCACCTCAGACCTCATCCCTCCAGACACCCCATCTGCCCCCGTGCACTTCGTTGTTGTTTTCCCCATTACTTTTCTTCCCAGTATCACTAATCCAGAACCTATGGGTTCTGTGTTCATTTTAAATCTGGCAGAAATAAACTAGAAGACAAATGTGTGTTGTCACCTTCTATTTCCTGCCACGCGCACAGTAGGAAGACTTTCACACCAGCGTGAGTTTTTAGTCCATGACCACTTTGATGGTGCGAGTACACAAGGCTGTTTGCCCAGCATCTTTTTCAATGACCTTTTTTTTTCTACAGGGGACAACCCTTGCATGCTCGCAAATGAGATGCAAAGTCGTTAATCCCTCAAGGTATTCTCAGCCATGCCAAATGCTAGGCACGTGTTATTTACAGTCTCACACATTAATTCTCTGTGTTCTTTAATTAATGGAGCAAATCTAGAAAAAGCAGTATCTCCACTTTCCCTGCGCACACAGACAAGTGGAGCTGCCACCAGCTGAGGACAGTGGTGACGGAGGCAGCAGTATTGCACAGATGCCTCCCTTATAAGACGTCCTTGGTACGGTGGCAAGCAGACCTGCCAGAAGGCGGCAAGCAGATTTGTTTCCAAATACACATGAAGCCCATTCTTGAGGACAATAGAATTAACTAGAGGACGAGCAAAGATGAAAGAAAACTAAAATGTCACTGGACTTGGTTACTGTCGTTAATGTGACCTCATTTATGCTCACAGGCTGGGGGATCCAAGGAGATCTAGGTTACAAAAATAAAGGTATCACACAAAACCCAGCACAGCACTGTACCCCCCCCCCGCAGTCTCCTTACACTTAGTTTCCTTTTCTCCAACCCAGAAACATGGGGGACAGTCCTGATACTCCCCTCCACCTCACCGTTGTATCACTTCTCCAAGGCAGACTCCAGATCTTGTTTCTATCCACTTCTCTCCATCCCCCCTGCCACTGCCCCAGGGAGAGCTCCCTCATTCCTCACCCAGATTGTTGTAAAGACCTCCGAGTGGTCTTCCTGCCTCTAGTTTTTCCTCAATCCAGTTCCTTTTGCACACTGTAGCCCAAATGATCCTTCTGAAATACAGGTACAATCACTGCATTGTCTGCTTAAAAATCCTTCCATGGCTCCTCTCTACCCTTGGAATAAAGTTTAAACTCCCTAACATGACTTACAGGGTATGATGCAACTGGGGCCCTTTTTCCTGCAGAGCCTCGTTTCCTGACACTCTGTCTGCTCTGTGTTCAGCCTTTCTGTCCTCGTCCCTTTCTCATGAGTGTCATGTTCTTTTGCCCTGGGCCTTTGCACCTTGCTGCCTCCTCTCTCATCTCTTCTACTCATCCACCAAACTCCTCTCTTGCCTACTCAGCCCCCTCGACCTTCTAATCATCTAAGATGACACGTCCTCTAGAAAGCCCTCCCGGCCCGGCCATGCCTGAGTCGGGTACTCTCTCCCATATGCTCTCAGCGCCTTCGTTATCTCCTTACCGTGCTCCCTCTATTTTGTAGGACTGCCTGTTTGCCTGTCTGAGGCTTCCACTAGCCTGTTGGTTCCATGAAAGTAGATATTTGGTCTCTTGCTCATAGTTGGGGGCCATGACCTAGCACTCTGCCCAGCCTAGAGTCGGTTCCACCCAACTGCAAGTCAGCTGTGCTTTGTTGCCTTCTGTGTTGATGAGGTTGCAAAAACTGAAGGCAATGAGTCTTTGTTATGTGCTCCTGCAAAATTCTGAGCTAAAATGATCCACATCAAGTCTTTAATCCTCATGTTACTATTCTCATTTTGTAAGTGAAAGAACACTTCATCTCGCCATGGGAGGCGTGGATAATAAAACACAGACCCCTCAGTCTGTTGGATTCTGGGGGCCAGCTCTTTCACTTCCCCACAAGGCCCACTTCCTTCTTAGAAAAACAGGGGAACAAGTATTCTTATACATAGTGATGATCATTTTTAAAAATTCTTAGGTTTTTACTTCCTGCCAAAGTTCATTTGCTTCCTGACGTCCAGTAGTGTGCCCCAAAGTGTTTTCCCTCATTGCTAATCTGAAAATGCTTTCCGCTGTGATGTCTTCTTTGTTCTCCACCTTTATTCTACAGCTCCTAGGTCTACAGGAATTTTCAGCCTTTCTTGCTTTCTCTACAGTGAAAGTAGCTGGGCCTTCCATTTCTGCTTCATTGCCATTGTCCTTTTCCACAGGGACTATGCTCTTGGTGCTCTGTGATTACTTCTTCCAGGGCACTTTTTCCTGAGCTCAGCTGGTCCTTCATGTTCTCCAGGCACCGCCCGATGCCAGCTACGTAGGGGGCTTCCCCTGGTCTTTCCTCATGGAAGCCGATTGCTGCTGGTTACCACCCAACCACTTAATTAACTGTACTCTCCACAGAAGAAACATCTAGAAGTACAGCTAGAAAAGAGAAATGTTTCTCTTTTCTGAAAGTTTCTGGAAATTTTCCCGTTTTTGTATTGACCATGATAGTTTTTAGAGCTCTTTGATGCAAACTAAGGCACAGATGCACAATGCTAACCCCAAAACATGAGACGAAAGTGTTTGGGAACAAGGAAAGCCTTCAAGTTGGACAGACCTGGGTTTGAGCCCATTTTCCACCATTTCTTTACCACTCCAGTTCACATGACTGGACCAAGTTACTTAACTTTTCTGTGCCTCAATTGTTTTCATCTGTAAAATAGAGATAATAATGGTGGCTACCTCATAAAACAATTGCGGGCACAGAGAGATTACTCCTTGGGGAATGGTGGTGATGGTGTGGGTGTTGCATTAGGGGGATAAAGGCTCCAAACGTGGCCACGTTCTAGTCCCAGGACACTGTGAACATTACCTTAAGGCAGAGGCGACTCTGCACGTGTGCATGTTAAGGACTTTGAGATGGGAGAGTGTCCCAATTATCTAGGTGGGCCCGACTTGGATCCACAGCGTTCTTTTAAGAGGGAGGGAGAGGAAGACTTGACCCCAGAAGGCCATGGAAGCAGAGAGAGATTAGAAGATTCTTTGCTCCTGGTTTTGAAGATGAAGGTAGGGCCCGTGAGCCAAGGAATCCAGCTCTA
>NW_003852608.1:952570-954022 GCF_000181295.1 Otolemur garnettii | reverse complement strand
GGCTCAGGTCCCAAGGAAGCCTGTCTGGACTGAACCCTCTGTGTGCCATGTGACTTAGGATTTCCCGGGGCACACACTGTGCCTTTCATGTGCCAGTCCGGTTCCCACTCCTGTCCTGCCCTCATCCCTTCCCTTCCCCAGCTGGCAGGCTTCCATTGTTCACATCTCAAGTCACACACGCCCTCCCTGAGCTGGCTTTCACACTGGTACTGTCTGCATCTAGGTTTCCTAGCAATTTCCACACTTCACCATAACCGCACTTGAGAGCTTGTTGTTCCCTGCCTCCAGGGATGCTACCTCTCCCCACAATCCACAGAAAGATCCCCAGGGGCAGATACGAGTCGACTGATTTTTGTGTCTTCTGCTTCCCCAGTGCTTAGCATACAGGAAGCATTTAACAAATGTGAACAAGTGGATGGATGAATTGGTACATTAATTGTATCCCGTAGGCACTGCTATCATAAGATAAGGGAAATAACTAAGTTCATGAATCTCAGGGTCAGTATCTAAAGAAAATAAATCCTTCCACCCTAATCTCACAAAAAGAAGCAACTGAAAAGAAAGTAATAGCAGAACTGCTTCATGCATGGGCCTGATATTAATTTCATTATCATCTATTTTATATTTCAAACTACTCGGAAATATAATTTAAGAACAAGTTTTCTTCATTCCTAGATCTAATTTGCTATCACTTTTATGACAAGGATTTTTCTTTATCAAAGCAACTTTTAAGAGGAAAATAATAAAATACTATGTTAGATGTGCACTAATTTATTTTCAAGAACAATGAAACTCCAGGTTGGTTTTTGCCTGGTATACTGTACATTCCAGGAAAATATTTTAAGACTAATAATTTTTTATAGATAAATTGGTCATGTTCAGTGAAAAATTTATAGATGGATGCAACAGTTATCTTTTTGTTACAAAAGTAAATAGTAAAAGCAGTTGTAAAATACATCATGTTCACATTTGGAGTATAAATTTATCTTAGAGGAATTAAAGAGATCACTAACCAGTTATCAAGGTATTAAATATCTATAGTACCTGCCCACAATAAGCAAACAACTCAAAAGGCCTACTTGGGTATGTCCAGGTCTCCAGAACAAACTATATACTATTTTATCCTAATTCTACAGCCATTTGAAGTACTTAGTAAATTTAAACTCGCACAGTTAACAACCTGGCTGTATGAGTTTACCCATTACTCTGAGCAGAAAAAAATACAACTCTCTACCACATAGAGTACTTGCAAGGGAAAATGAAACCTGATACTCTATCATATATCTAACTGTAGTTTGAATATTCTCTGTGTGTACAAAGCACAATATCAGGCACTGTCAGTGACACACATATGTGTACAAACCATTCCCAGTGGCTGGGCCTTACAGTTGCTGAGTATTTCTAGTTATATTTATTTATAAACTATAAAATGGGGAGAGAGATGAAAAAGTC
>NW_003852608.1:948920-952444 GCF_000181295.1 Otolemur garnettii | reverse complement strand
AGCACATTTAAATCAATGACAATAAAAGAAGATGGGATTGTGAAATTTACTAGGTGTAGAATATAAAGGTCTTAACATAGTAACTAAGAAAATGCCGTGAAGGGTATGTTGACCAGTTTGATGAAAGCATTTCAGATCGTGTGTAAAACCAGCACATTGTACCCCATGATGGCATTAATATGCACAGTTATGATTTAATAAAAAATAAATAAATAAAAATAAAGAAGATGGGAAAAAAGAAAGTACAGTAGAACCTCCATAGTTGACCACCTCCCTACACTGACCACCTCGTTAAGTTGACCTAATTCTCATAGACCAGACATGTACCACGTATACTCAATGGAAGGTCCCTATGTGGGCCACCTCCATATGTTGACCAGTATGTTACAATCCCTTGGGGGTCAACTTACAGAAGTGCCACTGTATTTTCTAACAACGGAAAAAAACTGGTTAGCATGATTAAAACTGTTGAATTGCTAACAAAAAGTTGCCTTGAAAACAAGAAGTTACCATTTTACTATTTCCTTACCTCAAGTAAACTAGTTACATTTTTACTAGCTTTAATTACTCTCTAATTGAGTTAGAATGGTATCCCCAAACTTTTTGACACCAGGGACCAGTTTCATAAAAGACAATTTTTCCATGGACTAGGGGATGGGGGATGGGAAGTAAATTCCAATAAGGACCACACAACCTGGATCCCTCACATGTGCGGCTTCCCATAGGGTTCCTGCTCCTGTGAGAATCTAATCTTGCCCCTGGTGTGACAGGAGGCGGGGCTCAGGTGGTGATGGGAGTATTAGTATTTGTGTGTCTCACTGCCCTTACTTCTATCATGGGGAGATGAAGCTTAGCTTGCTCACCTGCTCCTCGCCTCTTGCTGTGGGGCCCAGGTCCTAACAGGACAAGGACCAGTACCTGTTAGCAGCCAGGGGTTGGGGACTGGGGACCACAGTGGTAGAAGAGTAACCTTGTGGGTTAAAACACCAGGAAAACTCAGTTCTTTTACCTACTAACAGAAGCTCTCCTTCTACCACAGATGATTGGCAATTATCTTAAAATTACTTCTGCCTCCTGTTTGTCTCTTTTCTCTGTTGTTTTAATTCTGTGTCCCCAACTAATCTACATTATTTTTAATTTTTTAAAATTATTTTGTTTTTAAATTATTAAGAAATTAGAGGTCATCGTCTAGTACTATGTTGGTTTAAAAACATTATCTTTTCCAAACTAACATAGGATCTAGAGAGAGAAATAGATGTGTAGTATTGGTATTCCTCACTGCCCATGCTTCTATAATCTGGGTGTTTCGCTGTCTCAAAATGAAATTATCAATTATGTAAAAATTTTTTTAAAATTCAATTATGTTTAGAAGGTTCGTTTATGAAAGAGGATACCTTTTTACATTACTACCTAATACATTGTATTAAATGGAAGATCAATAATGTCCATTGCTTACCAAAATCAATGTATTCCTACCTGAGTCTAAAACCACAAACAAATAGAGGTGGGAAATATGCCAATTATCACCTCATTTCTAAATGCTTCATTTTTATAGAAAGAGAGAAATTCTAAGTTGCTGAGGATGGAAAGCTAATTCATCATAATAGAGGTTTAAACATAGAAGGGAAAGAAGAAAAAGTAACATATGCTTGGATTTCAAAATCTTGTTACAGCATAACATCCAAAATTGAAAGGAAGAAGGAAAACACATCTTGAAAGACGATTTGGCGGGCTTGGTTCCCCTTCTTAAATCCCTGTGTCACTTTATTAACAATGGATAATAAAGCAGTTGGATCTAACGACAGGCTAAATCTCTCCTTTGTGTTAGAAAGTGACTTAACGTTTCCCCCCTTCTGAGCTCTCCTGAAGCCATCCCAGGGCCTCTGAGCCTTCTTCATTGTTCATCATTAGTATTTATCACTTTTATAGAATGCCCCAGGGTGCTCAGAACTATACCATGATATTCAAAAGAAAATACAAAATCTCTGCTCTGAGTAGGGGACCCGGGCCATGAAAGGCATTCTCAGAACTAAGAAAAGAAAACTACAGTAGTGATGAAACAATGCCTCCAGGAGGAGGGCCACTTAGGCCACCTCTGAGAGGCAGATTCTCAGGGAAGGTGGAAAGAGTGTGGCTGAGAACTCTTTTTCCCTCTTAACCTGATCACCCACCAAGACGGCTTCAGGTCAGTGGCTAAGGCTACCTCGAAGCAGGAGCAGGTGGCAAGCCCCATTGAAGTCAGATACCAGGAGCAGGAAAAGTGTAATTCCTGCTCAGCCCACAGCTCCCACTCAGCTGCCATCTGTGTGTGTGACAGCTTCAGGGTCAGGAGAACACTTGACAAAGGGCAAAAAGGAAACAAATCCCATTACCTTTCAGGAGCGCTCAGAGAAACGCCTGTAAACTTTTTATAAACTGGAGATTAACATGTCCCGTAGTGATGGCATACACCCAGACCCTCACACAGACCTCATTTCCTCTTTCATATTACCCAATAAATGCAATTTCCTTCAAAAGCGTATTTTTTTAATAAATACAATCAGTAAGATCCTAAGATAGATGTTTTATTCTGGGTGGGAAAGTGATGCATTTGGTTTCATTTCCTCCTGGTGTCATAATCCTTTGCCATCAGCAGTGCTACCAAGATTGGAACACTGATTTTAATATTTCATACTTTAATTGACTGTAGTTCTCTTCAGTTTGCAATTTCCAGTGACAGAATATTTTCAGCTCAACCTATTTTAATTCCTATCCTAGACTCTGTGGAATTGTATGACAGCAGGTTTAAGGCTAATATTAAACCTGGTATGTGACTTCTTATTTTTGGCAGGTTAGCATAAACATTATCAAATAGTCTATAAAATCAGGTGAAATACACTCACCCTCATCTTTCTATGCATTTTTGGTCACGACAATGCCTACCACATCGCACTTGATAAGTTGTTGATGAAAGAATGATTGGAGAAGCTACATAATTCGGAAAGTGAAGGGAGAGAAAAATCTTCATATGCAATTATTAGAAACTCTTTCAAACCATGCTTAAGTTTCCATTAAGTTAATTACAGTCACCAAATACTAAAACTCAGGTGTGCTGCCCCTAAACATGCAATGATTGTGATTGATTCCGAAAGACCTATAGTTTATGTGTTAGAAAGGAGGATATCTTCTGTGAAGCCCCTATTTCATTAAAACATTCTTACATAATGTAAATGGTAAATGTGGCATTGGAGTTCTGCTGCTTTCTCCAAAGGATATTTTTTTAAAAGCACCCACAAATGTCATCTCCTCTATTTTTAAGCAGAGTGCTGCTGGATAAACAGCGGAATCGTGTAAACCCAATGGGAAAATTCAAAGTTTAAATAAGCTATTTTGTGTCATTGAAAATAAGTGGTACAGATTGACACAGAACATATGGGTTTTTGCATACAGTTACATGTACATTTTCTTAACTTTGAATATGCAATTCCAGCAGAAGCTGAAGAAACAGGAAAGTGAAATATAATCTGTAATGATGATTCTATGAA
>NW_003852608.1:936923-948319 GCF_000181295.1 Otolemur garnettii | reverse complement strand
CTGGAGCAGCCTCCACCGAGCCCGCAGTCAGGGCAGGGGGCAGTGATGTGGCTGGCAAGACAGGCTATAGCTGGGGCAAGGCCAAGGCCTGAGGCCCAGACGCATAGGGGGACTGGGAGCCCAGCAGGCCCTGGGGACCTGCCTGGCTGCTGGTGGGGCAAGCAACCCAGAAGCTCCCACCCACCAACCATCTCAGGCCTCCTGGTGTGGCAGGGAGGGAGAGCTAGAGAGGGAGAAAGTGCAGCCTTCACGTGATGGGCAGCTGCATGAGGGCAGCGTGATCTGCATGTTAACCAGGGAGCGTTAGCCCTCCCCAGATGTGTCTCTCCCAGCCACGAACTGGCCACTTTCTCCAGGGCCATTTTCCTGAAAGTTTCAACACAAAACACGATGCACATTATACACAGAAGCACATTTTATGCTACAAGATATGGTGTCTGTGTTTATTTATGTTCATATACATAACATAGGTGTATATATACATATATACATTTTCTTTCTTCCTTTTAACAAACTGGTAGCATAGTGTAACTACCGCTTAGCCCTTGGCCTTTTTTCCTTAATAACATATGTTGGCTATCTGTCCACATCAGTACATATAAATCCATCTCATTCTTTTTAATAGCTATGAACTGGCTCAGTGCCCATCGCACCATATATGGCACCAGCCACATGCACTGAGGGTGGCAGGTTCGAGCCCAGCCCAGGCCAGCTAACCAATGACAACTGCAACAAAAAAAAATAGCCAGGCACTGTGGTAAACACCTATGGTCCCAGCCACTTGGGAGGCTTAGGCAAGAGAATCACTTAAGCCCAAGAGTTTGAGGTTGCTGTGAGCTGTGATGCCACAACAGTCTACCAAGGATGACACAGTGAAAGACTCTGTCTCAAAAAAAAGGCTATGAACTACTTCATGGTATGAAAGTGCTTATTCATTTTGCAAACATTTAATGCTCGTCTGCCATGTGCCAAGCACACTTTCAGACACTGTGATCACAGGATTGAATCAAATCCCTGCCCTTACAAAGATCTCACTAGCTCAACATCACATATCAAAGAACTGGCAATGTATCAGCAATACATATTGAGAACGTTACTCACTATCATGCTTTATGTTTTTAGAAACAATGTCGTGCTGAATCATTTAGTAAATAAATTCTTATACCAACATATCAGTTGGATAAATTGCAGAAATTATTTTTATATATTCAGCCCTTTGGTCCCTATTTTGTTTATATTATCAACTTCTTTAGAAAGAGACTGTGAGCTTTTCATTGCTAAATAATGCAATAATAGAATACTTACACTGAGCTATCAATCTCTTGTAAATCAATAGCTTCAAGTGTGTTAATAAAGGCATTAAGATTTTATCCGTGCCAAATCCTCCTAGATTAGACTATGATCATGCTCCCAAAGGGAATCAGGTCAGAAGTCTCCATTGCCCTCTGCTTTCATTGATCATACGTGCTAGAAACTTCTGATTTGAAGATTTCATGATACCCAAGTGCTTCTCAGACAAAATTTTTATCTCTTTTTGGTTTCAGGGTAATCTAAGAGAAGCAGAAAAGGTGTTTGGTAAATCAAAACAATACAAATGTCTCTCTTTAGTCACAGAAAATTCTAGAAAATTATGCCTCCAATTATTATTTATGAAATCCTCCTTCAGAAAGCCATTTGAGCTGTTCTCGCCTATCTGCCCCATGTATTTATTACAGCTGAAACCAGGTCAAAATTTACATCTAGGCACAGCTCAAACGAAAGAAGAGAGATTCACAGATGAGTGGGTCAGGGAGAAAAGTGGTCTCGTGCCCTCCGTCTCAGGGATTAGGGGGGCACGGGATATTGCCTCCCACGTCCCACCTTCTCACCCCTCCCAATGCTCCCCCCATTCCCTATTTTCTGCGTCTTGGACTTCTTCCAGTAATGCCAAAAACGCCACTTGGTTTGGGCAAACACTAGGAAGACATTATTTTTACATTACATTGTTTTTTCTAATGCGTAAAACATTAGAAAAAATAATAATTGCATTATTAAAAAATTAAAAGATAATTACATTATTTTTTCTAATGTGTAAAACATATCCCCTCCTAAAGAAAAAAAAATTCTCTGTGTCCATTTCAACATAAAACAAATATTTTTTCCTTGATGTTTGTTTATCTAAATCTGCCACAAGCACAAGAAAGTAAATCCTTTTGTCAAATGAGTTACCATAAACGGAGCTTAACTTAATGCTTTTCTATTAATTCTGAATTTTTGACTCTAAACAAACAACTGCTAACCTGCGTAGGCCGTTAAGTGCTCACTTATCCAGCTGTCGGGAGCACATGGAAACCACCATTGTTGCTGGGAGGAAGCAAGATGATCTCAAGAACCCTCATCAGGTCAGCTTCACTCAGTACTGAATAGGTCAAGAAAGAACATGACGAAAGAAAGCTTTGTTTCAGATGAAATGTGTCTGTGTTGTTCAAAACTTTTCTAATCGAGAAAGCATCGTCATTGAATATGAAGTGTGCTTTGCTTTCATGTGGGAGAGAGACAATACTAAAGACTGAATTCCAGCCAATATTAGGAGACAGAAGAAATAATGGGGTGTGCCTGTTAGCAGGGGTTCTGGTTACCTCTACTTGCAGAGATAATCATCTGTCATCTTGAAAAAGTCATTCCTCCTTTATCACAGTTTTTACCATCAAAATGTTAGCATGATCTAAGTTCCTGGTACAAAATACAGGACACTTACCTGTTTCTACAGACCAATGCCATTTCCATGTCTCTGCTACTACCTTTCTTTTGCACCTGTACTTGGCGTGAAACAAATACCAGCTCAGGCTTGACACAAATAGGAAGATCCGAAAGACTGGGTTTTGTTATGGTTCTTCCCTTCTGTCCACAGTAGCCACGCTTCCATTTTTGTCTTCTAAATAACCTTACAGAGAGATCAAAACAGTTTCACACAAATCATTGAGAAGTATTTGTATAAATTAGTGGGTGGCTGGCTTTTTTTACTTTGTAAAGTTCAGTGGTTAGATAAGTAGTTGGAGTGTGATGAGGTGGAAATTGCTCTGATCGAAAAGAAAACTTGAATTCTAAACCCATGCTGCCACTTATTAGCCAGATAAATTGTAATTTACATTCTAGGTGTCAGTGTCTTCATTTGTAAATAAGGAGGCTGACATTTACCAAGTATGATGTGAGTAGATGTTCATGTGAAGAAAAGGAGTTGACTCTGAGGACCCGAGTACTATAACCAGGTTTCTATATTGGCAGACGTCCTGGAAACTTTAAGATAATGATATGAATGGAAATTCTTTATGTCAACAATATGATATAAACACCAGGGTATCCAGCCTGCGGCCTATGGGCTGCATACTGATTTTGTGAGGACTTTTTTTGCATTCTTATGGTGTCAGGTATCACGCAAGTATGCACCAACCTTTCTTTTTGCTAATCAGCTTTCCTTAGTGTTGGAGTATTTAACATGTAGCCCAAGATAACTTATTCTTCCAGTGTGGGGCAGAGAAAAAAAAATGTTGGATGCCCCTGAATTACAGGGCACCTCTTCTGTCCTCCTGGAACCCTCTTCTACACAACATTTTGAAAGACTGGTGAGCCATGAAATGTACTTGGGAATATACTGGGTGAGGTGACAGTTTTAGGATTGCTTAACTAGTCCTGGCATCATATGGCCACAGGGCTGTCTGGGCCTGGGGGAGTTCAGTCACCCTCCACTGTAGTATCAACTGCAGCTTCCTGCATGGCGACGGAGCCTCTGGGCTCCCCACCCTACACACACTCCCTGGTCTGCGGGCGCACGTTCTCCCGACAGCCATCCTTCCAGCCCACGTCTAATGCCAGCTGTCCTTCCTATCATGAGTGGAGGAAAACCCGGGACTAAAGGTTCCCACACTTTACTTCTGAGTTGAAAAAAAATCCAGGTGTACCCCCGGTGATGTAATTAAAGATTTTTTAAGCATTTTTATTTGATTTCACGGTATTCGATTTGATACTCTGCTTAGAACTGGGATGGTAGGAATGAATAACAGTCTCGACCAGATGAATGATGTTGTCATCTCTCCTCTCAAGTTGCTTACAGATTGGTGGGTGAGACAGATTTGTAGACAAATTGGTTTAAAACAACACGATAAGGGTGACATAGTAGTGTGTGCAGGTTGTTAAAATAATTCTTGTTTTGTTTTGTTTTAAGGTCAATTCTATATTTGTTACATAAAGACAAGGCATTATGGCATTCGTGGTCCTTTGTAACATGAAAGGGGTTAAATAAAAGATTGGGCACTAAAATTCCTATGAATTTTGTGTGCTGTGATATTCCAGCTGACTGCAGATTGTCCCGTTTCTTTGTCAACAAAAAATTAAGGTTCCATGATGACAATGCTTTAAAAAAAAAAATTCTCAGTGAAACTGATATGCCAGGCACCCTGCTAGGCGCTGGGTGCAAAGCTGGTATGGCAGAGGCTCACTCTGCTAGGATGGCTTTTGTGGGTCTTCTGAGCACCAAGTTAGGAGCTGGTCTTTGCTTTTAGATCTTTGACCCAAACTATAACTCCTCAGAAGATGAACGGAGCACATACAACTCTCAACTAAAGAGAACCGGAGTATCAGTGGGCACCACAGTGGCCCCCACAGTGGCCCTGCCTGGCCTGCAGTCTTCATCCCACTCCCTGGAGCTGCCACTGAGTTCCCTCCTGGGATGGGTCATTCTATGTGGCCACCTGAGAGGTTAGAGGACCAGTTATTCAATCAAACTCTAGTGTAGGTGCAGTAGAGAAGGAATTTTATAGATGTGGTTAAGATCTCAGGCAATTAGTTGACATTCTATAAAGAAGGTCACCCTCAATAATGTGGGGGGCCTCATCCAATTCATTAAAAGTAAAACTGAGGTTTTCCTGGGAAGATTCTGCCTTAACTCTGTAGCATCAGCTCCTGCCTGAGAGTCTCCAGCCTGCCAGCCTACCCTATGGGTTTCAGACTTGTCACACACACCCCCACCATGGTCATGTCAGCCAGTTCCTTGAAATAAATCTGGATTTTTTGTTCAGAGAACCTTGACTAATCCACCATCCCCTACACAGGCCTCTGGAGATTCCCCCGGGTTCACTGATTTCCCCCAGCCTCAACCTTCTGTCCCCCAGCCTCAGAGGGCTTTGAATCTATTGCATATTCTGTTACGGTTCAGCTCTATCATGAATTAAATGGTGTTTGCACCTCATGAGGACTTAACCATCACTTACAACAAAGCCAACCTGTGAACAAAGTTTTATTTAGGAGATAGGTCATAGACAATATTTTATGTCACTTTTATCCTCATAGTCAGTCCCTGAAGGGGGTATGACTGTTCTCATTTTATGTTTGAAAACCTAAAGTTAAAAGATGTTCAAGCTACCAGGCCAAAATCACACATCTGGTCAAAGTAGAGGCAGATTTGAACTCAGGTTGACCTGATTCCAAAACCTGTCATATATTCATTGCACCACACCCCTTCTCTGTAGTGAAAACTATCCAAGTCAATGATGTGGTGGGAAAATACCCCATTTTCTTCTGTGCCACTTTTGTAAGTGTGCTGTATGGCCAAGGATTTAAATGAGGTACAGATTACATGCTACATCACTTCTGTCGTTGAGCACCTTGAAACTCCAAGACTCATTAGCCCTAATTATTTCTGTTCCAGTTCCATTTGTCTCAGGTCACAGATATTATTTAACAGAGGCTTTCCTTTTCCCTGTGCCTAAATGATAGAGGTTTCATATTGACATCAAATACTATGTAAATTAGGATAAAAACATAGGACTGACAAATGAAAGTCTTTTTTTAAGGTTTTATTTTAATAATGTTTGAACTCCAGGCTGGGTGTGGTGGTTCACACCTATAAACCTAGCACTCTGGGAGGTCAAGTCCAGTGAGTGCATTGCTTGAGCTCAAGAGTTCCAGACCAGTCTGAGCAAGAATGAGACCCTGTCTCTACCAAAAATAGAAAAACTAGCCGGGCCTTGTGGTGGGCACCTGTAGTCCCAGCTACTTGGAAAGCTGAGGCAAGAGAATCACTTAAGCATAGGAGTTTGAGGTTGCTGTGAGCTATGATCCTGCCATGGCACTCTACCCAGGGTGACAGAGTGAGACTTTGTCTCAAAAAAAAAAAAAATGTTTTGAACCCCACTGCCCCTGGCACCTGGAGGTTGATATTTAAGAACATACAAAAACATTCCAACATCAAGCTTCCTGCTCTGGCTTTGGGCATGGGGGAACAAACCAATGGTGAACTGACTCCATCTGGGTGGCTGTCTCCAGCCCCACCCAGTACCTTCTCGGACTCTTGGCTCCATGGGGATCTCTTCAAAAAGACATTCAGGTCTGCCCTCATTCTGAAGACAGCTTTTAAGAAATATTCTTCTACAAAATTACAGTCGCTAAAAGTAAAGATAACTAAGGACCAATGAGCCCAATTCAAGATATATTCCCTTAGGATCTTAAAACTCTTTGTTCAACAAGCACCTAGTAAGCATTCACTTCACAGGAGGTACTTTGAGGGAAACAGAGACGAATGACATTGTCGCTCTGATTAATAGCAAACATGGTGGAACTGCGTGCTAGATGCTGGAGAAGCCATGTTTTTCAAAGCAATGGTCACACCAGCTTAGTGGTTAGTGAAATCAATTTAGGCGGCTACAAACATTATTATTTTTAATTAAATAGAATACAGTGGAAGAGAATAGAACAGAAACATGCCTGGCATGCAGAAAGGTTAAGTATTTCTCTCTTCCTTTCAGTTGTATGTTAAGTGTATACTGGTTTCCAAAATAAAATGTATTTTTTACTGTGAAATGTAGTCAAAAAGTATTTAAAAGCCACCGCTATAGAAAGAAAATGAAGAAAAGGAAAACTTGCTGTCAAGAAGCTTGCATCTTTCTAGGAAGAGAAATCTAATTAATGAGCAGCAAACCCTCTGTACACAACAGCTAAAGCCTACCTGGCAAAATGAGCAGTACTGACTGGGGGAGGGGGTATCAACGTGACCATTCATCACTCCTTAACAAACTTCCTTCCCTCAACTTCCTGTTGGTCCTTCTGGGACTGCCTTGTATGTTGCTTCTTAGCTCCTGTGGGTGGAACAAGGCAGAATGGACTCAGGTCTTGGACCACTTGTCTCTTCCACCAACACCTGTTCATTCCTTAGGTCACCTCCTTCGTCTCAGAGCCTTCAGTACCAAGTGTATGGCCACATGGGTTTTTCCAGCTAGAACTCCCAGGCTTTGACATTCAGCTACTTGGATATCTCATGGGTGTCTCAAATTTCATACATCCCAACCCGAATGCCTAATTTTCATCCCCCAATCTGCTCTAGGCTTCCTTATCTCACCTAATGGGAATTCAGTCCTTCCACGGTTGATCCCTGACTACTTTCTCCCCATCCTTAGGAAACTCTTGGCCCTGTCTTTTCCCCACCCTGCTTCCCCTTCGCCTCTAGTCTGTCTGACTGATGGGCCTCCTTCCTCATCCCAGACTCCACCCACTCCCCTGTAGTCATTCCCAACTTGGCCACCTAAGTGATTCTCTTAAACTAGAAAGTGTCTGTCTCTCATCAAAACTAGCCTTCTAGTCCATCCCACCTTGACTAAAAGCCACAGTCCTTACAGCAGCATGCAAGATCCCCCCCCCATCCCCTTATCACTGCCACACCTTGCACCTGCTCTCACTCTGCTCTGCCCACCTGGTCTCCACCTGTGTGCATGGCAGGGGCAGACACACTCTTCCTTCTGCCAGGGCTGACTCTCTCATCTGGACTCAGAGGCCCGCCTTAGTGAGGCCTCCAATGGGCACGCCACTAACACGGCACACCCCACCATCCTCCTCCTCCACAGACACTCTCTTCCCCTTTTCTGCTTTCTTTTTCTCCGTAGCACATATCGCCATCTAAAGAACATTTTACTGATTTTATTAATGTCTGCCTCCCCCCTTCCCTGGGAAGGCAGAGATCTCTTTGTTTGTGCATTGTTGCATCCAAGCCCCCAAACCAGTACCTATTTCATTTACAGTCCACCTGCTATATCCGCAGGTCCCACCTCCATGGATTCAACCAACTATAGGTTGGAAATATTTGGAGAAAAACATTCCTTAAAGTTACAAAAAGTAAAACTTGAATTTGTCACATGCCAAGTACTGTTAAATCCAGGAGAATGAAGTGCGGAGTAGGCACTGGATTAGGTCTGATAAAGGAATCTAGACATGAATAAAAGCAGCCGTCCCTAACCTTTGGCACTGGGGACTGTTTTCATGGAAGACAATTTTTCCACAAACTGGGGGTAGGAAGGTGGAAGTGGGGTTGTTTAGAGATGATTCAAGTGCATTCTATCTCCTCCTCAGATCACTGAGTTGTTAGAGTCTCACAAGGAGCACACAACCTAGACCCCTCATATGCTTGGTTGACAGTAGAGCCTGTGCTTCTATGACAGTCTAAATGACACAGGGTGGGGCTCAGGTGGTGATGCAAGTGGTGGGGAGCGGCTGGTAATACAGATGAAGCTTCTCTCCCTCACTCGCTCACCCACTGCTCACCTCCTGCTGTGTGGCCCAGTTCCTAACAGGCCACAGACCAGTAAGTACTATTCCACAGCCCAGGGGGTGGGGACTGCAGGCTTAAAGTATACAGGAGGATGTGATGGATTGTGTGCAAACACTATGACATTTTATATCAGGTGTTGAGCAGCAGTAGATTTTGGTATCCTCAAGGATCCCAGAACCAAAATCACCTATACAAACACCAAGGGATGATAATATATGCTCAATACATACATGTTTATAGATGCTAATTAATGCAAGCAATCGAATGCTTTAGAAGCATTCTAATAAAGCCACAGAAGAAATGGCACTTTTAACTCTAGCTTAACCACAAAGTAATCAGCTTAAAGTGAAGCAAGAGAACACTGTCACAAAGTCTCACCCAGGAACCTGGCCTCAGAACCCTACAGGAATGCTCCAGTTGGAGCCTCTCCGTGCAGCCGGCCTTGGCCAGCTTGGAACTTCTGATCCAGATAGCTACTGGGTGTCTCACACTCATCTGCGCACATGCTTGTGTGACAGCTCCTGTTGGTTACAGATATCTTGCCGCCTACAGAAAGGGTGTTAAACATGGCTTAGAGCACATGTCCTCAAGAGGCAAATTCCCATAGGATGATCATTAAAGCAGAGATTTAATGTATCAAACATGTACATAAGGACATTTCCAGATATCGAGAGCTACACTGATGTAGTTTGATGGTTTCATCAGATGAAAAGGGATGGTATTGAGGAAGGAAAGATTCTATTTTAGTCTGTTTGCGTGTAGTACACTGTTCAGTGTTATGAATATAACTTGGAATAAGAAAACTCATACAGTGCACAGATGCGGTAGCAACCAGAGAATGGTGATGAAAAGCAGGGAATTTTGAGTTGTGTCTCTTTTTAAATCTGATGGGGCTTTATTGTTTCTTTATAAATATCAAAGAGCTAATAAGTTAATGATTCACAGTGTAATCATTTATAGCCTCATGGGAGAGACTTTGTATTTCAAAATTAATAGTAAAGAAAGTAAAGGAAGATATTTGCTGAAATGTATTCCAAAATTCACAACTTGTAAATTAAGTATTAACACACCTGAGATGATTGACTTGCTCTTTTATAGATTATAAACTAGTTGTATTATTTGCGAATAGTAAGATTATCAGCCTGTAAGTTCTAAAGTAAAGACCCATACTCACAAGAGTTTAAAAAATATTTATCCTGTTTGTTCATTCTAAGATCATCAGACTTAAAGTTCTAAGGAAAATATTCATACTTCTACAAATTTGACATAAGGCCCCGGGGGTCTGCATTAGCAACAGACAGATGTGCTGAGAGATGTATAAGATTTTAGCCAACACCAAAGAGTACTTTTGATGACTGATGTTTCTACAGCTGGGCTTCTATTGACCCTAACAGGAAGATCACTCATCTTCTTCTCAATATCTCTGCTTCTGAATACAAGACACGGAATTCTGGTTTGTCTCAGGGAATTCAGTTTTTGGAATGAGGAATGATAGCTGCAAACCACGTGGGATCTGGTGGACAGACGCCAGCACGGTAGTGTCTGTAACACTGGAAAACTGCAGTGGCTCAGCTAGCCATTCCCAGGAACACATATGCCCCCAACTGCCAAAAAATGGACAGTTACACTGCACACCAAGAAAGGGCTCTCTAAAGTAGCTGGCTCCTATGCAGCAATGGACATAAATATATTTACCATAGACCTAAACATCTATCATTTTTCTCTGGCACTCTTTTAAGATGTTTTTATATTTCATGAAACAGTATAGCTAAGTAAAGTCTTTTGTTCCTTCCAAATATCTAATACCCACTTCTTGTTACAATTTCCAAAACGCTATAGCATTGCATCTCCCAGCAACTTAATACTTTGAGTTTTATGTTTAAGGGAAAACTGCCGTAACTAAGTTTTGAAACTCTTACAGACAGCAGCCTGGTGTGATGAACACATAGAAATTTGAGTTATACAAAACTACCTTTCAATTCTGCCTATCTGTAGCACTTAGTGTAAGTTATTCAATACCACTAAGTCTGAATTTCTCATCTTTGCAATGGGATTGATAACAACATAGAGTTTTTGTATTAATGAAATAATGTTTCTGTACGAGTGATCATAAAATGGCTACCAGCAGTTCCCTAGGGCACGGGCTAATGTGCTCAGTGAGAATGGAAATATCTTTGTCCCACCCTTCCATCAACAGGTCCGGAGATCCTTGCTTAGTAACAGATCTAAATTGCACGCTCAACCCTGAGCCAACTAGTGAAGCTGGGGGATGTGATATGCTGACGAGCTTAGCTCAACGCCTATGCTTCTCCTAAAACACAGGGACCTTGAGTGGAGAAGGAACGTTTCACCAAAACAAAATCAGGGGGGTGCGACTACAAGAACCAGAAATGGAGCCAGGGTAGCAAAACTCATACGTATCCAGTACAGTCAAAATAGAGGGTAAAAAGTTAATAAATTTTCCCCACTTATTTTTACATCTTTACTGGAGTCTAGTATGTTAATTACTATGTCTTGTAGTTTTTACTTTTGAGACAAGGTGTTTCTGTCTTGTGTAGGCTGGCCTTGAACTACTGGGGTCAGGGGATCCTCCTGCCTCAGCCTCCCAAGTATCTGTGGTTACAGGTGCACGCCACCACCGCCAGCTTCTTAGTTACTATTTCTTGATGTGGTGTTGTCACAAAGGCATCTTCCCAAAAGGTAGTGTCCCTTTGATGTCAGCAGTACCTCAATAACATGTCCCACCAGGGCCCCCAGAGGCCCATGGGTCCCCCTCCTGCTTTGGGGACAGCAGGCCCAGCCCCTGTGCTTCATCCTGCAGGGC
>NW_003852608.1:936235-936867 GCF_000181295.1 Otolemur garnettii | reverse complement strand
CTGTGCCATCGTCCTGCAGGTCTGCTGTGCTGTCGTCCTGCAGAGCTGCTTTATCAGCTACACTCAGACTTCACACACAAACACCCACCTCCTAAGGAACAGCTTCACTGCTGGGGAACAGGACTTGTGGGAACAAACTGCAGACCCAGTAGGGAATTTGGAGGTGCTGAGATCTAATACTCAACTCAGCATGACTTGCCTGAAAGCCACTTTTTACTCTTCTCCTTCATCCATCCTCTAGATTTGCTTGATCTCCTCAAAACTTATAAACTCCTATGAGAACAGAGACTGTGTTTTATGTAATCCTTTTGGTGTATTTACCCAGCACCTGCTGTGGTGCTAGATCCCCTGTTGATACTTATAAATGTTGTGGGAGAGAGTAATTTCATAGGGTCAAGGGGAGCAAAGCACCATTCTATATCACTGTTTACAACGTCGTGTTCTTTTAGGAGCCTTTGAAAATGTTATTGGGAGGGCTATTTGTAGCAAAGGGTATAAGCCCTATTTTTTAAAAAGGTAGGGATTGACTCTTGTCCTTAGAAGGTAATTTTAAGTAATCTGAAGCAAATTTAGCTTTCCACCAGTTTGGGCTTCCAGGGGAGTTGGAAAGGGTGGTTGCCAGGGAGACCTCC
>NW_003852608.1:874379-936129 GCF_000181295.1 Otolemur garnettii | reverse complement strand
TTTTTTTTTTTTTTTTTTTCTGCTTTTGCTATGAGAAGAGCAAGCTAAAAAGGCTACAGGGACATTTAAGCCAAGTCGCATTTGTCAAGGTGAAAGCTGTGTGGCGCAGAAAAACAGTTATCCCCGCTGCAAAGAAGATGCAAAGGAGCCGAGTGAGTAGGGAATCTGAGAGCCCACTAAAAGTGCTTAGAAGGCCAGCGCATCACAGCCATTTCTGTGAGACTTGTAGGCAGGAACTTGAACTCCAGGAAGGGCCCTTCTTACAAATGCTAAATCGTTTCTGGGGTACTTGGAAGTTCCACCCCATCCGAAAGCCATCCTGAAAAATGTGATGGTCCTACATGTTTTCTAATCTCCTGCTAACCTCCCCCCAGAAAACCTGTCCATTTTTGTTTAAGCAGAAGCAGAACAGCAGCTATAAGGGAGCCCCAGAACAGGGAAACAGCAGTTGCTGTTTTATTCCATAATATTTTAAGTATTCGTTTTTAAATACTTAACTTGACAGTGCTAGCAAATTAGTGACAAGAGAATATTTACACTTATTTCAATAGTTAACTTTTTTAAGTAGTATTGAGTGGGAGTCTACATTCCTTTTTGTTTTAGTTTACTTGTTCATTCACTCGATCATCACGCATCATGGATTCATCAGACATAGGGAATATTATGAAAGGTTTTGATGACAGACAAATGCAGATTTCTAGCAGTTATTATGACCTTGGGCAAGTCATTTCCCCTTTTGGAATCTCTGTTTTGCAGCAGTAAAATGAAAATAGTAATACCTACTTCCTGGAACTGCTGGAAGGATTAAACTAAAGTAGCACCGGCACTGCTCCCAGCCCTTAGAGATTATTTCATAAATGTCAGGTCCCCAGTGCTCCTTTCATGCCACAGGTATTTCTCGTTCTCTTTACCCTTCCTCATCAAGCACAGGAAGGGCTGGGTAGGCTGACCCCCAGTCACAGCCGTGCACCCCCATTCACCTGGTTGCTCTAACCGCAGCTGGGAGGTGGCCGTGCAAATGTGATCCAATATTGATACCCACCAGTTAATCACGGCTCTTCTTTGCTATAGTGTCTTTATTTCTACCTAAGCAACCAAATGCCCAAGTTATTTCTGCCAGCTTCTTTGGTTCCTCATAAAACAGTCCTTTATATGCCCAACCCAGCCTGGGGTTCCAAAGTTTTCCTTCCAAACCTCTGCCTGTGAGAACAGCTCACAGGATTGCACTGGCCTGCCCTTGTATATTTGCAGGACATCTGCTCCATCTCAGCTGTTCCGTCGTTCTAAGCGTCTTCATTCCTTTTGTGGCTCTCAGATTTCCCAAAATCTCACGCATTTCCATTCCTTCAAATCTCACCATTCAGTTCCCATTCTGAAATAATCCTCTCTCAGGGAGTCATGGCACGTGGCTTCATCTTTCCACCATTGTCTCTTGGGCTGTCATTGGCACATATAGAATGTCTGACTATATCTGCCCTGTAGTTATATTTCAATAACTGCAGCCCCGGCAGAGTGGGAGACATGGGCTCCGGGAGACACTTCTAAGCCTTCCTATATCTGAAATAGCAGTCCTTGTAACTTTTGTTTCAAGGCGTGCAGCCCATTATTTATTTATTAATGTTTTTCTTACAGGCAGACCTTAAAACCCTATAAAGTTATTATCTTATCTGAAATATATGGGCTGCAGTTTATTATAAAATAATAATTGTTACCCAAAAGACATGCGAAGATGAGGAGAAGAAGATGGCAGGACCGTGAGTGGCAAACCGCAGTGTGGGCACTAGTGACTAAACTCTCGGGACCTCAATTTCTCTATTTGACAAACTAAACTCTTCTTATTTTTCAAAACAGTTATAAGGATCATGAGACACGTGAGTTTATGTTTTTGTGCAAAAGCACAGATGAATGCTGGTTGTTATTAATTTGGTCACTATTGAACATGAGCTGTAGGTTCTATAATTACTATCCAAATACATCCATTTCTTTGTTTAGTTTTCATGCATACTTTTTAAAGTTTCTAATTGATTATAAGACCCCTAGTTTTCACATTTTAGCATCTCTGATGTTGAGATCGAGCACACAGTCTATGGAGTATCAGAATTTAACAATGGCATTTATTTCTTTATTGGCGGCACAAAAAATATTGGGACGATTGCATTAGTATCTTAGATTCAGTAAAGTAGTATTTTATCTTAGGAGAAAGCTGAATAAGACTAAAAAACTTTAGAGCAGCTTGTCTATTCCAAATGAGAACTTTATTAACTAAGTCTGAGCACCCCCCATAAAATCCAGAAAATGTTTAAGACATTCAGAAAAGAAGTTTTTATGTTGAGTCGTTCAACCTTTAAAAGTTCCTTATGAGAAAGATTTTTTAATGACCCCTCCCCCATACCATAATCGTTTTAGCTCCCAGACCTCCCAGAGCTAGAATGATCCTCTTTCATCTGAATTTGAGGGGGGAAAACGTCAGCACCAGAAGGTAGCCCATTTCCAAATGTCCTAGAGGAGAGGTAAATACCATTTTTGCCCATGGGCAATTTAATAGAGACATTTTCTTAACATAAAAGAAAATTTTGTATTGCATGTGATTACATAAACAGTCTATTTGCAGTTATATTCTTATGCTAGAGTATCTAATAAATAGAAGGATGGTGGCAGCCTTATAAAATGGTTTTTAATACCTGTCCTGCTTCGTACCGTCCTAGGCCCTGGGAAGCGGTAAGAAGCTGCCCCATTTACTTTTTTCCCTACCTCTATGAATGTGAGCTGGACACAGACAGCCTTCATTCAGCCCAGAGCCCCCTCACCCCAGCCACTGGCCGTCACCATCCTCATACATCTAGAGTACATAGGTCTAGGGCCAACGTATCTTAAAAGGTTTTCTGCAGATATAAAAGTAGTTCCCACAGAGCTTTCTTTTCTCCTAAGTTTTCTGCTTTGTGAACCAAAAGGAGGCGTCTGCAGTTCGATTGCTGGGAAGCCAGCACACACTGGCTTGCTCAGGGTGGCTCCAGGGCTGTGGCTCCCCTCTCAGTCAGCTGGAACAGAGACAAGTCCCCAGAACAGAGAGCTGCGGGGCACTACCTGATGGGGACCTCTAGATTAAAAATAATAGGAGCACATAGTATATTAGGAATTTATGCTTTTGCTTCATGTATTCCAATTATTTCTGCCCCTACATTATCAAAGAAAATGGAAAGCAGACATCAGAGTTTTCTAAGAAAGCCAACGTCATCCGTCATCAAGGAGCATGTGCGTGCTCAGTACCATGCCAGCCAGCAGTGCAGAACTCCCATGAAACAGACCTCTACTAAGCGCTTCCTGTGTGATTATGGGCATTGCCTCACTTATTCCATCCACAATTCTATGGGATAGGAAACCAAGGCACAGAAAAGTTATGAATTTGTCCACCAGGAATTCAAACCTAGGCAGTCTAATTATAGAGCCCATCCCTCTCACCTCTCAGCAATACTGCTTACCCTGATTTCAGGGAACTTACAGAGTTACTGGAAAGATGAAACAAAGACACAAAGAAAAAGAAGCATATCAATCAATATTTTGCAATTATGCAAATAAGTACTCAATGTGATCATGTCCATCAGAGGTTGGCAAACTCAGTGAGACATGCAGTCTCCATCACTGCCATATACTCTGACTCATAGATCAAAACCAGCCATAGGTAACATCTAATGAATGGGGATGACATGGACCAATAAAACTTTATTTGCAAAAACAGGCAGTAGACTGGATTTCATCACAAGCTATAGTTTGCTGACCCCTTTTGTAGATGATGCATACTATAGATTTCAGAAAGGAGAAGATCAATTGAGGCTGGAGCAGTTGATGGGTACGGTAGGAGAGCTGAGTTCAGCTTAAAGGAAGATTTGATGAGCTTAGAAGACCCCGTGTGACCCAGCCCCACCACCTCTCATCCCTGCCTCTTGCTCAGTGCCCTCTGACCAGGCCAGCATTTTTCCTTCCTAGGGCTTTGGTTACACCAAGAGAGTCTCTTACTATAGAGACTTTACACTGTCTGATCCTTCTGCCAGGAAGGTCCTTCCTTCATGTCTCAGATCTTGTCTTCAGAAGTCACTTCTTCAAGACAGCTCCTCTTAAAGAACAAGTTAAAGCAACTCCCTCTGGCTACCCTAACACATAGCCTCATCTTACTTCCCCCCCAGCATTCATGCTTTCTAAAATTACCTTGTTCATTTATCAGCATGCTTGTCTATTACCTATCTCTCCCAGCTCTCCTTCTAGAATTTAAATTACACAGAATGGAATCAACATTTGTATTTTCACTGCCATATATTCCCAAAACCGAGGCCTTGGCCGGCAGATAAATAATTTTAAAATACTTGCAGAAGTAAAGGAATAATGGAGGGAGGGAAGAAAGGAGACAGAAAATGTAAGCACCCATTAGGGGTGCTTAATTCCTCCTGTTCTATGACTGAATAGACTATAACCTTCATTAGAACAGCCCATCAGTCATTGTCTGTGACACCATTTCAACTCAGAAAGCATCCTCACCCTGTAATTAGAGGATGATAGCATTTGACCATGGTCATTCATTAGTCAAGGGCAAGTCTTCTGGACTTCTAAATGATGACATGTAGTTTAAGTTATAGATGGGCTACACTTGAAATAGAAAATGCAGACTAATTCTCGTTTTGTTTATCAAAAATAAAGATCTCTATTATGTGTAAAGCTTAAACATAAGCATTAAAAAGCAAATGATCCTTTTTTTTCCTAATCCACAGCTACTGTAAAACCTAACCTCTATTAGATTGTGTTTGTTATTTTTTTACATTTGTTGGGTCCGACCACCTCCTAAGCTGATGGAGACAAGCATGACATCTCGCCAGCCGGAAATCAGCAGGCACCTGTGCTCTTTCTCTCTCCTCTAGTTTCCCTTACTCACCACGACTAACAATCCCTTAAACTGCCATCACCAGCAATCATGAGGGCTTTACTCAGGTAGCTGCAAGGTTAACCATTTCTTTGAATTGCTCTAAATCTCTTCTTTCCATGCAACTGACGTGGAAAGATGCAGCAACCTCTGACCAGCTCACAACAGCAGCTGCAGCCATATAATTATCCTCTCTTTCCAGTCAAAAAGGAAGCACCATTCCACTCTTTGCGCCCCTTACAAACCATGTATAGAAGCAATGCCTCCCTTTTGCTTTAGAGGTCAAGAAACTGAAAATAACAACTGGCCTAATTAGAGCAATTGTACTGGCCTTTACAGTTCAGCAATAGCAGTTTTTTTTCCCCAGGTCTGGATTCCTGTGTCTTTACATTTTTCCTAGAACCAATATCTGTATTAATTTATATGTAACCCTGTTGTTTGCTACCTTTAAGCATATGAATACTGTCTTAATATTCCAATTCCACTTTAATGAAAGTAAATCACTTCCAGACAACTTTTAGCTGTTATCATTTGAAAAGTAAGATTAGGTGAAAGGTGTACAGCATAGGTTGGGCATGGTGGATGACACCTGTAATCCTTCCACTCTGAGAGGCCAATGTGGGTAGATACCATGAGTTCAGAAGTTCGAGACTAGTCTGAGAAAGAGAGCCCATCTCTACTAAAAATAGAAAAATAAGCCAGTCATTGTGGTGGGCACCTGTGGTCCCAGCTAGTTGGGAGGCTGAGGCAGGAGGATAGCTTGAGCCCAGGAGTTGGAGGTTTCTGTGAGCTGTGATGCTACAGCATTCTACCCAGGGTGACAGCTTGAGGCTCTGTCTCAAAAAAAAAAAAATTGATATACAGATTAAATACTTCTAAGCTGGTCCCTTTAGCTTTTTTTTTTTTTTTTTTTTTTGGCTGGGGCTGGGTTTGAACCCGCCACCTCTGGCATATGGGGACCCTACTCCTACTCCAAAAGCATACTCCTTTGAGCCACAGGCACTGCCCAGTTCCTTTAGCTGTTTTATAGTACAAGCCCCGTATCTTCCATAAACTAACGTTGAAAATATGCCTAAACAGAAATGTGCCATGTTTTGTTACGTAAGTGATACAAGCTAATCCATTTGTCATTAGTCTTTGACATATTTCAGAGACATGTATGCTTTGGAATTCACGTTGCTACTTACTAAGCTAGTGTGCTTTGTCTACGACCCTCAGCTGTACCGAGTTAGTTCTTAAAATGTAATTGCTAAGCCAATAATGATGTTCTGAACATGATGATATCCACATGATGAGTTAGACTGAAGAAAAACAAGGCTGTTCTCAGCATTTATAATTTCCCAAGAAATGTTTGTTGCTGTGGTGACTTTGATGCTTTTTAACCATAAAAGTAGAAATACTACATTATTACTAGCATGATTAATAAATGGGACACAATAAAAATATGTCATGAACTATAATCGTGCAGTTCTGCAGGTGCCACAAAACATAGCCTAGAAAGAGAGGTAGCATGAAATAATACAAGGCCCCCGCAAGGACCCTGTGGAAACTCTGACCCTTCCCAGCCATAACGCTGGGGTCGGGGGGGCAAGTTTCATGGCCGTAGCTTTCTCATTTTTAACACAGGTATGATAATAATAATAATACCACCCCTCAGCTAAGTAGATCAGATGGACTAACGTATATAAAACACTTAGAACGGTGCCTGCACACAGGACCAGCAGTACAAGAATGCATTAAATGAAATAGCACGCTACAGCCTGAAGTTTAATCTCTGATAGTACTTTTCAGAATTAGAACCTAGAAACTGCTGTTTTCGGTGCTTCAATCTGATGTTTCTAAATAGAAACTTTTTTCAAATTATACAGGTAAATTAATAATTTAAGAAGGAAAGAATTGTGCTTTTATTTTTACTAGCACATCTCTTCTCACTTCCTACAACCTATGATATTTAGAAATCTATGTCTAATATGTGTTATGTGTCATTTGGGACAATTTTCCTAACACTTAACTTTCAGAAGCATATATTATTAATCATAAAAGTTAGATTAATATAATTCTGATCCCAGTAGTCAAACCAAAGTACTTTGAACCCCAGTGCTGCCACGTACTAGCTGTGTGTCCTTGGGCAAGCTCCTTAACCTCGCTGAGATCATGCTTCTTATATGAAAAACGCCAAAAAAAAAATGCTCGCATTATTGATTCAATGAAATAAGGTCCTGTACTCAAATTATTTAGCATAGTTAAACGTTAATAATTAAGTACTATAGGCTCAGTGCCTGTAGCTCAGCTGCTAGGGTGATGGCCACATACAGCAGGGCTGGCAGGTTTGAGCCCAGCCCGGGGCCTCCCCAACAACAATGACAGCTATAACAAAAAAATAGCTGTAGTGGACCCTGTAGTCCCAGCTACTTGGGAGGCTGAAACAAGAGAATCACTTGAGCCCGAGTTTGAGGTTGCTGTGAGCTGTGACACCAAAGCACTCTATGGATGGTGACATAGTGAGACTCTGTCTCAAAAAATATAAATAAAAATTAAAAAATAAACAATTAAGTACTAAATTATTTTAATGGGTAACCAGTAAGTAGCATTGAAATATTAAATACTTTTTTATCTTCTCATCACAAACCTGGCCAATTCCAGGGAGCCCTTCCCAGATACTCCCTCCTCCTCACCATTACCGATAGCTCCTGTTCCTAGCATCTCTTTAGTGCATATTCCATTTACCACACCACCTCTTAAACTTACTAACATGTTAATTTGGAACTATGCCTAAATGTATTTATGCTTCATCTTCTCATCTCTGTTATAAGCAGATTGAGGGCAAGAACCAGCCTCCCCCTTTATGGGTCTCTTTTAATTCGGCCCTGTGCTGTGTTCTATGCACTGTAGGCTGTTTGCTACTTCTTGATGGAGGAAAAGAGTGGTGATTATGCAGTTCTTTCACCAAATGGGGAAGGAGTGAAATCTTAGGTTGAGTTCATATTGAAGTGGAAAATCTAGGAGGAAGGGAAGAGAGAAAGTCGTAATACAGACTCCTTCTGAAAGGCCGTGAGTGCAACGTCCTGCCAAACTCAGAAGAAATGATTGTGGAAAGAGAAAAGAGCAGTGCGGACAATTAGGGATTGAGGGAAGAATCCAGGGAAGCGAGAGGAAAAGCACCATTCAGACGGTAGGAGCTGCACCAGCTCAGTAGAGCAACTGGAGAGCCGAAAGGGGAGACACTCACAGGAGTTGTTAATTCTAAGTGTGTGCATGTGTGAGTGGAAAGGCAAAAAATTAAATTAAGAAAATGCCATTAGCTTTCATGAGGAGATCACTGGAAATGCTTAATGAGTTTTTGAGCAGATCGGTGGAAGCTGCATTCAAATTAAGAGGGGATCACAAAGAATAAGTGACTGGGAAGTGAATGCAGCTGGTATAGAACTGGCTTAGGAAGAAGAGAGCCTGGATATGAGAAGATGAAGGTGGAAGGAGTGGGATGGGGTAGAGCAGCGGTTCTCAGCCTGTGGATCGCAACCCACAGGAACTGTAGTAAAGGGTTATGGCATTAGGAAGGTTGAGAACCGCTCATGTAGATCAATCAGAAACCATTCCTGAACCTTAAATGACCACTGAAAACCAATCACCAAAAATCTCAAATAAAACTGCTCTTATTTCCAGTGACATCCTTAATGCCTGACTCAACTGTTCTCAGCTTGAGAAAACTAAGTAAAAACGAATCAGGGTGAATGGTATTAATTTTTCCTAATACAGAGCTTATTTTAAAGATTGAGACATGGAATGCATGTGTTTAAAACATTTTCAAGCCTATTACTTTAAAACATTTATTGAAAGGTTAACATCTAGTGTTTTGGATAAGTATCTATGTTACACATATGCAGGGTCATAACAAAAAGAAGAAAAGAAAACGGTGAATAAAAAGTGAATTATCTATTTTCTATCTGAATAGGTTCCTCAAGACGAATGGTCAGGGTACACCCCTCGAGCTAAAGACGATGAAATTCCATGCCGAAGAATGCGGAGTGGCAGCTACATCAAGGCCATGGGGGATGATGACAGTGGCGACTCAGACACAAGTCCCAAGCCTTCTCCCAAAGTCGCTGCACGAAGAGAAAGCTATCTCAAGGCTACTCAGCCATCCCTTACAGAACTCACCACACTCAAGTAAGTTCTGTGACCAACACTGTGGTCCAGCTCCTTGTATTAGGATCTGACAGTCTGACTCCTAAAGTAAGTGGTGCAGAAAACATCCTACAGATGGGGCAGTGTGACACACTGAATGGCCAATTGACTTTGACATTGGCTCTGATGCATATACCCCACAGCCTTCAAAGAGGGGGAGCCCACATGTGCTCTGCACCCATTAGGAAGTGAACCCCCCACTTCCAGTAAGAAGGGTTTGAAACAATCCAGAATGGCTTCTGAAAGAATTAACATTTCAAGCCAACAAGAACATCCATGTGTCCCAATTCTTGGGCATTTGTTCAGCCACTAACTATGCAAGAGAGCTCTTAAAAGATCCTTGACTATTTGAGGTTACTGAGCAGCATGATAGGGGAGACTGTCTTGGAGAAGCTTATAGGCTATGGCTGTGTTTGAAAATTAGGTGATGTGTGAATGTTCTTAATACACATTTTTAAATTTGAGCACTTGATACATATTATAATTTGCAAGACCTTAAAAAAATGTTTTTTGTTTTGAAAAATGTGACTATAAATACAGTTCACCCAGCAATAAGGACACATTCTGAGAAATGGGTCATTAGGCAATACCATTTTTGTGGGGACACCACAGAGCATACTTACAACCTTGATGGTGCAGCATCATAAGTATTTGTGTCTCTAAATATATCACAAATGCTTACACAGTCATAAGTATTTGTGTAACTGAATATATCTCTGACACAGAAAGGCCAGGTAAAAGTAAAATGAAACAAAATAAACATATCTCAACATAGAGAAGGAATTTTTCAGCTCCAGTACAATCTTATAGGACTGTCACCATCCGTGCAGTCCTCATTGGTCAGAACGTTGTTATTCAGCACGTGACTATAGACCTTATGTCCACTTATGCTATTTGAAGACAGAGAACGGCATTACAGGGGCAGCTACTAAAATTGTTTATTTTAAGCAAGACCTGATTTAATTTTTAATACTATTTATAGAAAGTAAATCAGGGCCTTAGAACATGGATCCAGACAGAATTACATTTGGACCTGAAAAATATTAATATTATAGATAATTAATATTTTAAGAGCCTTTGATTCTATATTTTGATAAAATGTATATTACTGTTCCTGTATTTACATTATCTTTTTATAATTTTTTCTTGAGACAGAGTCTCACTATGTTGCCCTGGGTACAGTGACATGACATCACAGTTTACAGCAACCTCCAATTCTTGGGCTTAAGCAATTCTCTCCCTCCCAAGTAGCTGGGACTACAGGTGCCTGCCACAACACCTGGCTATTTTTTGTTGCAGCTGTCATTGTTGTTTAGCTGGCCAAGGCCGAGTTTGAACCCGCCACCCTCAGTGTATGTGGCTGGCACTATAACTGCGATGGTATGGGCACTGAGCCTATATTATAATATTTCATACAAAATAAAACGTTAAAAGACAAAGACAAATAAAACCAAAAAGACCAAGGCAGTTGAGTTCAGGAAAACACACTAGGCTGTTAATTCTGTGATGGGGATTTATTTAAGTAGCAAAGTATATTTTATATTTTGTTATTCCCTTTGTGAATTCGTTTTTAAAGGATTATGTGAAACCACTGTGTGGATCAATTTAATCAAAATTAATACTAATACATTAGTAAGTCAACTCAAGAAAAGAAGTTCTTCTTTCTTTCCAGTGGCTTCCTGGTCCCCTCTTTGCCTTTATTACTACAGGTTTTAATTTCCTAGGACTGTCCTAACAATGTACCACAAACTTGGTGGCTTGAATAAGGTGACCAGATGTCCCACTTTTGGCAGGACAGTCCCAATTTTTAACAATTTGTCTGGTCCCACGGCGTTTTTAAAAAGTCCCGATTTTTGGAAAGAATGCATGACAAGCTAGGGAACAGTGGGAGAATGGGAAGGGAATATACGGTTTTCCACTGCTGAAAAGGTTAATGTAACTCCATTTGGGAATGAAGAGGTTAATGTAACTCCATTTGGGAATGAAGAGGTTAATGTAATTCCATTTGGGAATGAAGAGGTTAATGTAACTTCATTTGGAAATGAAAAGGCTAATGTAAACTCCCTACTCCCCTCCTGGGCAAGGTATCAGAAGGAGACTGGCTCCCTCCCTTGCTTCTAGGCAAGGATAATTATCTCAGAAGGAGCCAAACTGGAAAAAACAAGTAGCCGCCCCCTCTCTAGAGTAAGGTGATCAGACATCCCGTTTTTGGCAGGACTGTCCTGATTTTTAACAATTTGTCCTGCATCCTACGGCATTTTTAAAAAGCCCTGATTTTTGGAAAGAATGCACGACAAGCTAGGGAACACGGGAGAACAGGAAGGGAATATATGGTTTTCAGCTGCCATGTGGCTATTTCGCCAGGACATGCGTTTTATATTATTTTTGTTAATTTTACAATGTTAAACTTTAATAATAACAAATAATTGTTGAGAACTGCTTATCGAGAACTGCTTATCAAAGTTTGCATTGTTGTCAGGCCCCACCCCCCAGGCCCTGTCCCCTCCAATGGTGTCCCGCTTTACTAATGTTAAAATCTGGTCACCTTAGGCTTGAAACAATAGAAATTTATAGCTTTACAGTTCAGGAAGCTGAAAGTCTGAAATCAAGGTGTGTCAGCAGGGCCCTGCTCCCCTGAAACCTGCAGAGGATAATTCTTCTTTGTGTTGTGGCTGGCTTGCTCAGCATTCCTTGGCTTACAGCCACAGCACTCCAGTTGGTCTCTATTGTCATGTGGTGCTTTCCTATGTCTGCTCATGGCTGTCTTCTTATGATGCCAGTCATATGGATTAGGGCCTCCCTGATGACTTCATATAAACTTGATTAAATCTGCAAAGACCCTATCTCCAAATAAGGTAACATTCACTGACATTTGGAGTTAGTTAGCACTTCACTGTGTCTATTTAGGGAGCACAGTTCAACTCACAATACTGCCATGCAAGGTGAAAGTTGATCATGGAAATAAGAATTGTAAATAGGGCTTCATGGCACTTCAGCATACATCTGGAGGCTCAGAAAATTAAATACTGTAAAACCACTACAAGTTGACCAACCAAGGGACCGTAAAAAACTAGTCAACATAGGGAGGTGATCAACATAAGGAACTAGCCCCACTGTACTGATATGTGCATGTGGTGGACATCCTATCTATGAAAATTAGCTCAACTTAAGGAGGTGGTCAGCGATGGAGGTCCTACAATATACTCATCTGAAAAGAACTAGATTTGCAATAAAGGCATCTGGCCAAGTTTGTATACAATAAGAGTAGCAAGGACCCTTTTGACAAATATCTTCCTTAATCCTTAAAATACCACTCCACTAAAAACAATAAAAGTTAGTCACAGCTGTGATGTTAATCTGCATCTTCCAGAAGTGAAAAAAATGGAATGCTATGGGTAAGAAAGTCACTTAGACCTGCACCCTGCAGGCCCTTCTACCTCAAGAGTATCCCTCATGTGAGTTTGTCATCAGGACACACTCACTGGTCCGGGTCACTGAATGACACTGTGAGTCTTGGGTGATGAGGTGCAGTGATCACTGCTGTTCATGGGTACAGTGATCTTGTGGTACAGTGATCACCGCTGTTCATAGGTGCAGTGATCGTTGTTCATGGGTATAGCGTCTTTGCGGTATGGTGATCACTGCTGTTCCCAGCAATGCCCAGGTGTGAGAAGAACAGAAAGGAGCAGAGATGAGGAGAGTACCCTAAGTGAGGCTGAGCGCAATGAGAGAGGCTAAAATCAGCATCCACTGTTGTGCCTAGGGGCTACTCTGGTAGCTTCTAGGGTGTGGAGAACCTCTCCAAGTCATCGGAACTCTTTCTTTCTTTTTTATCGTCTACACAATATTATCTTCCTCTAATGTCCCGAATCATGTTTCTACAACCATCATATATTTTCTTTACTGCTCAGTAGTTCTAAGGGCAGAAAGAGGCAAACATACAGAGAGTTGCTAGGCTGCCGGTAGAAGGTCAGCTGCTTCAGACAGTGAATCACTGACCAGAGTGTAGGTTAGTGACTGCTGGTTCCTTCTCCGATGCTTGTAGAAATCCAAATTGGTAGCCAAGGGACTAGGGGACACCTACTAGGTTGAATAACATTTTTCTTTACTTAAGATGGAGTTTTACCAACCCATCTCTATCATCCCCTCTTCCTTAGCAGGGAGAAAAACATCTGACCACTTTGTTCCCTGTGCTACCTACGATCCCATTCCCCAGAATCATTTCTCATAGCTCTACTAACCTCCTTTCATTTCTCCCACATGTATTTTATGAGTTCATTTCATCATTGCCATCTACATATGTCTTCATCATCTTCAACCACAAATGATTATTAGTGATCTCTAGTTTAACCAGGTTTAAGGAACTAGACTATGGAGCAAAGATTCAGACATGAAGTGACTCAGAATCAATTCTGTCTTTTATCCCTTGATGATGTTTTGACTGGAGATCATTATTTTTCTAGAAGTTTGAAGCATTCAGTCCCTCATGAGAAAAAAGATCCCCATATCCTGGAATTCTAGTTCCTCAAAAAAGAAAACTATATTTATGTTCCTACTTCTTTGACATTTAAGTCAAGTTTTTTTTCTTCTTCCTCCTCAGCAATTCACAGCTTTAGGGATGAATCATAGCCATGAACCAAGATAACTAAAATTAGTCAAGAAAGATGGGGGCAGCGTTTTGTTGAAGGTTTTCAACTCCTATCTTCTCTCAGAATGTTGGAGAGAAGGCACTCCTACACTTTCCTACATTGTTTTTCTTTTTTCTCTTCCATTTTCTATTTTCCAAAGGCATCTGGAGGGTTTATTTGTGTGGGTGCTTTTCAACTGCTACTTCACGTTAGTTGGGTATTGGGTCTTCAGATAGACAAGGCCTAAGGTCACTTAAACATTCTGGTGTCAGGAGGAGTCTTGAGAGGATAAAGCCCATCTCTGTGCCTGCAAAACTCCTCCTGTAGCTACTCTCTGAAAACTATTACCACTGTCATTTATCGTCTCTCATTCCACAGCTATTAACAAAGCTCTTCATGTCATCACCAGCTTTTACTTCTTCCTTGCTTATTAAACAACAAAGAGTTTGAAATAGCATATCACCCAAAAATATTAGTATTTTCAAAAAGAGTTTCTGAATATTTAATCATAAATTTTTAGGCAAGTAGGGGAGAGATTTGGGGGCCAATAGCTTGGCTCTGACAAAGAATGTAAGTCTTTTACTTGGATTTGCTACAATATGCTATTTATTTAGGAACTGAGACATACTGCCTGCTACCATGATTAGTTAGAACCATGTCCAAATCCCATCTTAAACTTTTATTCAATGTGCTATAGAAAGAAATTTTTTCTTTTTTTTTTGAGACAGAGTCTCAAGCTATTCCCCTGGGTAGAGTGCTGTGGCATCAAAGCTCACAGCAACCTCCAACTCCTGGGCTCAAGCGAGTCTCCTGCCTCTGCCTCCCAAGTAGCTAGGACCACAGGCACCCACCACAACACCCGGCTATTTTTTGGTTGCAGCCATCATTTTGTTGTTTGGCGGGCCTGGGCTGGGGATTCAAACCCACCACCTTAGGTGTATGTGGCTGGCGCCTTAGCCACTTGAGCCACAGGCACTGAGCCAAGAAATTTTTTCATGATATTAAGTGAGCTATCTTTTAAGAGATTCTAAAGTTAAATTCAAATTTCTGTTAATCTTTGGCAAATAACACCTTAAAATGTCTTCAGAACTTCTTTATCCCTTTGTTCAGGTACTAAGAAAAATTTTCCCCTGGAAAAAATAGTCATTCTTTATGATTATAGGTGTTGAGGCAGACCCTGTAGCTCAGTGGGTAGGGTGCCGGCCACATATACCAAGGCTGGAGGGTTGGAACCTGGCCCAGGCCAGCTAAAACAACAATGACAAGTGTAACAACAACAATAAAAATAGCCGGGTGTTGTGGCAGGTGCCTATAGTCCCAGCTACCTGGGAGGCTGAGGCAAGAGAATCACTTAAGCCGAAGAGTTTGAGGTTGCTGTGAGCTGTGATACCACAGCACTCTACCGAGGGTGACATAGTAAGACATTGTCTTAAAAGAGAGAGAGAGAGAGAGATTATAGGTGTTCAAACACCTCTGAAATTGGAGAGAGAAGGGCCCTGAGCATTTCCAAGAGGGCCAGTCAGAGCTCCTAGCAATTTTAATAAAATGTCCAACCAAAGACTTCAGGGAGGTTTATTTTCAACCTAAATGCCTTGAAGGCAGATAGTTTTTCATTATGAGGATGGTTCATTTTCTTAATCTTCATTTTTTCCCTTGGCCCGGAAATATTTTTTCTTCCTTTTTGTCTTTTTGGTTTGTTTTAGACAAATTGAAAAAAATACTAAATAGCTGTGTGGCTATTGGCAGCTGGATTAATGTCTCTGAACCTCCTTACAGATAATCATCTCCAGCTCTTAGCAGGATGGCACCGCTGCGGGGCTCTCCCACACTGCCTTTCTCCAGACGCAGGCCCGTGGCAGGCAGCATTAGCAGACCCCAGCAGTGATGGGCCCAGCATCTTCCCCCTTGAGTACAGACTGAGACCCCTGGCACCACAACTCAGATGGCCATGTCCACAGATGCTATCGTCAGGCCACCTGACAGGTCTCAGCAAACCTTTTGACAGCCCTAGTGGTGTAATTGTAGGAACACACAGTCGAGCTGGCGGTTCACAGTTTAAAGACACAAGGATGTAGTGTTGATGAAGAAAGTAAGCTGTGAGAGGAGGTAGATGAGGTGTCCTCCTTCCGCTTTACTTCTGAAGATTTAAAATGAACCGATTCCACCTAAGGAACCCCAAACAATAGCTTCCTGCTGGAGTCTCTTATTTTTCTTTGTGCAAGTTTCTCTCTTGCTTTTTCACCCTCCAGACACCGTGTCCTCTGCCTGTTCCACATACTCCACATGCCCCTCCCACCCACCTACTGTTCCTCATGTTCCTTTTCTTCGGGGGGGGGGGAACAAGAGCATCTCTGTTTTTTCCCAAAGATGGGGACCATATTTAAGAAAATAGCAATTCGCATCATCCCATCTTTGTGCTGAGTAGCATGACATGTGTGTTTTTCCCAAATGCTTCCTGGTTCTCTCCTACTTATGCCTCGGTGTCATCATAACATGTAACGTCAGATGCTCTGGCCAACCATAGGGATAACAGGATAACACAACTGTCACTACGAAATTGTTAATTTACGTCCTCAGTGATGTAAACTTGGGGTAGTTTCCATTCTTCCCTGACCATCACACTTTCTTCTTGTCCCCCATCCAAGTCTCCCCCCCACACACACACACTTTCCAAAATAATAAGAAATGGAAAAAGTTTAAAAGGGGGAAACCATTCTTTCTCATAGACAAATAATATTCACTAAAACATTTTAAAATACAAAAGTAGCATAAGGCATTGACAATTATATCAGTCTCTGATCAGTCTGCTCAGCTTAGAAAAGGAAACTTTAGTGCTTCACTGGACTGCGAATGCCCTCCTCCAAGTGATGTGGGCAGTGTGAGTATTATACTCTGGTCCATCCTGGTCTCTTGCTGTCTAATTACTCTTTAGAAAAGCAACTTTCCGGATTGTATAGTCCCTATAATGATCATGACTCCAGAGTGGGGAGAAATACCTGTGTGTCTCTAGGGGAGGAGACAGAATGAAAGAAGTCCAGATACTTTTCAGAGAGAAGCAAAGAAGATATTTTTTCAAAGTAGGTGAGATAATTACATTTTGGCGAGGTTCTGAGTGCCTGACGAAGCCCTAAAGGGTTTTGATTTTGTCATCAAATCTCTACACTTGTGATTTTGACCACTTTGCAGAGATTGAATAACTTATCCAAGGTTATCTATCAACTAAATGTCAGAGCTAGGAGTTGAGCCCAGGTATAGAAAGCAGAAAAGATAAAAAGCTGGGTAGAATGTTGAACTTACTAACACTACCATAATGAACCATTTAAAAGAGGTTTTAAAACAGAGGGAAGCAGTGGCTTGGCGCCTATAGCTCAGCAGCTAGAGTGCCAGCCACATACACCAGAGGTGACAGGTTGGAATCCAGCCCAGGCCTGCCAAACAACAATGACAACTACAACCAAAAAATAGCTGGGCATTGTGGCGGGCACCTGTAGTCCCGGCTACTTGGGAGGCTGAGGCAAAAGAATCGCTTAAGTCCAAGAGTTGGAGATTGCTGTGAGCTATGATGCCACAGCACTCTACCGAGGGCAACATAATGAGACTATGCCTCAAAAAAAAAAAAAAAAAATGGAGGGAAGAGGAAGATCAACTGGGTATGGACAGCTGAGAAGTGGTGGCCTAGAGAAAGACATTGAAAGCAGGATAAGAATGGATTTGCGGGGCTGTCAAAGGCTACAGTGAAGTAAGTTCGGACCTGTTAAGTGTCAGCAGCAGATACGCAGCAGGAACTGGAAGGACCTGGAGAGATGTTTGGACTCCGGCATGGCCTGAGGGGAAGGAAGGAAGGACCAATGGTTAAAACAGCAGGGCTGCAGGAGGGGGTGGCTGACAGAGGACAATGGCCTGTGAGAACTAGCGCAACAGCAAATCAGGACCCAGACCTGCTCTGGGGCTTACAGTGTGTGACCGGCGCCTTCTTCAGGTGATGGCAGACCAGGCTTGCACTCTAGAAAGCCAGTTACCTGGGGTGGAATAAACAATATCCTGGGACACTAGAGAGATGGGAGCCAGGGGACGCCCCAGTTGAGGGTTCTAGAAAATTGGGTAGTACTGACCAAAGACACTACCCACTGGACTGTTTGCAAAGAGCCTTCAGATTCCATTGTCTTGACCACCTGCTAGCTGCCATTTCTTCAATTTAGTGTCTATGTTACTTGCCAAAGTACAGTCACCCTAGTGAAGAGAACAGCCTAACTACAATCAGAAATTATATTCATGTGCTCACTCATTCATTCACACAAGAAACATCTACTCAGTACCTCTAAGTAGCATGTCAGTCACTTTTACCTTGGTTCAATACATTTATTAAATGCTTTACTGAAAACTGGATTTCCCAGGTCAAATTGGAGATAAAATATCTCTCTGTACACACACACACACACACACATATTCTGGAGTCTAAAATGGCCAAAGCAGGCACCAGAGAGGAAAGAAACTTAAAATTCAATAGTTGGAGGTAGTCAAGTGGATAGCTTTGGTCAGAATGTTTTCTCTTCAGAAAACTCTATTCTCCTTGCCCTGGGGAAGGGTTGTGTTGTGTTTTGTTTCATTTGGTTGTGTTTTTCTTTTTGTTTTTGTTGTTGTTTTGCAAGTTACTCAAGTTATTAGCTTTACTTTTGCTTCATACCATTACAGAAATCTTCTTTCTGTACCCAGATGGCAGGACATTATGCAGGAATGAGAAACGCTTCTTTAAAAGGAAGCCTAGGCGGACATATTAGGAGCCGCCTCTAATCCTTTTTGGAAGCAGGTTGTGTATAAGTCCTAAATAAATGTATCTTCCCCGAGAATGCATGTGAAATAGCAAAACCATCAACATCTCTATATATAAAACAGGAGGAAATGAGATCAGAACGTTAGCCCAAGGAATTTAGGTTAGCTGCAGGGAGGAACTTCTACCTGAAAGCTATTAATTATTGAATAAATTAATTTGGGAAATTTTAAAGAAACTTTCTGGGCATCTTTGAAAACAACCTCAGTTCCATTTCTCTGAGAGCCTTGAGAATTCTGCTTGAATGAGATGGACAAAATGTCTCTGTAAGATTTTTCCAGCCTGAAGACTTCAGCATAAGGTCAGCACCACAGTCTTGTCATGTGCGTTGATCCTATCTTTTCAAGCTAAGCATCCAAGAAAATGAAACTTCAAGGTACCCAAATAATTCAGTATGCCCTAAATACATCACCCCTCCTCCTGATGCTTTCCTTTCTGTCAATGGAATGATCATTTTTGTAAATACAATCTTGAAATTTTGCCGCTCACCTCTGACCTTTGCCAGCTTTAGGGCTCCAGTTTTTCTCACGTGAATAATTGTAATGGGCCATTTCTCTTGCCGCCCCTAATCCTCTCTCTGCTCCAGCGTTGTATAGACTTTCTACCAGGTTACTGAAAAATCCTCTCAGAGTCCCATTTTGTCCGTGCACAAAGTCCTCCACAAGTAACGTTCAAAAGTCTCCTGGTCCGACTCCTTTCTGAGATCGTTTCTCCTGCTGTTCTGGCACAGGGTTCTCCGCTTCTGCCTAACTGAGCTGCTAATTGTTCTGAGGATCTGCATTTCCGGCTTGGGGCCTGTTAGCCAGGACAGGTTTGAGAATGATGGGGCGGGCAGTGAAAAAACAACCACAAAATGATAGAGGCTTCTAACAACAAAAACGTATTTCTTGCTCATACCACATGTCCATCTTAGGGCAGCAGGAACTGTGTTCACATAGTCACCCAGGGGCCCAGCTGGGAATACTCCATATCAACAGAAGGTTCCAAAGTCACAAGGTACAAGGAAGAGCACAGAATAAATGGAGCACTGGCTGGTAAAGCTTCCACTTGCACATGGCACAGGTTGCCTCCATTCCTGCTTCATTAGCAAAAGCTCGTGACACAGCAACGTCTAACTTCATGGAAGGCAGGGAAGGCGCCCTTATCGCATGCCCCAGACACAGACACACAAAGCAGTGCCGATGACTACGGAAGTCTATCCTTCTGGACACAAAATATTTGGCTCACTTGTTCTCCTGCAAACAAATTACATTTATGACCCTCCACCAACAAGGGGAGGTGGGGAAACCAAAGCATATCCTGGTACAATATGAACTTCAAAGTTTCCAGTCCCTGGGTGGTTTCTCACAGTTTGTACAACAGAGAATGATGTGCAGTAAAACCTACATCTGGCCCTGCTGTGTCTTGGAGACAAATTGTCTGCCTCCCACATACCAGATATATCATATCCAATATATGATGGTGGAAAAAGACCAAGATGCCCACAATAAACACTCTCATTCTGAAGGAAGAAGATGAGAGGTGACAGCAGGTATCAGTCCTTAGGAATTCTACAGTCCCACCCAGTAGGATGCTGCAGGCCCTCTGCCCTGGGAGCAGTAGCCTTCTTGGTAAAGCTATAATTAAGGCAACATGTCCTTTTCTGTTGTCCCTTGTGTCTCCTAGCTCACTGCTCTGGGAGAGTCTTTCGCGTGTATTGTCTCCCTTGACCGTGTCTGTGCACATGTCAGGGAACACGTGCTCCTTCAGCGCCCAGGAGAGATTGCAGGACTCCTTCAGCTACCAAGTCTTCCCATCTCAGCCGCACGGCACTCTCCAAACTGGAGTAGGGCCTCTTGTCTGCTGACTCCAGTGAGTTCCATGTACCAACAGTCACACTCACAGAACCCTTCTAGATACAATTATCATTTTTGCTCAGTTTTTTTGCCTTCCCACCCCCATGCCCGCTATCTTAGATACTCTCAGCTCATCAGGCTAAGTAGGAGAACCAAACTTAATAGCTGCTTTCCTAGCTAATTGCATCTTCCTTGTAAGTCATCTGAATCCATTCGAAGATGTGACCAATGGGGTGAGGTGTCCATATCCTGACTTTGAACTTTGGCACGAGTAGTTTTCATTGTATTTTCATCACTCAAAAGTTTTCTAGGGGTTATGTTTTACAAATGGCATTGAAATCAGTTGCTTCTTCAAACCTGTGGGTCTACGAATGTCTAGACTCTCTTTGTTTCCTTTTCATGGCTACCTGAAATCTCACCAATTCTTTTCTACCCCATTTCTGATACCAACTTATGTTCTAGCTACGATAGGCTTAGGTTATATTCTGTTAATAAACAACACCCACATTTCAAAACATTATTTCTTGCTCACGATATGTGTCCATTATGAGCTGGCAGCTCTGCTTATTGTAGTCACTCAGATACTAAAAATGACAGAGGGTCCATCCCAACAGAAGCTCCATGATCGCTGAATCAGAGAAAGGGAATGTGGTGAATTGAGCACCATTTCCCAGACTGATACACAACACATTTACTCACATTTCTTTGCTAAAGCCATCTACATAACCACACCCAGTTTCAAAGAGGGAGAGATATACTGTATTATCATATGCCCAGAAATTTGATCCCTGGATATATTTGGTGAATGGCAGTTATGGTACCTTGAGACCCTTGTTTAGTTATGATAGTCCACACCCTGTACCTCTAGAATGCCCTCTCCTATTAATTTATTCATTCAACAAAGATTTACCTCTGTAGAATCTCTATAACTTGACCACCCAAAGGACTGTACCACACAGGTCAACATATGGAAGTGGCCAACATAAGGGACTAGACCTGCTCTACTGATATGTACTTGTGGTGCATGTCCAGTCTATAAAATCAGATCAATTTAAGGGGGTGGTCAGCTATGGAGTTTCTACTGTATTGCTCAAGAGTGCAGGCTCTTAAACCAGATTACCATGGTTCAAAAATAGTTCTGTCACTTCTGGATGTGTTACTATGGAAAAATTATTTAACCATTCTGTGCCTCACTTTCCCCATTAGTTTTGTGGGGATGGTAATATTTCCTACCTCAAGAGTAATTGTGAAGATTCAACAAGATAATGTGTGATGCTCTCAGCACAGTACCTAGCAATGCCCCATACATGGTAGCTACTATCATCACTATTGCTGGTTTCGGTTGCCTGCTATGTATAGGCACTAGGTGGACCAGGATTCCTAGTACAATGCAACTATGAGCTAATGGGGGAGACGACTAGAAGAAAGTCTCCATCCTTCTAAATCTTCCTTTCAAATGTATCCTCTCCCTATTGGCCATTATTTCTCTTCCTAGGAATTCCCTGAGCACTCTGCTAATGTGTCTCAAGGTAGTTGTATTCTTCTTACATGCTTTTCTATTTTCTCTGTCCCCTCGTGGAGGAGGTTCCAGTGCTATCTGAAGGAATGTTTGTGAAGCACTTAGCCCAAGGTCTGCCCGCAGGAGATGAAGAACAAATGCTAACACACCATTACACAACCCTCTCTGCCTGCGGTGCCTGGAACAGTAGCTTCCCAGAGAAGCTTTGGCCCGCAGTTGTTGAGTTGAGTTGTCATCTAACATCTGTGCGGCATCCTTTGGCTGCATCTCTTCTCTCGGATTCTACACCCTCCCTCTGCTTCTGAGTCTGTGCTTCTCTGAAATGCTCTCTGTTCCTTCTCAACCCTATTTTGCATTGCCAGCCCACCTGGAGGCTGAGAGCTCAGTCTGGCAGGTACACATTAGCACGTTAAAAATATCTCTCCAGCCGTCCCTAGTATTGTCATCTACTTTGAACATTAGCATATTTCCCTCAGTTCATCTGGGAAATCCCAGTTCTTTCTTGTTCAGTGAGGAGGAGAGGGGTGGCTATCAAAGACCAGCATTATTGACTACTCTTTAACAAGTCTTTTTTTAGAATTGGGGAAGGGTCCTCTTCAATGATGACATTCACAATACAGCACTCTGTAGAAATTATTCATGAACCCACATTAACACAGTGAGAAAAGATCATCTATCCTGAGAGCAATTTTTAATTTTCTTCTGAGCCTATTTTTGTAAGATTAAATAATTATAAAGGAGAGTTTGTTGTGAGTTTTCAGTATATCTCATTTAATCCTCCCAAGAGTGTCAGAAGGAAATTAGAGTTGATGTTAACGTACGGCATACAGGTAAACCCCGCTCATGAGCCTCACACGGGAGAGACTAGGCTTGTTCCTGAGTCTTAAACTCCAGCCGTCCACTTTCCGCTCCAAACTGTTTTCCTCCCACTGGCTCATGGAACTCTGAAGCCTTTTCTCTGAACAGTCTAGGGCCTGGCTTCACCATCTGGACATTGTTCTTGACTTCCAGCTCAGAACCTTCTTTTAGTTCTTTGGACCACTTCTCTTTCCCAGAAAAAGCAAGTGAGCTGCGCGCTCTCGGCACAGATCCAGTTTGCCAACTGCAGATGAAATTGCACCACCTCAGTAGCATCATTGCTGTGCCAAGTTTCAAGAGAACTGGACACTCTGCTATGGGTACAGGTGCCTGAGAAGATTGGCCCAACCCTAGAGCTTATGTCTTCAGAGCCTGGGATTAACAAGCCAAGCCAGGACTGTTTTCCCTCGCGCCGACCTTCCCCACCCAAGGAAGGAAGGTTGTGACAGAGCTTTACAAGGAGAGAAAACTGGAGATGAAAATAGATAACCATGTTTATCGAGCCTGAGACAGAGTTTCCTCCTTGAGGGGAACCATTCCACAATGTGGGACTGGGTCCAACCTTCTAGTGAGACCCGGGGGTGGGTACCTCTTCCCAGCTGTGCACTCAGGTTTGTCAACCTGGTTGACTAATATTGGCCCTGATGGGAAGATTTACACCACAGAAATCAACATACTGTGCAAGGTAGAGCCTCTTTCTCCCTCCAGAGAGTCAGTTTTTAAACATTTGCCAGTTTGCCACCAGAGGTTCCCTTCATGTAGCCTTTCTCCAGAGAAAGGAAGAAAGAAAAATCTTAGAAGAAAAACTGGAAGGAAACTTAGAGATGATTCCAAGCTCATTACATTACAAATGTGGAGATGGAGGCCTAGCAGGGAGCGTTGCTTTGCTTAAACTATTCGGGGAGTTTTAAGAATCAGGTGTTCTCATTCTCAAACAAGATTCCTTTCCTGAGGAATCAAGTTTTCAAACTGTTGCCTTCCCTGAGGGAAACAAAGGAGACATAAGGCTCTTTCTCTCTGCACCTATGATTTAGTGCTACCAAGAGCAATGAGAACAATTTTCTATAACGATGTGTAAGTTTCAAACTTATGTTATGTACATTTCCTCTAAGTAAAAGTGTGATGATTGTTCAAAAAAAGGGGAAAATTAATAGTACTTGGAAATAATTAGGAAAGGCTATATGAACAAGAAGGGATTCAACCCAGAATGTGCAGAATCGCTCAGAGGCGATAGACGAGGGAGGGGGATGTGTCTGAATCTAGGGAAACTGAGTTGAGAGATGTGTAAGAAGAGTGCTTAAAATGTGAAACTGGATAAACACTGAGGACTTTTATACGCACGAGGCTAATTATCCAGAAAATTTGTTTTATTTTAATGCAGTTAGCGATAGGGAACCATTGATGGCAGTGCCAGGGAATGATGAGTGTTTTAGAAAGATGGCCTGCATAGTAAGGAGTGAAAAGGCCAATTACAGGGGAGATTTTTCCTCCTGTAGTTGAAGGTATTTTCTATATTATTGTACAGGTAGGGAAGGATATTTTCTATCTTAATAGTCATTCTCCCTGTGGAGAGGCTTTGTGGGTAGTTTTTGCTGTGTTTTTTGTGTTTTTCTCTTACTTATTTTTTTTCTGCTTCTTTTTTGTCTGTCTTATTGTTAGACTGTATCTAATTTTAACCAAAAAAGAATCTCAAAGAATAATAGTGACTGGCGCTTGGAAGCACTCACTGTGTGCCAGACACGGGCCATATAATAACTCTAACAGTCCCTGTAAGACAGGAATGACTATCCTGAACTACACAGGAGGTTAACCGGCTTCCCAAAGGTCGTGGAGCTAGACGTGCCACAGCCTCGGATTTGAATCCAGAGCCTGTACCATTAACCACTACCTTGCCTCTGGATGAGGTAGAACAGGGGTCCTCAACCTTTTTGGCACCAGGGACGAGTTTCACGGAAGACAAGTTTCTCCATGGATGGGGTGGAGACATTAGATTCCTCCATATCTCACATGCACAGTTTGCAGAAAGGTTTGTGCTCCAGTGACAGTCTAATGCCACTGCGGAGGGGACAGAGGCAGAGCTCAGACAGTGATGCAAGCCATGGGGAGCGGCTGTAAATGCAGGTGAAGCTTTGCTCCCTCCTTGCCACTCATCTCCTGCTGTGCGGCCCGGTTCCCAAAAGGCTACACCTGGTACCAGTCCCTGGCCTGGGGGGTGGGGGTTGCAGAGATAGAGACAAACTGGAGGCAGAGAATTTGAAATCAAATAAAAGAGCCGAGAGAAAGTTGTGCTACTCTGTCCTCTCTCCTTCTGCCGCCGGTGAGTTTATTGAAGTAGAAGAATTGGTAGAAGACAGACTAAGATGCGAGCGTAAAGGGAGGAAGGACTGATACACAGAGTTACTCGGGTAAATAGGGATGCCGAGAACAAAAACCCAGCAAGGGCGGGTCAAATCCTCCCATCATTGCTGCTGCTATTTTGTCTTATTGTGCTGACGCCCTATACCCCAGGAAGCACCAGACCTACACAGGTCTCTTTTCTTTTAGTAATAATGTGAAGATTTCCTTTTTATTATTATTACAAAGAACACTGCCATACAAATTTCAACAGCACTGAAGAGAATTTTAATGACATGGAGAAGTCTTCCTCCCCTCTCCAACCCCTTTTTACTCCTCCATAGAGGTAAGAATTGTAAGTTTCTTACGTATCCTTTCAGAAGTGTTCTAGGCTTGTATTTAATATACACATGTCTAAATGATCTCTACACATACTGTTCTACGATTTGTTCTTTTCACTCAAAATTACATCTTAATCATGTAAAAAAAAATCATGTAGATTACACATTCTTTTTAACAAATGCCAAGAATTCCATTGTTTGCATGTACCATAATTTGTGTAACCATTTCCCTCTTTGAATGGGAAACGTTCTTTATGTAAAGCTAACGCCAGGTAAAAGGCCTAGTTATGAGGAAAAAAGATACTCCTAAAATCAATATGGTCATAGGATTATAGTCCTTGGGCAAGACTGCAGGAATGCCCTACAAGTTTAAAAGTAATTTCAACAAATGTGACGGCTTATCAAACTCAAAGCCCTTGATCATTTGAAGAAAAGAATGAAAATGAAGAAAAAGCTCAGTGTAAAGTGAAATATGCTCCCAGTTACCAGAATAGGACAGAATAATCACAAAAACTGCCTTATCAATGCCGTGCTGGTGGGACCGAATTCTAAAGCTCTGCCATTCAGGGGCTGAGTATAAACAATCTACTGTTAGAAAAACCATTCATGGGGTCATTGTATTAATCCATTAAAGACAAGTGGATTTTTGTTTTGTTTTGTTTTTTAACTTACAGTCATGGTCGTATTTGATCAGCAGCTAGAAATTCCAACTGCTTTTCCTTTTTGAGTATTTTGAGATTAAGCTGTTTAGAAGATAGGTTAAAATTCTCCTTCCTGTTCTTCTTTCCCTGGCTGTCTTGAAAAACTCATCTCAGGTAGAGGAGCAGTAGCAGGAGGGAGAAGTGATCCTTGGGGAAAGATTTTTAGGTGTTTCGTTTTGTTCTGAATTAGATAAATCCATTAAATGCCTGAGCTACTCAGCCCTCCCTCTCTCTGCCTTCCTTGAGTTTATTTAAGTAGTTGCCCATAGCAACCACCCACACTTGAGCTGAGCACTGTGGAAAACAGCTTGGGAAGCCTTTGTCCTGCTTCCGTGATCATCCGCTGTGCCCTAGAGGTAACTACATAAAATTTAAATGACAATTTAAATATATTAACAATGGTTGGGGGTCTCCTTTATTTAAAAAAAATACACTATTTTTACAATACATACAAATAGTATTTAAAATACAAAATACAATAGTAAAAACAAAACTATTGTCATTAGGGTCTGCTGGTCACCCTCAACACTATTAGAAATGGAACAATTTATCGGAAAGAGAGGGACACTGAAGAAACCCCAGCAAAAGGAGCAGCATGGTTGGCCACCCTCTTCTCTTCCCTCTCCCATTTCTGGCAGGACCCACACGTCCGGGTCCTGGGCAGTAACAATCAAGACATGGTTCTGCTGACATAGGGGCAGCCTGAAATAATGGGGGAAAGGCAGACCTGGGGACAAATCTGGATTTCATCAGTCTGTAACCTGACACAAGGTACTACTTAGCTTCTCCCAGTGTGTGGGTTTTCTTTCTTTGTTTCATTTTAAAAATGGGTCTAATCATCTATCATTAAAGAAATATTGTGAGAATTAAATGAGCAAACTTATGTTAAGCACCTAATCTGCTGCTCTATTCAGTGAGCCTACGAGTGCTGTCTGTAAAGTTTCCAGCCATGTACTATGAAACCTAGTTTGAACCAGAGCCGGATACTTTCCGGAGAGCCCTGATATATTCAGCGTCTTCTGCATGCTAGATACCAATTTTACTTAAAAACAGATAAACAACCTTAGAGGAAAAGGACACCTGGAAAACCATCAAAACAGAGATGCTTTCAGAGAATGGCTCACTCAGCCACCCAGAATGTGCCAAGCCAATTAGGGCAGACCTGGGTGGGTCCTGTGGGGCTCTTCTGGCAGAGCTAGAATCCTCCCCTCCCTTCTGGGCTGGTTCCCAGGAATGACCCTGGACGATGTTTCTCTTCTACATTGTAGCTACCTGTGGCCTTTGACCTCTGTATGTCCATCCCTATCCCTGTCCCCAGAAGGAAGGTGCTTCCCTAGCTGACCTGCAAGACTTGCAGGCAGAACATGAAGCAATCCTCTCCACCAAGCCTCCCAGTCCTGCCCTCAGACTGTGGATCACTGTAGCTGCTGTTTAGTCTCTGTGGTCTGTGCTCTCTCACTGACTCTACTCCTCTGTTGGAAAAGCTTCCCTGGCAAGCTGCTACCATTGATGTCCCATTTGGTGAAGCATTTTGCTTGTTGTTCTGATTGAGCATCTTTGTCTGTGTTGACAAGAACTCAGTGACCAGGACAGCAAGCCTTACAGTGTCCCTGATTCATTCACCTCAGAGTCCTTGTCTCATTTGGCCAATTTGGGTGAAACACGCTCTTCCGATGGTGCGTGGGGCAACCCCCCGGCCTCCCACGGCACCTGTGAAGAATGCCCTCTTGTCATGTCATTAGCTCTTAATGGGAGGACCTTGCTTTCTTCTCTCACTGTTCATATTTTTTATCCTTTGATCTGCCCCTGGTAGTCTGCTCGGGCTGGTATAAAACAATACCATAGACGGGAGGACTTAAGCAACAGCAGTGTATTTTCTCACAGTTCTGGAGGCTGGAAGTTCGGGATCAGGGTGCCAGTATGGTCAGGTTCTGGTGAGGACACTCTTTCTGGCTTGCAGATGCCACCTACTCACCATGTCCTCACAGGACAGAGAGACAGAGATGTTGCCTCTGGTGTTGCCTCTTATTAAGGCACTATTTCCATCCCGGAAGTCTCACCCTTATGACCTCATCTAAATCTAATTCCCCACCAAGTTCCCATCTCCAAATACCAGCACATTGGGCATTAGGGCTTCACGTGTGAATGTGGGCGAGGGACACGATTCAGTCCATAGCACCTGACATTGATTTTCCACCTGTGAGTAGAGCAGCTTTCTTTTAAGAAAAGGTGGTATAGGCCAGGCACAATGGCTTATGCTTATAATCCTGGCACTCTGGGAGGTTGAGGCGGGAAGATCTCTTGAGCTCAGGAGTTCGAGACCAGCCTGAGAAAGAGGAAGACCCCATCTCTACTAAAAATAGGAAAATCAGCTGGGTGTTGTGGTGGGCACCTATAGTCCCAGCTCCTCAGGAAGCTGAGGCAGGAGGATCGCTTAAGCCCAAGAGTTTGAGGTTGCTGTGAGCTACAATGCCACACACTCTACCCAGGGCGGCAAAATGAGACTCGGTATCAAAAAAAAAAAAATTATCAAGTTGTTTCCTCTCTCTAAGACCAAGAGGGAGAGAGAAAGTGGTGATGCACCACGGGGAAAAGAAACTACTGGGAAGTGCATTTTCAGTTATTAAAATATGAATTATGATCATTATTTTACCAGTAAGGCACCTGATGCGGGAATGTGCTTTGACAGCAGAGTGAGGGTCCAACAGTCCCCATCTCACACAACTGCAGCTTCTGGCTCAGGGGCTGAGCGGTTGTGACTGACAGGTCTGTAGCATATTCGTGGCTAAAGCTCAGGTTATGAATTTCCTCCCAGGATCTCTTTAGTGGGCTGTCACTCAAGGCATGTCATATTCCCTCTCCTCTGGGCTTCTTTAAGAGAACACACTACCTGAATCCTACCAGTGGAGTGTTGTGATTATTAGAAACATTTTTCATTGCACTAGTTATGGGAGTACTTCATTTTCATGTAATTTTCACAGATGTAAAAACTTATCGTTTGTATCTTATTTGATCATTCATCAGCCCCCTTGCCCTGGGACAGGCCATTCCCATGGCAGGCTGTGAGCAGAACAAGAGTGTAGCCCAGAAGTTTTCACTCCTCAACCAGGACATTTTCCATAACCCTAAATGCCAGTGAGAAAGGGGGAAAGAAGAGGTCTTTCCTCCATTTCTTCACTATGAAAGATTTCCCAAGGCAACCATGACTCTAGAGTTCTAAGTGCTGTGACTCCCTTAATCACTCAAAGTGCTGTGACTCTCTTAATCAGAAATTAATTTCACTCTCCCTATCTCTGTGTTAGAACCCAGGACAGACAGGGGAGTGATGTCAGTAATCAATGTCATGGTGCTATTTGCCTGAGATTGCTGGGGAAACCTGGCTGCTAATTGGCACAGCCCCCCAGGAGATGTTGATTCTTAGCTCCTTGGTCATATCTGCCATGAGATGGCAGCTCTACGACTGCCCAAATCCTGTAGCTCTGCTCTCTTCACTGGTTCAGCCTGTTAGCATTGCTAGATGTCTACAGAGATCATCTAATAAAAGGATAGTAAGTTTAGTTGTGGGTTTTGATTGTTATGTACAAGGAAAACATTTATGTTTCACTTGGGTAATCTATATTCAATGAACTATGCCACCCTAAGAAAATAGGTGAGGAAAATGGAGAAAATGTATTTTTTTCATGAGTGTCCAGCTTCGCACCCAATAAGAATCCCTTTATCTATTTCAGTGGACTTGGGAATTCTTCCTGTCACTTAGACATTGGGTAGGTGGCTCTGTGACCCTCCTTCTCCTGGCTAGAGTTACTTATGCCCACAGAGTGTTAGGGTCATGCTAGTTTACAAAAAAGTGCGTAACTGGCTGAACTTACTCCCTGAACAACAAATGAGTTTTCACTGGATGGTTCTGCAGTCTCTAGGATAATCTGTCTTTAGGATGCTGACTGCGTCACAGGCAGCGAACACCAAGGCCTCACAGTGGGAGATACGGAGGCAGCAGCTTTGCAGAAGTCAGTCGTGGTAGGAACTGGTGACGCACTTTTTCTCCACCATATGTTATCAGATTAGCCAGATCCTGTGTGCTGAGGACTGGCAGAGCTTCCTCTACTGCTGGGTATGTTGGCTGGTAACTCCCAAGCACACAGCCACCTTGGTAATTAGGTGGAGTTCCTGCCAACTTCTGCAATCTGCATCCAGGAGGCTTCGGGCCATGTCACACCTTTGTGGCTGCATATGATCCCATGAGGCTCATTTGACACCACTGTTTTATGTCAGCCTTTCCTGCCCTGCATAACATCTCCATGTGTGAGAAGGTCTCTTCACACAGAGGAGCTGCCTGCATTCTGCATCATGTCAGCACCGAGGGGGTATCCTGGGTTGGTTATTCATGCACTTTTCCCCAGACGTTGCTTCCCATTGCAGTCATCGAGTTCAACAAGGTAGCAGGAGCAGAATTTTAAACACGGAGCATTCTGAGGTCAGAAAAAATAAATCAGAGCCTATAATTGAAATGGGCTTTGAAACTATATCACAATAATACATGCTGTCAGCTACATGGAGTCTCCTTGGTCCCAGCTGGAAAGTTTCCTGTGTCATCACTGACCCCTGAGCTGTCACCTGTCATGCTGTCATAGTTAGAGACGAACTAAAGAAAGAAATACAGCTAAATAAGAGAGCTTGGGAGCAGAGGGTACCAGCAGACAGCCTGGGACCTGGCCAGCCATGAGTGTAAAACTTCATCCAGAATCTAAAAGAGGTTCATATGGAATCTTGTGAAAGGCTCCGCCTCTTTGCCTTAAGTTGGGGAGAGAGACAAATATAACAATTGCCGCTAACAAGAGATATGAATGTTTTAAGTTCATTTCTTTTTTTTTCTTTATCTAATTACCAGTTAAATGCAGAGTTTTAATTTCATAGTTTAACAATGAAGGGTCATACACTGAAGCCAATGGGTACACCTAACATTTCAGTCCAAGCCTGTCCATGTACATAGCTGAAATCAATTACAAGCTGCGGCCTAACAAATGCTAGGAGGATTTTTTTTTAAGTAGTTTTTGCAGGGATTAAAATTTCACACACTGAAGTCATCATATATACAGGGCAAAGTCAGCACTTTTATATTTGCATGTATTCTTTACTTAACCTTAAAACACTGTTATAGTTGAATATTAAAACAAATCAATAGCAAGTAGTGAGCATATTATGATTACAGTCCCTGACTCATTCATTACAGCACATAAAATGCCAACAGTACGTGTCATCCGTGGCCCCATTAAGAGGTCTGACACTGAACACCACCTCAGGGCTGACTCCATCGTCCTCACATGCTTCTCCAGTGTGTTGGCGCCATCTTTCCTGACTTGGAGCAAAGTCCATCTGGTCTACTTGATCCATTTCATCAGCCTCTTCTACTTCCTTCCTCTCTAGTAGGAGTTTTTCTAGCAAAGAGTTTATCAGGAGAAAGCCATTCTCAGGAAAGTTTACCTTATTTTCGATGATTAGGCGACCCTTGTTACATGGTCTATGATATGTCTGCATGCCTTCATTGAGCTCACATTTGCTATCTCCACACTTGAAAATCTGACGTGGATGCCAGGCAGTGTCTATGGTTCGGTTGTCAAGAGTAGATACTGGCATTTGGAGGCCGCACAATGCTTCTGTTACCAGACCAAAGAGTCCATCTACCTGCCACCCAAGCCAATCAACAGAGAAGTGGATGAGAGATCAACAGTATCACTTTTATTTACAGAAAAGCCAGTGATTCTGGAGAACAGTGAGGCTATCTCCTCAAAGAGCTATCTGCTCTTATTTCTCTGTTCTATTTTTATACCTTTACAGTACAGACAGACATCAGCAGTGTTGTCAATTAGTGTGCTGTACATCAAACAAGTTCTCTTTCCCCCACACAGGTTACAAAGTCAAAATATCTCTTGCTTTCAAGGTGACTATATCTTCACAGTATTTTAGTAAGACTAAATTTATAGCCAATTAGCACTTCACTGAGTGCACAGAGTACCATCAGCCCCTTGACTGGTGCCGTGGAGTCCAGTTCCCCAGCTTATCTATGACAGTTGGCCTTGAAATCAAATAAACAATCTCCAGATGTTGCATGTAGGCTCATCCAGCCTTGCCAGGGCCTGACCAGCCATGCCCTGTATGAAATGGCCATTCCAGTTAACAGTGGCTGGTAACACTTCAACCAGCTACATGTCCATATACATGCAAAGGTCTTCTCCTTGTCAGATAAATACAGCAAGCATGGTCCTTCTGATCTAACAAACGGTGGTATCTCCTGGCCCCAGGCCTGGTCCTTGGACTCCTTCTCCATGGAATGTTACCTTCTGGCCATCTTTCATGCCTTTGTCAATATGAACTTCTACAGTCTTCTCTTGATCTATCTTCTCTCCACTGCAGCTTTTGCATCTATCTTTAGGACTGATCTGTTCCCCATGACCCTGGCACTCCATTCACACAAACTGAATTAGCTGAACCATTCCAGGTCCCATCTGATGAATTTGTATTTGCATCTCAGTACTCAGCAATCGGGACGCCACTCTGCTGCTCCTTTCTTACCACCTCGGCCTTTACATTTGTCACAAAACACATTCTTTTGCAGAGCCAGTTTTCTTGTTGCACCATTCCATAAATCTTCTAAGGTGACTGAGAGCTGAGGGGCAACATTTTTACCTCTCCTTTCTCTCTGCATCCTTCCTCCTCCTCCAAAAAAACATGGCAAATATGTCCATGGGGGAGCCAGACCTGCCACCTGCTCCACCCTCTTTAATTGCCTGTTCCCCTCTTTTGTCATATAATTCTCTTTTCTTCCCATCAGAGGGAACCACAAGCATGAGAAATCTGTTTAAACTTCTCTCCATTTGGATTCTTATCAGGGTGGTGCATCAAGGCCAGTTTCAATTCTTCATTGATTGAGTTTGGCCCACCCAAAACATCATAGTAACTGGTTTCTTTAGCCCTTTTCTATAGCTGGTGAGATGGCTGAGGCCAACATGGGGTAGTGGGAAGAAGCATATAGCTGTATGCAGCTCATGAAGCCACTGCTCCACTGCCTCCCACCAAGCATTCTGGAAACGTCCCTAAATTCACTTCTTTTTTTTTTTTTTTTGAGATGGAGCCTCAAGCTATCCCCCTGGGTAGAGTGCCATGGCATCACAGCTCACAGCAACCTCCAACTCCTGGGCTCAAGCGAGTCTCCTGCCTCAGCCTCCCAAGTAGCTGGGACTACAGGCGCTTACCACAACACCTGGCCATTTTTTGGTTGCGGCCATCATTGTTGTTTGGCGGGCCCGGGCTGGGGATTCGAACCCGCCACCTTAGGTGTATGTGGCTGGTGCCTTAGCCACTTGAGCTACAGGCGCCGAGCCAGTTCACTTCTTGTATATCAAGTAAACTTAAAATATTTATTTACTGGGCCAAAGATTGGTTCTTAGGGTTTTGATTGATCGATTTAGATTCTGAGCCTTTTGAGGAGCTAATGAAGGCTGTGGACACTCTCCCCAGAGTATGGGGGAGTTCACTGACTCCCAGAAGCCCATGGGTAGCCTGTAGGGGCAAAGCAGTCTCTGTCATTCCCAAAGAATGGGGATGTTCTCCCAAGTCTGACATGTGCTTTTGTTTGTTCACAAAATTTTGCCATTGTAATAGACAGGGAAAATGTAGCAACTTTGAAAAATATGAACTGAAGATTATTTAAGAAAAAATGAGCACTGTAAATATTTTTTCACCAAATTGGCCATCATGCAAAATCATGCTGGTGCATCACTGCTTCTTAATATCCTCAGTGCTCAGTGACCCAGCCCAAGGTTGAACTCCTCTAGGAGGGTACCACTAATGTATCTCTCCCGTTCTATTTTGAGCTGGTAAATGTTAGAAACATTAAACCAAAATCTCTCTCCCTCGGTCCAAGCCCCAAAACACATGACCACTGTTGACTAAAGAAAAAAAAATAAATCAAAGTTTTAAAGAACTAAACGTTAATTTTATTGAGGCCAGGGATGGTGGCTCACACCTGTAATCCAAGCACTCTGGGAGTCTGAGGCAGGAGGATCTATTGAGCTCAGGAGTTTAAGAGAAGCCTGAGCAAGAATGAGACACCCTCTCTACCAAAAATAGAAAAATTTAAGTGGATGTTGTGGTGAGTGAGTATAGTACCAGCTACACGGGAGGATGAGGCAAGAGGATTACTTGAACTCAGGAGTCTAAGGTTGCTATGAGCTAGGCTAATGCCACAGCACTCAAGCCTGAGACTCTGTCTCAAAAAAAGAAAAAAGAAAAAAGGTTAGTTTTATTGAGAAGTGTTACTAAGGGCTGCAGACCGAGACCTACAGCCCGGAAGCAGCCCTTCAGACTGCTTCAACACAGTATTTCACTTCACTGTTTACGTACGGGTGGTGAAGATTCAGTACCTGCAAAATCGCATCAAAGCTTTGGTGCAAGAGTACATCTGGTTGTAGTTTGCAGGGGCATAATCGCTAACCTTGGCAGCTGTTGTCTTTTCTGTAGGGAAAGCAAAAGATCAGGGCCGTTTACTTTAAGGGATATGGTGACTCAGGCAGGAGATGGTGGGGAGGTGTGTGTGCTCTATCCTGTTGTCTTCAAAGCAGCCCTCTTCAGAGGTGCACGTAGGCACAGAGTCAGGAGCTTTTGTGAAATGAAATTATGCTGGCAAGCAGAAATAACCAAACATAGCTTCTTATGTTTGCTATTCTGGCTCACACCATGGAAAATGATTACCAAAATATTAAAGAATCTTCCCATTTTTACCATAACTCATGTGGCTGTTGGTGTGAGGCAGGCTTTGGCTTTGGCTTTGGCTTTGGCCTCAACAGCAGACCAGTAGGAACCAGAGAAGATGTTCTGAATAAGTTGGGTGGAGCCTTGGCTGGCTGGCCTGTGATGGCAGCTCCTTCTGCAAGGGGATCTTGCTGTCCAATGCATGATATCTGTCTTGACTTATTCCCCAAAAACGCAACCAGTTTTTATGTTCTTTTAAAGCAGAAGGAGGAAAGACAAGCAAGACGAGGGGAGGTTGGAAGAATAAGGAAAATACAGGGTAGGGCCATACCGAGCTGGCCAGAGCTTTGCAGGAAAACACAGCTGGTTATTGGACCACGCGGGACATCTCTGGAGAGGCCATATAGAACTACTGCACACCAAATGGTCCTTCTGAGAAAGGGCGGGCAAGCGATTTATCTGGTAATTCCTCCCAGTCTCCTGTCTCTCATTGGTTCAGACTTAAACTGCATGTGATATTAATCGCACCACACAGGGCAGGCCAAAACTGGACCCTGGTCCCCCAGGAAGGTAGAGACACTGGTGGTACTGAGGGGGAGGAAGGAACACAGCAGCCAGGCTTTGCAGATGGCAGCAGGACCAGGCCAACGGGCAGACAGGACCAAAAGGGTCTGGGAGATGCATAAGCTGGACCCGATACATTATCCTAGCAGTTCAGCCAACACAAGTTCAGTCTGGACTGACACCAGCATCTAAGGGATCTGGTGGGTATGGCGAGGGTGGCAACAGCATCTGGAGATCGTGGCATGGTGCCACACACTGCCAGTCAGTGGAATTGTCGTGTTTCTTTCAGTCTGCAGGGGATGCTGAGACAGTTAGCAAGCAGAGCTACAGAGGTCAGGTCCCACCTCCAGGTGGAGGGCGGGAGGAGGGACGTGAGGGGTCAAAGTCTCCATCGGGGAGATCCGTAGGACAGCAAAACTGAATGTCCCAGCATGATGTCTTAAGTACCACAGCTGCCGGTGAGCACCCAGGGCCAGTCAGCTGGGGGTCTGGGGCACAGATCAGGCTCCTGGGATGAGACACATCCAGGTTAGACAGGACCTGGGGTAGGACACTCCCCAGCCAGCCACAGGGGAAGAGGCCTCCACTCGGAGATGGGAGCAGATGGGGATTGACATACTTTGCTGTTAAAAGTGATAAATTGCTTATTTACTTATTTTAACTGTGCTTCATTTCAGTAGCTCATCTTGAGTAATAGGCTTTAAAATGCTGAGATTATTATGCTTTCTAAGAAAATATATTGTAATTTGCATAAAATACATGGCTATGTCTAATGCCATGTATTATGCAATGATTATCTTTGACTCCTAAGTAAATATACTAAGTGTTTTTGTTTTTATACAATTTCTCTCTCTCTCTCTCTCTCTCTCTCTCACACACACACACACACACACACAACTTGATCACTTGCTTCAATAAATGGCATTGTGCAATGCAGACTAAACTTTGACAGCTCTGGATTGAAGCCAACTTTAGGAACCCCGAGCCCATTGTTCTTATCAGCCACTTTGAGTTTTCTGACCCCATTATAGCAACAAATGTGTATGAAATTGTGAGGGAAGAATTGCTATTTTCCACAGCCTTTTCATCTACACAGATTTCTGGTGACTACTGCTACTCTATATTGAGCCAATTTTGATTAGTAATTATCATTATGCCTTGAGAAGTTGCTAGAATATAAGGTGCTTGTGGAGCATATTATTACAATGCCTGTCCCTACTTTTCTGAGGAATATCATTTTTCATATCCTGATGAGCTGCCATACTTTCCCTACTGGCTCCAGAAACATCATCATAGCTGACAGGCCTGTATTGCCTCAGCCCAAAAGCCAGGCCCATGGTGTAGCATCGAGGTGAACCTGCACTAATTGATTCTGTCATTTCTAAGGGGCAGAAACCACATCTGCGGGAGCCTGGTTGGTTCTTTTGTTTTAATGAAGCAAAAGTAACTTCCATGTTTGTCTGTGCCTGTCTGCAAAGTGACAGTGATTTATCTCATGCTGAAAGCAAGTTCGGGGGCCTCCTAGAGAAGCACATAAACCTACCAACCCCCTCATGACAGAAGCTGAAGCCCTGCCAAGCCACTGACAATGACTCCCGCAAAGGAGACCTTACCCACTTCCTACCCCAACAATGCAATGTCCCAGTCTCTGAAAGCCATGCACCCTTCCCTTCTTTCCAAGTTCTGTCGTGGGCACTTCATATTAATATTTAAAAGAAGCAAAAGTAGATACTCTTCCTTTGGTTCAATGTAATGTCTGTTTCCCACTTCTCTCAAATAAACTAGACGATGAAAATCACAAACTAATCCAGCTTCCTCATTTTAGAGATTAAAGAAACAGACTCCGAGCATTTTGAAACTATCCCTGCAAAGAAGTGGCATTTGCATCTGTTCACCAAGTCACCTGCTTGTTTTATGACCATAGAAAAGAAAGGTCGTTCTAAAAATCCTTTTAGAAATTGAGAATCTTTTAATTTTCCACTGATTCAGACATAGCATCTGAGGGCATCTCCTCAAACTAAAAATCAACCAAACTTAGTTGCTATTTAGAAGTCATGAAGAACTTGTCAACATGTACCCACATTTACGATAAAAGAATTTTCTTTGAGATAATCTATGTAGCAGAGCTCCTGTTTAGGATATTTCCTAAAGCAGCTTCTGACAATTCAAAATAAAATTGCCAGGTCAGGTGCAGTAGCTCACACCTGTAATCCTAGCACTTGGGGAGGCTAAGGTAGGAGGATTGCTTGAGCTCAGGAGTACCAGACCAACCTGAGCAAGAGCAAGGCCCCATCTCTACCACAAATAGAAAACTTGGGAGGCTGAAACAAAAGGAGCACTTGAGCCCAAGAGTGTGAGGTTGCTGTAAGCTGTGATACCCTGGCACTCTAACAGGCTGACAGAGAGAGATTCTGTCTCACAAACAAACACATAAACAAACCAACAACATATATAAAGAATTTCCGATTATCTTAGTACAGCACTTAAATGCACGCATTTTCTTTTTGTTGAATTTTTTTCTTTTTAGCCTTACAAGCCTGTTTCTTTTTTTAAAAATGTAACATTATTATATCTTTTGCATTTCTCATTACTTCTTAGAACCTCCACACTCTTAAAATTACTCATGTTCTCCCAAATGCCACCGCCGAGGGACATTTCTGAGTTCTCACCTTTTATTGACATTTCTGTAATATTTTACACCATTAACCACTATCTTCTAGAAACTTTTCCCACTGGCTTAAGTGATACCATCCCTCTTCGCCATACCCCGAAAAACCAGACCATTTCCTCTCAGTGCCCTCCAGGAGCCCCTTTAAACACGGATGCCCCCTCTGGCCCTGCCCTGACTGTCCCCTCTTCTCCTTCTATACTCTCTTCAGACCAGTGATTTTCAACTGGTGTCCCATCATAGGGGGGACAACTGTGCCACAAAAATTATTAAAGATCATTCATTAAATCATTTTCAATAGAAGTTCAAAGCACAGTGAGTATTTTTTTTACTTTTTTTTTTGATCAACATAAGTGCACTGCAAAAGTTTAAAGACAAATTCAAGCGTGCCATGAAATAAAAATAAAGGTTGAAAAACACGGCTTTCCACAATCCTACCCACCCTTGCAGAGACATCTATTATCTGTTGGGCTGGAACTCCCCAAATGTACCTCTTCAGCCCAGGCCTTTCACCTGACTCCCACATCGCCAAGAAGTTCCCAGCTCCTCGCAGATGGCTCCCTGAGAGCTCAGTGCGGAAAGCTGTCACTGCAGGGCCTCCCTCCCACGGACCCTTACCTGCTCCTGCCTCTCTGTGTGCTGCCTCCCTTCCCTCTGCCCTTAGTTCAGGAAGTTATTCAAATCTGTTCATTTTCTCTTCTAAATGGGTCTCTAAGAAAGTCTCCTCTTAAGAATTCTCCTCTTTAAGAAGAATTGTAAATTCCGGTTATATAGCTCCTTGTGTCACAATTATTTGCCTACAGCTCCCTCTCCCTGCTGGACTAGGAGCCAGGACTGGATTGTGGACCGGGACAGTCACATCTGTCTGTTTCTTTGATGACTGGCACTGTAGGTGTAGGTAATCTAGCAGACTAGATGCTAAATTAATTGTTGTGTGAATGAATGAAATGATAAAGTAGAAGAATGTTTGAAAATGGAAAAATTGGCTACACTATCACCACATAACAGAGGTGGTTTCGTTGTTGCTTCTGTTCTTTATTTTTGCCAGGTCTTTTCAATGTTTTCTACATGGGCACACCTATTTTTGGGTACTTGGAACAATAATAGACCTATAATTTTGTGTTCTGCTTTTTTTCCTCACTGAACTATGTCTCTATGTGTTTGCAAGGGCTTTAGAGTTATAACTTTATAACTGTTGCATTACATGGCTAAAGTAGTTTTAGAATGATTGTGATGAGATTGCCAAGGCCGACCTTGTAAGGATCATATCTGATACACAAAGCTGAGAGCCCGGGGAGCCTGCCAAAGTGTAATGACCTTGGAAAGCCACTTAACTCAAAGAGCAAATTTTCCCATTTGCCAGAGGAACCTAATTGTAGTTGTTTGTACTCCTCAGACAAAAGATGTTGTACAAGTAGAAATTATTTTTAATATCTTATAGATTTAAAAAATGTTTGTGGGATAGAAATAGCTTGCTTTCCTTTGTTTCTTCCTTTGAAGGCAGAGGAGGTTGGTGGTAATTTTTCTCTCCCAAGCAGCAAGGATTGACAGCAGTAAGCAGGGAAGGCTGAGCAACCAAACATCTGCTCCCTGGGTTGTTTTAGAGGCGTCCGTTTTCATCTTGTAGCGGTTTCTCCCACATTATGATCTTTGCCTAATACAATCAAATTTTAGCACTTGAAGGAATCCAAGGAATTATCCCTAGTCCAATTCTCATATTTCAGATGAAGAAAGAAAGTTATAAACAGCAAAGCAACGTGGTCTTTCCATGCCCCTTCCAGAATGACCCATTTCTGGGAGAATTTGGGGGTTGTCGAGGATAAGGAAAAATTTCCCTTTGCCCCCTGAAGATATGCTAAAAAACAAAAAAGGTAAATGTACAAATGGCAGCTGGATAGGACAAATGCAATACAAATTTATTAGCATACATGTAGTACAACACAATGGGATACAGAGGTTTGTGCACCATTCTTTTTAGGGGAATCGGAGATGGGAAGTGCGGATGGTTTTAGCGGCATAGTGAAAGCTCTCTATAGGTGTACGATGAACGTGAAGAACATACAGTGGCCTGGGAAAAAGTCTGTCAGACTCACAGAACGAACAAAGGTTTGCCAGATGTGCCTTTCTTCCTGTGATATGAGTTCAGTTAATACAAACTCAAGGAAGGGACCAGAAGTAATTGTTCGCTTCATCAGCAGGTCCAGACTTTCGGCGGATAAGGGAACTTCAAGAACTACTTCATCCTGTGCTTTGGGAGAGACAGAGGGTTGAGAGACAGGAAGGGGGTCAGAGAGAACTTGAGGCAACTTCTGTAGTTTCAGCTTGTGAAAACTCCATATTTGAAAGGAAGGCCAAACTTTGAATGGTTTTCTGATGATTTTTGAAAAGAATGAAACAAAACAAGAATCAAAAGAAACTTCCTAGAAGACAACGCAGCCCAAGTCATGCTCATGTAATACAACACTTGTGTGACTCATCATAATTCACAATAATATAAGTTCATTTTCCTCTCATTTACCTTAATGTGATCCTATATCTATGCAAAAACAATAACAACAACGACAAAAAAAAAAAAAAAACACACTTTGTGGTGTTCCTATTTTGACTATTGTTAGCATTTCTTTCTGTTTTGTTTTTTCTTCCTGAAACACACTCTTGCTTTGTGGCCCAGCCTAGAGTGCTGTGGCATCAGCCTAGCTCATAGCAACTTCAAACTTCAGGGTTCAATCAATGCTCCTCCTGCCTCAGCCTCCGGAGTAGCTGGGACTACAGGCACCCACCACAAGGCTCAGCTAGTTGTTCTGTTTTTAGTAGAAATAGATACTACTCTTCAATTTTGCTCAGGCTGGTCTTGAACTTCTGAGCTCAAGCAATCCACTGGCCTCAGCCTCCCAGACTGCTAGGATTATAGGCGTGAGCCACTGCACTGGGCCATTAACATTTTTTCTAAACTTGGTTTTAGAAACATAAATTATCTTTTAATATGCATAACTTGTGCTTATTGCACACCTAGCCACTGCTAATTCTCCCCATACTGGTCTCAAAATTCACTATTTGATATTTATTCACCATTTTCACTTATGAGAATCTGAAAGGCAAACAATATACTCCATGAAATCTCTAAGTTACTTTCTCCATTGAAATACATTCATTTGCCACTATTCTTTGACTTTGACCCATAAGCCAGAATTCATGGTTCGTATCCCATCATTAGTATCCCCTAAACCCATATATCATCCAAAATCTTCTCGATATCATCCAAAAGTTTCTTTAGTTCAAATGTCTTGTTGTATACGACAGAGATTTGAAATCTATAATTTACAAATTAAAATTGTACTTATTTACTCCTATTTCTCATTAACTTAGTTATTTTTGAGACATACTTAAAAGTCTCATTCTTTGCTCATTGAGGACCCCAGGTTCTCATTTATGACTGACTGCAGATGCTTGTCCACATCTTGAGACTTCCTCATTAGAATTAAAAACTAGTAAAGTTTGAGAGTTGCCAATTGACACACAGCACCACTAGTCCAAACTTCAAGGTCACATACCACTGACAGCCTTTTTCACTGATGACAACTTCTCTTCCCCAGAAATGTATTATTCACTGAACTCAAAATACCTCTTTGTAAATTTTGCTTATTTGTTCTCATTAGATCTTTTAACATGGATTTATTTATATCTATTTATATCTATCCATATATTTATCTATATCTATTTATATCTATCATTCCTTTTCTAGTACTAAATAAGGGACTACTATTTGGTCATCATCATTCTAGGAGTCAAATGGAAGCATTTGGTCCAAAATATTGCATTTGATCCATTTCAGCCCTTAACCTCTGTGGAAAATAGAATAGTGGCCCCCAAATATGTCCACATCCTAATCCCCAGAACCTATGGATATGTTACCTTACATAGTTAAAAGGCCTTTGCAGATGGAATTGAATTAAGAGTCTTGAGATGGAAATTTTGCCCTAATAGGATCAATGTAACCACAAGGTATCTTATGAGAGGGAGTCAGGAGGATCAGAACAGGAGGGGAAGAATACAACAGAAGCCAAGATCAGAGAGAAGGAAAGATCAGAGGATGCTGCATTGCTGGCTTTGAAGATGAGGGGGCCACAGCCAAGGAATATGGACTGTCACTAGAAAGGGAAAAGGCTGAAGAAAACTAGAATATTTTACCCCCAAACCTGCCTGAACTATGAAAGCAGCCTCAAGATCTTCCTGACCACCCCCTGCCAATCCTGTTTCTCCCAAAGCACAGGATGAAACTTTCCTTTGGTATTCCCTTCTCTATACAGGAACTGGACCCTCCCATCCCCCTCTTTCCTTTTATCCCCTGAAATCTCATTATCTATCTCAGAAAAAAAGACAGGAGGGCAGCCACACCTGGGTGGACTGTTTCACCAAATAATCCCTCTCAGGCTCATTCAAATTCCAAAAAGAATCATTTACAAGTTGATTTCTCTCTTCCAGATCATTCATTTCCTTTAATAACCATTTGCTGCCCCTCAAAACAATGGTCTATGTTCCATCTCCTCCTCCCCTATGAAGAAGGGGAGTTTCTCTACTCTCATTGGGCTACTGAGTAATCATTCGCCTGTGATTCCATCATGCTACCACATGAAAATAAATTTTCTGTGACTTTTCTTCTATTAATCTGCTTTTTGTCAACTGATATTCCACCCTTCTCCCCTACAAGGCAAGGGAACAAATTCTCCCTTAAAGTAACCTCAGCCCTGCTGAAACCTTGAGACCCATAATTCTCACCTCAAGAATTATAAGGTAATAACTTTGTGGGTCTTTTAAGCTTCTAAGTTTGTGCTAACTTGTTATAGCAGCAACAGGTAAACTAATACAACCTTTCCTTCAGAACTACTTCCATCAGTGAGAGTGTATTTATAGACATGTACAAACGAGACAGGAAATGCTCCGTATTTTCTCAGACCACAAAGTAAAGTGGATATTTAAAACAACAGCAACAAAGGAACCTGTGCTCCCATTTCACAAAACTGGAAAAGGCCTTGTGGCAGGAGTGCGGCTGTGGGATGCAGGGAGCGGCTGCAGGGTGGGTCGCCGCGGGAGGAGACAGCAGGGGCAGCCAGAGCCCGGTCACAAGCAGTTTCACAGGTTTCTCTGAGAACGCTGGATTTTAGAGCCCTACTGGAGCCCGTTTTTGTTTTCTTGACATAGTTTTTAACAACACCCAGTTCCAGCCGTGCCTGTGCCGGGGTCCCGATGTGGCCGGGCAGGGCCCTGGTTCCTTGTCTGGAGCGGCCGGCAGGTGCCCCGGAGCCGCTGGGCCGCAGAGCCCGGATCGCCCCGGTCCCTGAGCCTCGTGGGAGAACAGGCTGGGGCCGTGGGCAGGTTGCCGCGGATTGGGAGAAAATGTCTTCACCCTTTGGACACCTGAACAGATGAGTAAAAATAGATTCCCCAGGAGTCTTAACAACTGAAACACACAGGCACAGAACAGACGCAAATCTCTCCTGAGGCTCTAATGGCTTGGGGGGAAAAGAAAATGGAGAACACATCTTGATAGAGAAGAACAGCAGGGAAGAGGATTGTGTGTACCTGGCCCCCAGGCTGGTGCAGGAAGCACGCGGAGGCCCAACATCCCGGGGAGCTGAGGAGGAAGCCGCCGGGGAGGCTCATCTGGCGCCGGAAGCCCGTGACAGGCCACCTCTGGGGCTCCCGGGCACGCTGCAGTTTGGGGACTGGTAGCTCTTCCCCGTCAGCCTCCCCCTTACCCACGGACATGCAGACATACACACAAATTCCAGTCTTTGAAATGACTCCTGTTGCAGATAAAAGACCATCTACTCAAAATTTTGAAATCAGGCTTTTGTTGGACACACAGGAGCTATATGCACAAAAAAATGAGCCCACCAGGCAGAGGCGGGCTGAGTGCCCAAATCCTCAATTTTACATCAGAGTACACACAAGATTCCCACCACCACCACCTTACACCCCTTCTGGAAATTGCATTGACATCCACAGGAAGGGAAAAGCTTCACAGAAGGGGCAAGTTTTGGTGGACCTCGGCGAGTCATTGCCAAAAAGTAAATTGGGCCCTCTGAAAGGATTCTGGGTCATCGTCCACATTCTTCCTGAGCTATTCTGACGTGTGTGCCATCAACGCCAGCACAGCCCATCTTTGCATGATTAGTCTGATGCAACTGGGTTGTGTCTAATGCTTCACACTTCAAATCTTGGAGCAAAAGTGAACTTTACTGACCTTTGAGGCTCCTTTGGAACAGCGCAGAATAAATAGAATATCCTGTAAAGTTTTTAAACGAACGACAGTAACAACAAGGATAGTTGCGTTTTCATCAAATCTAGTTACATTGCTGTGCATTTTGCACCCAGATGAGCAGCAGATGAATCAATCAAGTAGTCAAAGAAAAGACGTGAATTTGTTGAATTTACAGGAGTTTTTCTTTGAGCCTATGTCTGAAAGAGTTGCAGACACTGTAATAAAGACCCTAACCACTCCCAGCAGCCGCCCATTAAGGATGTTAGAAAGGGGAAGAGGTAGATTCTCTCTATCAGAGTGAGTGTCCTCAAGAAGGTGGGATTTAAACTGGATCTTAAAGAATAGAGGATTGGCGTGCAGAGCCAAAGGAGCTCTAAGTGAGGATGGGGCAGAAACAAAGCAGTGGGGCAGGCCTGTTGGGGGACTGTCAGGTGTCATCTGCACAGTGACAGCACAGCACTGTGACTTGCAGCCTGGGAGAGTGTCTGGTCTAATCCCAGAGCATTTGGATGGATTACTATGGATTGGGCTTGATTTGTGAGGTGACGAAAATCTATGAAAGTTTTGGAGTTGCAGAGAAAAACAGATGACATAGCTCTTCTTCAGGATGAATCTTTCCATGCAGAGGGACAAAGGAAGACAGGACAGGAGAATGCCCCTAGGGCCCAGGCCCTGAGAGGAGAGAAGGAGGGAAGGCCACGTGGACAGAAACTGGGAGCCAGCACTGGGTGCCTCGCTCACTCACCAGCTGTGGGTGACATTGGGGACTGGATCGTGGGAAGGACGACCTGGTCAGAGTAATTTGAGATGTGAGAGTCGGGATAGAAGGGTTTAACGCTACTGGCGTTCCCTGTGTAAATGCCAATTTACTTTAGGCTTCAGGACTGGGCGGGGCTGTGGGGAGAGGGCCCAGGGCCACCCCTGCGTCTCCAGGACAGGCGCTCCCTTTCTGTGCGGTCCTTATTCCCTTTGTTGACCCATTTGCTTCCTTGCCTGCTCCGCCACTGGAACTTTATCCTTAGTATCGTGACCATTTGTTCATCTTTCCCATATCCACAAACAAGGTGGTCTGGCTCTGAAGTCTCCCACTCTGGTGCATTCTGAGGGGTGGGCATCTCTTCGCACGCCTCTACTGTGCTCAGGTCTCTGAGCCTTCTGGCCAGGCCCTGGGCAGCCCCGAGAACCCTGCACACATGTCCCACATTACAAAAAAACTGTCTTTATAACTAACCTAGATCCTTCCATCAAAAAGTCTTCTCTTGCCTACGTCGGATAAAATGAGAGGCATGACCTGATTTTTCCAGGCACCCAAAAAGGTAATTAGTTCAATTAATTGTGTGGTAAGCGCAATTCAGTTCTCTCTTAAAGATACACCTGTAATCAGAAACTCTTCTGGAGTAAGTCTCATTGATGATAACAGGAAGTGAAGCAAAAATAAAACAATGGCTGGGCGAGCCTGCTGACTTGGAGAGGACTCATCCCATTTGAGTTCTACAAACACAGACGTACCAACATGCCTCGCTGATCTCCGAGGAGGACCACCCTCCCAGGACTCGGAAGTTAGAGCTGAAGAGGTTGTTTCTGGTCATTCTGGTCAGCCTTTTCCACTTAATACCCTGGGAGTGGGGCAAGGGGATCAGTTGTTACTGGTATAATGATTTCTTTACACTGAAGGAAACGGTATTTAATAATATCAAAATGCAAGACATTTTTCTCACTGTGTCTTGCTGACCCAACTTCTTGCTAATTTGGAACACCTTTCAGAATCGAAATGTACTTATTCTCTCTACCCAAAGGTCCTTGGAATGACATTCACATCTCTTTTGTTTTTTCCAAAGGAGACGATCATACCCATATTGGATGAAAAATTCTAAGTAAAGGGGCTTAGAAAATCTTTGCCTTCTTTACTCCCGACATGAGATTGTAATCAACAGGGCTCTCAGAAATGTATTTTAAGATATAAACTTATATAACCCATCTCTCCCTTCTCCCCAGCCACATATGCATATTCCTCCACCTCCTCCACACTTATAAAATTATCTACACTTTTTTTTTTGTCTCTAACATATTCAATTTCTGCCCTGAAATGGTCACTTTGGATCTCATGGGCTAGCACTGAAATGGCCTCTCCCTGGGGAAGGCGCCTTCATCCTGGAGCTCTGGGGGGATATTCTGAATTTCCCTCTGAATATCCATGTACATCCTTTTCTCCCGCTCTCTGCCAAAACACCCCAGCCACATTTCTGAATGAGTGTTTAAAAGGAAACTTTGAACTTTCATTTAAATACAAGCTTTTATAATACATGGGGGTTTTAATGTATGTATCTATATTAACAGACATAAAATAATTTTTCCAAAGATCTCTCTGAAGTGGTTTTTTGAAATGGCAACTGCACAAATGTTGCACAATGTCTTCTTTATCACATTCAGGGTTGGAGAAATAGTGTGATATCCCCCAAAGAAACATCCAGCACTAGCGCAGGGGAGGCAGGGGTGAGGAGAGAACACATTTTGACTCAGGGTGTAATGGAGAGTCGGCACAGCCCCGAGAGTGGCCAAGGTCCCTGAGCCAGGGAACCGGGTCGATGTTAAATGTTCATCGTGTCTCTGTTCCTCTCGGAGGCTGGTGTCTTGGGTCTAGAGTGAGGCCACTTTGGCACAGGAGATGAAAAATATGGGAGACCCCTTACTTCTGGGGATTCATTTCATTTAGACTCCACTAACACATACAAATATGCCCTTCTTACTTTCCAGAACTTTCTCTAGAGACAGAGAGCTCCAGATGATGCTTATGAGACTGGTAACTCTTCAAAGTCAAAATTAATGTTTCCTTTAAGGTTAGCCCCATCACCTCCCCAGAAGGAAAATAATCATTTTATCACCAGGGCATTTACACTAGATTGTTTATTACAGCTGGAGTTACAATCACCAAGATGTAGAAACCACCTGAGTGCTCATCAACCCATGAATGGATTAATAAACTGGGGCATATGTACACCAGGAAATACCAGTCATAAAAAGATGGAGACTTTACATCTTTTGTATTAATCTGAACAGAGCTGGAAAACATTCCCTTTAGTAAAGTTTCACAAGAATGGAAAAGCAAACACCCAAAGGACTCAATACTAATAGAAAGCCAGTGGATGATCTAAACACACCCACACAAGAGAAAAGCTCAATTTAATTCCAATGAAGGGAGGTATGGAGGAGGGGAGGGGGATTGGTGAGCTCCCACCTACTGGGCATGATGTAAGGGTATGTGGCACACCTCCCTGGTGAAGGGCGCAACTACAACAGGGACCTTACCTAACAAACACTAACATTGTAACCTAATCCTCTGTACCCTCACATTAATCTGAAATTTTTTTTCTTTTTTTTTTAATTAAATGATAGCTGTATACATTAATGCAAACATGGGGTACAGTGTAGTGTTTTCATATACGATTTGAAATACTTTCATCAAGCTGGTTCACATAGATTTCATGTCATTTGCTTAGTCATTGTGTCAAAACATTTATATTCTAGTTCTAGAAAAGTTCACTTGTACCCTTGTTAGACAGATATATAGGTACATTAATCTGAAATTAAAAAGAAATAAAGTTAGCCACGCAATCTCTTCTAGATGTTTGAGGCTGTATAGCCCAAATGCAGTTTTCTGTTCAGTGCACACAATCTGGTATCCAAAGCCTGGAGATCCAGTGTAGAAATTACACAAACCCATTGTGCTCCCCACTGTCTTTCCTGCTGCCTGATCACTGGCCATCTCTCTGCTCATTCACTGTGCTGCACATCAGAGCAGGGGAGCTCGCAGCAGAAGCTGATAGCTGTTGACAGTCAAGGTGTCTTGGCAAAGCACATGGTGACATGAGTGTTCTTGCTGGATTCCAAGTTTGTGGGTTCAAGCTGCACCTCTACAACTTAACAGACCGGGACAATGAATGTAACAAATGGCAGGTGTTTGTTTGAACTTGAAGATCAGTTGGACCCTGGATTTAAATTTCACTGTTTGTGTGACTGTGAGGAGGTTAGTTAACAAGCATCAATTTATTCATCTATTCATTGGGAATGATAATAATACCTATCTCATGGCCTTGTAATGAACAATTCACATCAAACACACCAACCCCAGGGTCTGATGTGTTGTAGGTAACTATTGTGACATGTAGCAGGAACCATTACTCTCATAGTTACATAAAATCAAATGTGTCCCTTAACCTCTTTGATAATAATAAAGCATTGTGCATATACTAGATAATAAAATATTTGTTTTAGCAAATTACAGTAGAACCTCTGCAAGTTGACCACATAGCGCACTGTAACAAACTGGTCAACCTACAGAAGAGGTCAACATCTGGGACTCCCACTGAGTAAATGTGACTCACGTCCAGACTCTGAAAATTAGGGCAACTTAAGGAGGGGGTGAATGTAGGGAGGTGGTCAACTATGGAATTCTATTGTATTGAAAAGTTGAATCAAAAGACTAGTGAGAAATCTCAGATATTACGTTCATAACTATTTAGCATTCCCTGCCAAAGAGGAATGCACAGTATGAGGGAAGAACCCCAGCGTCCAGGGGGAGAGGAGGGGGTAAGATGCTCCCACAGGAGAGAACCTGGATTCCTGGGAGGATGGCAGGGTGGTTTGACACCACTCTGTACTTGCCAGAAGTAGACTATGAAATGTCTGAAATCAGAGCAAGACATTTTTTAAGTCACAGCACAGCAACAAGAAGAGACCCGAGCATGGTTGTCCTGCCTCCCAAACCCACAGGGCAACATGATGGTTCCACATGGAAGACACCCGCACAGCAGGCTGGGCTGCATCTGAGGAACACGCACCAAGGGCTCAGCACCGTCCACAGCAAGCCCTGAGGACCAAGCAGCAGTCACACTGTGACTGCCTTGACCTACTTAGTCCCTACATGACAAGCTACAGGAGCTGCTCAGGACCAAGGCATGGATGTGACACTCAGGATATGCCAGAGTGCCCCCAACATAGCTTATCAACCAGGAATTCTACTCCTGGGTAGTTATATACATGACCAAAATGCAAGCATGTATGCCCCAAGAGACATACAAAATATTCAGTGCAGTGTTATTTTTAACATCCCCAAACTGGAAATGACTGAAATCCCTTCAACAATAGAATGCATAAATAAATTACGGTACATGCATACAATGAAATACTTTCACCATTGAATGAGCTACAGCACACAAAACCACCTATGTGAATCTTGTAAACATCCTGTAGGGTAAAAAGAGGTGGGCATAAAAGGATGCATCCTTTATGACGTCACTTATCTGAAGTTCAAAAACAGGCCAAACAAATCTATGTGTTAGAAGCCAAGACAGTGGTTACCCCTGGGGAGTAGGGAGGGGTAGGATTGGAGGAGCCTCTGGAGTTCTCCCAATGTTCTCCTTCCTGATTGAGATTTGGTTCTGTGAGTACTTTCACTTTGGGACAATTCAACGAACTGTTGGAAGGGTGAAGGGAAAACTTCCCCTTCACCTCTGAAAGTTTGCTGAAAATCACCTGACAAAAGGCTGATTCATAAGAGAAATGGAATCCAAATTGATTTTAATGTGCATAGCATGGGGCAAATCACAGACTGATGGCTCCGGAACCCGTGGGGTGCAGATGTTTATATACCCTTCTTCTTAGGGGGAATGGTGGATGGGGAAGTATGGATGGTTTTAGGGGCACAGTAAATGATTTAGGGGAATTTAATGGGCCCGGGACATACAGTGGCCTGGGACAAAGTCTCTTGAGTCTGCAGAGCAGACAATGGTTGGTGACAAGTCTGTCCAGGTCTGTTGACAGGCTTCAGGCTTCCTGAGATAGGAGTTCAGGAAGGGACCAGAGGTGATCGTTTTCTTCTCCAGCAGGTCCACACTTGAGGCAGATAAGGGAACGTCAGAACAGCTTCATCCCGTGCTTGGGAGAGACCGAGGGTTGAGAGACAGGAAGGGGGAAGGTCAGAGAGATTTCAGAGCTGCTTGCACAGTTCCGCATGTGAAAGCTCTGCATTGGGGGGTATCAGTTTCTGAGCCCTGACACCATACATGTATGACTGTATACTTTTTTGCATCCATGGTATATTTCAGTAAAACAGTGTTTTAGAGAAGCTAAGCGAACCAGGCAGAATGGGATCATTGGGCCACCACCACCTCCCAGCAGCAAGGGGGAAAGCAGCACTGGGCAAGCCAGGCCCATCAGGCAGCCAAGTGCACCTCCTACTCCTGGCTCAGCTCAGCCATGTGAAGGGAGCCTCCTCACATGTCACAGACAGATGCTCTCCTACACAAGCCGAGAGAGGGCATTCCGTCCATCCCTGACATTCCATGTGAAGATCAAATCATAAATGACTTCTCAGAACTCCTGCTTCTAAGACCCCCCTCCCAACTGCCACGAGTCCTGTTGTCACTGCCCACAGCATGTTCTTCCTGGTGAATTCACCAGGGTCTGTGGCAGACTTGAACTGTTAACCAGACTTTTGCTAAAGCCTTAACATGTTGTATAATAACACTCTAGTGCCCTTTCACATAAAAAAAAAAGTCTCATCTAAGAACACATGGATGTTAAGAACTCCTTCACTCCAGAGTTCTTCCAGCCTGAGCTTTTCAGACCCTACCTAGCACTCACCAAGAGGAGAATCCTGGCGCTGAGTTATTTAAACAGCTTAAAGATGCTGCCTAAACCCAGAAGTCGGCAACTACCCCAGAACCTTCCCCAGACAGCTGCTGAAAGGTATTCCTAATAAGTAGGAGGGAGGAGAGAGGGCGGCAGCTGCTGCGGGGAGGTAAGCACCCTAATCGGAGGGGTGGAAACTAGAAAAAGAAATCTCCTTTCTCAACTTGGATTCCAAATCACGGAAAACTATATTTTGGTTCTCTCTGTTAACTTTTTGAGTTGGCGATCTAAAACCCCTAACATCTGACCATCCTGATGCACAGAAATATTAGGAGAGAGTCTGGATCTCTTTCCGTTTATGAACTGCTTGAGATAATGTCACAACCAGTCTTCAGTGGTCCTGAAACAGAGTAGAATATATGTAATATATGGCATAAAAAAAATCAGTTAAAAAGAAATAACATTTAGCAATCAATTAGAAATGAATTTGGCTAGACTTTTGATCAGTGGGGCAAGAAGTTATTTTCCTTCAGGATCTTATCCGAAAGTAAACCAGATAACTGAAATAATCAATCTAAGCTGCTTGACTCTTGCATTGATAACAATTTTAACTACTTAGGAAAACATTTTGTTCTAGGTTGGCATTTTGTACATAGCAGGCAAAGGAAACATTAAGATGCAGTAAATACATACCTACTGTGGATGTTGTGAAGGTTAGACAGGCATCTGCGATGTAGAAAACACTTTTATATTGGTAATCAAATGAAACAAGAAAATGAGAAGATAAGTTCTTTGCTAATATTAGTTCATTACCAAATGTCCTTATATCCTGAGAGCCCAGCACAGTGTAAAGTTGTATGTCAGGTGCCTTATTTATTACCAGGGAGTGAGTCAAGTACTGGGAACAGAGCCCACCAAGGATCTGGTTTGCTTTTTTCAGCTCCCAGGAGTTTTATATTAGAAGTTTTTGTATAATATCAACACAGTGCCCTTTCACATTTAAAAAATAAAGTCTCATCTAAGAATACACAGGAATATTAAGAACTCCTTCACTCCCAACATTCTTCCAGCCTGACTTTAAAGCACAAGTAAAAATGTTCTCTTCTTTTAAATAGGAGATGCTAAAGTTGGTTATAGACAAGAACTGGCCAGTTCAACACCACGCTGAAGAGGCAGGGCCCTCTGCCAAATGTTGACAGGAGATACAGAGGGTTTAGAGTTGATATTTTTCTTTTTCTTTTTAACCTTTTTTTATTAAATGATAGCTGTGTACATTCGTGCAATCATGGGCTACAGTGTGGTGTTTTCATATACGATTTGAAATATTTTCATCAAACTGGTTAACATAGCCTTCATGTCATTTTCTTAGTTATTGTGTTAAGATGTTCATATTCTACTCTCAGAAAGATTCACTTGTACCCTTGTAAGATAAACCGTAGAGAGTTGATGTTTTTCAGTGATCCCATAAGGGAACCCTGTGGCACTGCAGATTCTGATGTGGAAAGTCCAAATGGGTCCTGTGACTCTACCTTTCCAACAAGCTCCCAGGTGGTGCCAAGTTTTGAGCAGCATGCTTTTAAGTTACCTCCAAAAGAAGGGACTAACTCCACTGGTGTTTTTGTTCTGTATATTTGTTTATATGGGATGGGAGAACATATAGGATATGACTATTATTAAAAATGCCCTGAGAGCATAAATTACTTGTTCTGGAGTGGAGTTCAGATACGGAGGAGGGAGGAGAAAATAATAAAATTCTCAAAATGATCACATGAATGTCTAACTCATCAGCAAAGACTCCTTGTTCCTAAACATGTCAAAAAGACATTAGGTAGGTACAACGAAAATGAATGAAAAACCCCACCTAGCTTTTTAACTGTTTTTACCATTAAAGCCTATGGTCACCAAAAACTTGTCAATTATTGCAATATATTCATAACACTAACTTACTTAATATCTGCTGTGGGTTCCTCCAATGAGCTTTACCGTGTTCACTCTGAACCTCAGAAATGCTAACTCAGAAGGTGGCAGGAAGGGCAAGAATGTTCTTTTAGCGTTAGATGGTGATCTTGTAAGTAACAGGTGGCAGTGGCCCCTTGGAGTTGGGGTTTTGGGGTTTATTTCGTTTGTTCGTTTGTTTGGGTTTTTTTTTTAAGAACTGTAGTAGGCTCTTAGTAGACCTCAGCCCTAGCGTCAGCTCTGCCGCTAACTAGTTAGACGACCCCCCACGCACAGCTTACTTTGAGCCTCACCTAATTCCTTATCCGTTAAATGAGAGCCTTTATGAAGACGATCACAGAAATCCAGGCCCCTAACATTTTTTGATTCTTTTATTAAGTCACCAATGGCAGATTGAAAAAACGAGAACGAGCGAATTGCCCTGGAATTCCTAGAAGGCACCCTTTCTCTGAGGTTTGGGGTCCATAGGCCCTGCATTGGCGGGGCACCCCGTGCGCACCTGCGCGCCCTTGAGCGTTCCTCAGTGTCGACCGCCCCTTGCTGGCGCTCCGCGGCACTGACGCGCCCTCCGCCGCCTGCGGCCGGAGCACGTGCCTTTGGAAACAGACTCGCTCTTTCCCTCCCTGTCCCCACATCATCCTTCCACTGTGTGTAGGAAGGAGTAGGACGGAACATAAGCGCCTTTTTCATTAGAGGAAAAACAAAAGCCAATTAATAACGACCCAGAGAAGAGGAAGGGCCCTCAGGGGCTAGAAGAATAAAGGACAAGAGGCGAGTCTTAGCTGTCCTGACAGCAGCAGATGAAAGGGGAGCTTTGTGTATTTATTATGTCTGAGCCTCTAGCTCCACTGCGCTTGTGTTTCTTACACGTTATTTATCGAGATCGTGGGATTTTCCACAGCGGCATGTGTAGAATCTATTATGTTGCTACCATAATAGAGTACATTTTAACCAGAAAGCTTTTATCCCGTTCTATGTGTTACTAAGTGATTGTTCAGTGCTTCTCTGTAGAAAAATTAAACCGTCCTCAGTAGGGTGAATATTCTCTTTCCGTTCTCTCTTACCCCAGGCGTAAGAAATTACTATAATTCACCGCAGCACAAAGGTAGTAGAAGTGGGTAGAAGTCACCTTTTCAACACCTAAGCACATATCTGGGAAAGCTTTTAACTGACGTCAGTGCTAATTATTCCCGTCTTTCTAGCCGATCGGTTCAGTCAGACACATGTGGTCATTTAAATACTGTTTGGTTCTGGTGGTGATGAGTTGGTGGGACATGTTTCCATTACGCTCACAAATGCTTTAAAATATGTTTCCGCCTTATGTCGTGGGCATTTATACTTGCCGTTCAGAATCTGTGAAGTTAATGATTCTTCACATTTCCTGGAAAACCTTTTTGTTGTTGTTTTTGTTTGGGTAAATAAGCAGTTATTTTCTCTAAGCTTCAGAACTCAGATTTCTATAGCTCGTGTAAAACATGGCTGATGAATGCACGTTCATCTGTATTTCGTGGCACATCAAAATTAGCCTTTAAAGGCCTTTTCCTGTGTCTGCCTCCAGTCTGTATATGCCTCGATGAAGGCAGCAGATCGGCCTTCAGGAGCTGTAGTTGGAGGGGGGGGCAATATACAGGAGACTGTAGCCCTTAGCAACTATATGCACCTCCACAGACTGAGAAGGATAAGGGCAAAGCTCTACCACCTCCCTCCTCCTGCCTTTCCTCTCCAACAACAGCAGCACTGACCCACTGGGTGAGCAAACTGGTATGTGTAGACCTCACACACAGCAGCCCCTAACCAGACCCCATTGCCACCCCTACGAGTACGTTCTTAAAGTGCATTACTCACCGCCACACACACCCTGCTTCATCCTGGCAGGAGCTTAAACATATGGAGATTAACTTGGTTCTGCGGATTCATAGCCACACATGCAGTGCCAATGTCCAGCTAGGTGTTACATAAAAAAATACAATTGGTTTTCCTATTCGGGCTTCATATCTTGGCACTTTGCTGAATTCATTTATTAGTTCCAGCGGGTTTTTGTGGCGCTTTGGGGATTTCCTATGAGGCAATCCTGTCCTGTGCAGAAAGTTTTATTTCTTCCTGTTCAGATTCTATGCCTTTTACTTTCTGTACAGGACTGGATGGAACTTCCAGAACTTCCACATCCTTGCATTGTCGATGATCCCAGGAGGGAAACATTTAATCTTTCACAGTTAAACATAATGTGAGCTGTAGATTTTTAAAAGATGTTTCTTTATCAAATTCAGGATGGATGTCTCCTTTTATTTCTTTTGTTGGGGGAGGGTTGAATTTTTTATTTTTAATTTCAGATTGATACGAGGGCACAAATGTTTAGGTTACATTGTTTTAATTTCTAAGGTAAAGTTCAAGTTGTAGCTGAGCCCTTCACCCAGGGGGCATGCTGAACACCCTCATATTGGGCACATAGGTGAGATCCCATGAATCGCCCTCCCACCCCACCAGTCCCCCCACTTAGACTGCACTTGTGTTTTTCTTTCCTGTAGGTGTATATCTGTGTTTTTCTTTTGTGTCGACATGTAGTTTTTATATATTAGTTTCATATTAGTATTGAGTACACTGGATACTTTTTTCCCATTCTTGTGATACTTTACTAAGAAGAATTTGTTTCAACTATATCCAGATAAACACAAAAGATGTAAAGTCTCCATCTTTTCTTATGGCTGAATAGTACTCCATGGCATACGTATACCACAATTTGTTAATCCTGTCATGAGCTGATCGGCACTTGGGTTTATTCCATATCTTGGCAATTGTGAACTGAGCTGCAATAAACATTCTAATGCAAATGTCCTTGTAATAAATGATATTTTTCCTTCAGGTGGGTAACTAGTAAAGGGATTACAGGATCTAAGGGAAGGTCCACTTTTAAGTTTGTTGAGAATTCTCCATGCTTCTTTCCATAGAAGTTGTATTAGTTTGCAATCCCACCATCAGTGCAAAAGTGTTCCCTTCTCTCCATACTCATGCCAGCATCTCTGGACTCAGGACTTTGTGATGTAGGCTGATCTCACTGGAATTAGGTGATAGCTATCTCAAAGTGGTTTTGATTTGCATTTCTCTGATGATTGGGGACAATGAGCATTTTTTCATGTGTTTGTTAGCCATTTGTCAGTCATCTTCAAAGAGGTTTCTGTTTAAGTCTCCTGACCACTTCTAAATGGGGTTGTTTGCTCTTTTCTTTTTAATTAACTTGAGTTCTCTTTGTATTCTAGTTAGCAGCCCTTTGTCAGATTTGTACCATGCAAACACCTTCTCCCATTCAGATGGCAGTCTGTTGGCTTTGGTTTTACCCTTATGTTCTGAAAGTTTTTATCACCAATGAATGATAAAAATCAATCATTTTCTGCACCTCTTGATATAATCATATCATGGATTTTTTTTAGCCAGTTACTATAGTAGATTACATTGTCTGATTTTCAAATACTGAATTTCCCTACAAGTGAAACATTCCATCCAAGTAGAATAAATTCCACTTGGTCGCAGTCTATAATTCTTTATATACATATATTACTGAATTCTATTTGCCAATGTTTTGTTAAGAACTTTTGTGTCTTTATTTGTGAAGTCTGTAGTTTTCTTTTTTTTTGTACTTTCTTTTTCTGCTTTTGGTATTAGGGTAATACTAGCTTCATAAAGTGAATTAGGAAGTGTTTACTCTTATTCTTTAAAAGTTTGGTGGAATTTGCCTATGATGTTTGTTTGGGGAGAACTTTTAAATTACAAATTCAGTATCCTTAAGAATTGCAGATCTACCATCTATTTAAAATTATGACTTGTCATAATTCATGCTTTTTAGGGAATGGGTTCATTTCATTGTTTTTCTGCTTGTTTTGAGTTTAGTCCGGGTTCACGAGGGAAAAGCTTACTTATTGATTTGAGACTTTTTCTTTTCTAATGCTGTACATTCCCCTCTCAGCAATGCTTGAGCTGGGTCTCATAAATCTTAATATGTCATATGTCTAGGATATCTTAACTTCCCTTCAGTTCAATGTATTAGTTTCTTTCCCTTGAGATCTCCTCTTTGAACTGTGATTTAGTTGTGTGTTTTTTAACTTCCACATGTTTAGAAATGTTCTTGTCATCTTTCTGTTGTGAGCAATCATTTGATTCTATTGTGGTTGGAAGACACATTTTACATTTGTTGAGGGTTTTTATGACCCTAAATATGGCCTGTCTTGGTTTATGTTGCACTGGCACTTGGCAAGAATGAGCTTCTGTTGTTGTTGGCTAGAGTATGATCTAGTGTCCATTGATTGCTTTGTTGATGAAGTTGTTGAGTTCTTATATATCATTGCAGATTTTCTGTCTAGTTCTGTCTTTGGCATGGTTGAGACAGACATATCAGAGAATTGTAAGCACATTTAGGCTAGCATTTGAAACAGTGGATCAAAAGAGAAAAAAATTAAAACAATCAAATGGGGCTGGGTAATAGAAATATATGTAATGAATTAAATAGCCTCCCAGTAAAGACTGAATTATTAGTGGGCTAAGCCATTTCAAAAGATTACTCCTTGATTTGCTTAGTTATAATCATTAATTTGCCACTGATTTGGATGAGCCAATAGATGGCATGCTTATGGGAAATTACAAAGTGATTAAGGCGACACAAGTGAGATACACCCAGCTTTCAAGTTTGAGTTTACGAACTTGTTCACCTCAGTTTCCTCATCTGTAAAATAGGAATAACAATACTTTATAATTTTTACCATAATCCACCATATTGGTGTGACAAATAAGACACTAGGTAAAGCATTTAGATGAACAACATACGCGACACTCACTAAATAGTGGTTTTGTTATTTTGGCCTTTGTCATCACATTTGCTAATGCTTGTAACTGGCGAGAACAATGATGTGTATGTTGTGTGTACGGGGTAAGGGTAATGGGATTAGCCCTGTGTTTCCAGGTAACAGAAGCAAATAATCAACATCACATCATTTGATATGAAAAAATCTAGTCGTCCAAGGGCAGCTTGCCAGAAGCTAATAGCATGATTATCGGCCATGCAATCCAGAGCTTTGTTAGGCAGACCGTGATGGCCACGCTAGATTTGGCACAGCTTAGCCCCCATTTGAAGGTGGAATTTGGTTCTGGGTGCCCAGTTATAAAGAGAAATTAACCAATTTGACCAACATTAGAGTCGGAGCACCGTGGTTATGGAGAGCCTGGAAATATTGTCATGAAAGGAATGGACAGAGGCGGCATGTGTCCTGGGGAAGGGCAGGCTTAGCAGGACACAATAGCTGTGTTCAGAACCAATGGAGACCATTACCTGGAGACCATCACATCTCTTTTGTAATCTTGAGACCTACTACTAGTGAGTTTAGACACAGTGCTTTTGACAATGGGGATTAGAAGAAACCCAACATTAAATGAATTGTTTAAGAGCCTGCCATTACTCGCTTTTTCTTCTTCCTAAAGTGAAGTCAGAATATGAAACAATTTGTAAAATATCTATCAAAATACTTTTACATAGGTTTTAAGTGCTCCAATCTGTCAATGTCATTATACATCAGTGTGATGTAAGTACATCTGCTCTGCCCTGACACTTTTAAAATGGAAAGAAACACACTGTATTCAGCCCAAAACAGCATGCAGGTCACTATTTCCATTCCTTTATGAGAGTTACCATTGTGGGCTTTTTACTACCTAGTACAGTTGGAATTTCATCACATCTTTTGTCATGATGAAGTTATTTCTTTTTTTACTAGGCCATAAACTGACACAATTGTCAACAGTCTTTCCGCAATCTCTAACTGCTTATGGAATTGTTTTTCTGGATGTCTTCATCAGGCAATATAATTTATTCTCATCAATACTACTTCAAATTTTAATTATGTACTATTTTCCAGTATAATAATAGCAACAGAAGTATCCTTTTTCTATTAGCCATGACAAAAATAGTTGAAGTACTACCATATTATTTAGTATCCTTAAAACTTATTATAAATTACCAACAGAGTAAGAGAAAGGGGGGGAAAGTGATAGTTTGTTTTTATTATGTTGGTCTCCAAATTTGTGGGAAGCAAAGTTGCTAAGAAGTGAAAAATAGAAAAGGTTAAGTACCTCGGTTACAGGGCGACACCTGCTTCTAGAATTGAAGGTAGAAAGTGAAACGGATCCTTAGACACTCGTGCTCACAGCGGCATCACTTGCAAAGCCAAGAAGTGGAAGCAACCAAGTACCCATTTATGGCTAAACGGATAAACCAAATGAGGTGTGTACGTCTGATAGAAATTGTTCAGCCCTGAGGGAAGGAAATCCGGCCACATGCTGCAACGTGGACGAACCTTGAAAATGTTACGCTAAGTGAAATGAGGCAGTCGCAGAAGGACAAATGTTATGATTCCACCTAAATGAGGTACCTAGAGTGGCCAGATTCCCAGACACAGAAAGTAGGATGGTGGTTGCCAGTGGCAGGGGGAGGGGAGAGGGAGTTAGTGTTTAATGGGTGTGGAGTTCAGAGTTTCCGTGTCCTGGAGGTGGACGGGGGTGATGGTTGCAGAATACTGTGACTGTACATAATGCCACTGAACTGAGCAGTTAAACGTGGTTAAAGTTGGATTTTATAGTATTGTGTGTATTTTGCCACAGTATGAGAGAAAGACAGAGATGCTTCTTAGGTAGTAAATTCTCACAGCTCTGTAAGGTTGGCCTTATTATCTCTATCTCAAAAAAGAGGCAAACGGGGTTAGAGAGCCTGGAACTGATGGACCGTGGTTCATCAGACTGCAGAGCCAGGTTCACCAGAACAAGCTGCCACTGTGAAACTACTGGTCAAAGGCAACACACAGCAAATCTCATTGCTCCCTGAAGTGCTTTAATTGATTTGATGATCCATTTGGTCCTAAGCTGACAAAAATGACGGTAATTGCAAGAGTTATTCTGAGGCAACATGTGAGGATGGTTTTTATAAAACTGGTCACCTATCATCTGCAATCACCAATCATTTTCATTCTTTCTTTTCTTCTTTTTTTTTTTTTTCTGAGACAGACTCTCACTTTGTTGCCCTCGGTAGAGTGCTGTGGCATCACAGCTCACAGCAACCTCCAGGCTCTTGGGTTTAGGCGATTCTCTTGCCTCAGCCTCCTGAGTAGCTGGGACTATAGGCACCTGCCACAATGCCTGGCTATTCGTTGTCGCATTTTTTTTTTATACATGAACCAGGTTTATTATTTCCAGATAGGCAGCAAGGGGCAACAGAAATATAAAATATATTTGTGAGTTGGTTGTCCAAGACTCAGGAAAGCTGCCCATGTAGTGTCAACCATGTGTATCCCCTTTGCACAACAGCTGAGAGACCCCAGAAAGCAGCCTGCCCAAGGTTTTATACCCTAAGGTTCTATGATTCATAGGTTAAAGCATTGAAGAACATGTTTCTAAGGGGAATTGGAACAGAGCCTGAGCAGTTCAGGCCAATTTCCCCTTATCTCGGCATATTGTATAAGTCACAGTGCATTCTTCAGTTACTCTTAAGAACTATGAGTGAGGGGCTTCACACTCCAATCCCCCACAACCCCTCTCCTGGAGGTTCTGTTCTCCCTCTTTCAGCTTATCAATCAGTTTTTTCCTGTCAATAAACTCTGTCTTGTCACTTAAAAATAAAAAAGAACTACACGTGAGAAAGATGGGTCCCACCGGTCAGTTCAATGACACCTGGAGACCAGTCCTGCACCCAGCGCCACAGTCCAGCCGTGCTCACATGCACAGCTGCATTCTCAGCTCCGGTGCCTCCATAGGGACCTTTGTCAGGGGCCTTGGCTAAGGGACTTTCTCCCATCTGATTCTGTACGTTTCCCACTCCCATCTCTTTTTCTTCTTTCTCCCCCTAACCCACCCTCTCCATGAAAAGGTAGGAGCCTTTTGTTCAGGGGTAGTGAGAGAATTCCCACTATCTTTGTGGCCCCTTAACTGTTGCCTGGGACTATTTCATGGGCAAAGATTGAATATTAGAGTGACACGCTTTCTTTTTGCCACCTGCTTTCTTTGTAGCAGTAAGTAAATCAAAACTTGATTGCTACTTTCACTTTCTCCCATTGCCCTGATAGGCCAATGTGACACCTGATTATATGAGACTGGGTGGCGAGCTCTCACACATGTTCATTTGTCTATCATTACAACTTATGTATTATTTCATATATTTCAAATATAACATTATAAATAGTTTTTAAAATGCTGTTTTTTGTTTTTTGTTTTTTGTTTTTTTTTTACCAAGAGATAGATATAAATATATAATAAATAAATAAATGCTGTCTGGGTCCCCTCAAAGATTCAATGACGGGGGTAGGTCAAGAAGAAGCTCCAGTGTTCCAAAGATTAGTCCAGAGTGCTGAGGCACACCTGTAGTCCCAGCTGCTCTGGAGATTGATATAGGATAGATTGGAGGCTGCAGTGAGCTATGACAATGGATACCATGGCCCTCTAAATTCAGCAGAAGAGCAAGATTCTGTTTCAAAAAAAATGGAATGCTACAAGAAACATTGAAGCATTGGGGATTTGTGGTCTGCTTCCCCGGGTTTGAACCCTCCACTCTTGGTATATGGGGCCAGCGACCTACTCACTGAGCCATAGGCACCACCCTGCAATCATTTTCTTAATTCAGTTTCTAACCTACAGGCTCAGCGCCTGTGGCGCAAGTGGCTAAGGCGCCAGCCACACACCTAAGGTGGCAGGTTCGAATCCAGCCCAGGCCTGCCAAAACAACAATGACAGCTGCAACCAAAAAATAGCCAGGCATTGTGG